>NC_059327.1:175030352-175401185 GCF_018350155.1 Leopardus geoffroyi
AATCTGAATACTAAAAATTGATAAATCTGTATATTATAAAGATGCTATTTGTATAATTACAGTCATCACCAAGTGCTACTATATTCTTTGGTAATCTGTTATGGATAAGGGACTAAAGACCTAGAACCTATCAAAAATATATTATTTCCTTTATCCTCTGCTTTTATTTCTGGCAGTTTGCTTTTGCTGGTACCTGAGTGTGACCATGAAGTAGATATACCAGGCCAGAATTTCTTTACCCAAGGGAAAAAAAAAACCAAGAGAATGATATGTCACATACTTTACAAATAAGAAACTGAATTATGCACTTAGTGAATAATAGAAAATAGTACTAATCAATCATACAAATATTTTTAAACAAAGAAATAGAATTACATTATAAAAAGTTATTCAATATTAAGGATTAATTTTTAGCCGATTTCTTTGTTTTGCCCAATTCTCTTTTTATATACCTTAGTATATATTGTGTATTAGTTATCTACAAATTAAATTACTTCATCACTGAAAATTTAATGACTTAGAACAACAAACATGTATTATGTCCCAGTTTCCGTGGGTATGAAATCAGGTGTGGCTTAGCTGGCTGATTCTGACTCAAGACCTCTCACATGGTTGCAGTCAAGCTGTTGACCAGGGCTTCAGTCATTTCAAGATTTATTTCCATGATCATGGAGACACTGTTGGCAGAAGACAAAAGCTTCACTTCTCAACTCACCCATGTGGCTGCTGGCAGGCCTCAGATGATCCATTTCTAATCTCACTCATGTGGTCTTTCTACAGAGCCTCCTTGCAACTGGTTTCTCTCAAGGTGAAGAATCCAAAAGTGAGTGAGAAAAAGACTCAAACTGAGGGGCACCTGGATGGCTCAGTTGGTAATACCTATGACTCTTGGTCTCAGAATCATGAGTTTGAGCCCCATGTTGGGTATAAAGCCTACTTAAATAAACAAACAAACAAACAAAAAACAAAAAAAAAACAACAACAACTCAAGTTGAAAGTTAGTCTTTTTATAACCTAATATTGGAAGCGATATCCCATTAATTCTGCCATCTTGTATTTATTAGAAGTGAATCCATAACTCCAGCTCACAAACCACGGGAGAAAATACAAGGGAATGTTTGACGGGAGGCTGAGGTCATTGGAAGTTATATCAGAGGCAGTCTACCATATCCGTTAGCTCTATTTAGGAAATTTCTCACCTACTTAGGTTATTGGAAGTATCGCAGTCACCAAATAACCATAAATTTGCCATAATCTCACAAGTTCTTGGATTCCATTTCAGAAGAGTACTGAATTGTCACTTTGAACTCTTCTCCATGATTCTTACCTGCCTTGTGTCTCATTCTCCACAGGCATGTCTAAATTTCACCATGCTCCTCAATCCCCTGATGGCTCCCTTGCTTCTTCCCTCAGTAGATGATTGCACATTCCTATATCTCAGAGAAAATGAAGTGCATCAAGCATTTAATCATTAACATTCTGCACTTCCTACCGTACCCCCAACAGACAGATTGATCATAGCATGTGTTCTCTCTTGCTTCTCACACTCCGCATTTCAGAAGATTTTATTTCTCTTCTTGTAAATTTAACCAGCCCTTTTGGGGCAGCTGAGCTGTTTTCCATAATGAATTGGAGTTCACCAAGCCTCCCTAAAGAGATGAATCATTTAGGATTCTCTCTTCCCTGGAAATTTGGATTCATTGGGTTGGGTTAGGTTGGGTTGGGCTGGGGACCTAGGAATTTTCATTTTAACCAGGATAGCAGGTGATTCATATCTTCAGATAAGTTTAAAAGGCACCAAGTAACATCATTTAAGTAAGACTATTTATTAAATCTTCATCTTGGGGAATGAATTTACTAATTGCTATGAGGAATACAAAATTATATATTAGTAGAACCTGACCCAAAATTAGTTTCTAAGGTATGAAACAAAACATTTCATGAGTGAAAATAGCTAAGATGACAAACAGTACTATGAACATATTTTAGTTACAAACAAGGTGTTGGAGTCATTAAGTGAGTTAAGTCACTGCAATTTGCTAGACTCTTTTGGGGAACATTTTCACAGTAAGTTGCCTAGTAACTTGAACATTTTTGTTTTGTTTTGTTTTTCAGGGAGGAAACGGAAAAGCATTGTGGTAGTAGGTTTTGTTAAATTTGAGAAATGCCAGAGGTCAAGGCATTACATGAGTCTATTTGAAGTGGACTGAGAACATAAGCTTTATGACGTCATGTGGGAAAGATGCAGTTGGTGGAGGGCCTCTGGAAACTTGATCTGAGCTGTTACTGTAACACTTAGGTTATTGGTAGAAGACGGTGGATTTGTGACCCAGTTTTGCTTAAAGAAAACTAAGGTGTTATTGAGCATCTATGTATCTGCTTCCAGGCTAAGAATTTTATAACCATTACAAATTAAACTCACAGGCACATGCCAGGGAAGTATTATTATAATCCTAAATAGATGAATGAATGAAGACTCAGATGTGATCAAATCACAGTGCAGGAAAGTGGTAGAGTTGTGAAGCCAATCCAGCTCTAAGCCAAATTCATTTCATTTCCTAGGACTGTAATATTACAATAGAACCATATTTTTGAAATGTGTATCCAGGTAATTTGGATCCAAGATAATTCTTAAAATCACACTGTGAGAGAGTAGGGAGGGAGAGAAACTAAATCTGCAAGCACTTCAGATAATACACAGGAAAAAAAGTATCCCAATTGAGTTAACGATGGGCAGTCAAAATGTTAGTGTTCTTCCTTTTGCAACTTAAAAAAAGCCTGACATTTTAAAATTATAGAATCAGTTCACAGATATCATTTAACCACTTATATTTAGGACCAAAGCTTTTTTTAAAAATTTTTTTTTTAAAAAAATTTTAATGCTTATTTATTCTTTGAGAGAGAGACAGGGTGTGAGCACAGGTGGGTGGGGGGGAAGGGGTGCAGAGAGAGAGGGGGACACAGAATCCAAAGCAGGCTCCAAGCTCCGAGCTGTCAGCACAGAGCCTGACATGGGTTTTGAACCCCTGAGATCATGACCTGAGCTGAAGTTAGACACCCAACCGACTGAGCCACCCAGGCGCCCTGCAAAGTTTTTTTCTTTTTTTAAGAAATAAACACTATATTTAATAAAAATAGGATCTTTTGAATGCTTTTTTTTTATTTTTATTTTTGTTTTGAATGCTTTTAATCAGTATTCAAAACATTTTTTTTTTTTTTTTGCTTAAAATTTCCAAAATTTAAATTGGTAAAACATCTCCAATTATGGAGATAATTCTCCGTATGTCAGGAGGGAAATTGCAGGAAACAGTGTTTGATATAAGTTACTTCAGTAGTAACATGATAAACTCTTGGTTTAGCATCTCTGAGTCTCCTTATAAGACAAAGCAATCACTTCCTATTACATCTATCAGAAGCAACTTCTAAGACTAGGTCAAGGGCTTGTCTGCTTCTAAAAATCTAGGTGGGAAATATGAATCTGTGCTTCTTTCTTCATGACCCACACCTCCCTGGGTCCATCACTGGTTCTCCCTTTCCAGAAACCCTCTGTCCATGACAACGCTTATCGATAGCCCATCCCAACTTCTTCTAATGCAACTGCTGCTTTAGCAAAGCACAACTATGTCACAACCTATAACTGCAATGCCACTCCCAGGGCATAATTCCCTAGCAGGCACTGTTGATAAATCTTTGGCTCCGACTCTAACATCTGCCCTCAGACCCTCTCTGCTGGCTCCTAAGACCCAGGAAAGTTATAAGGATCTGATCAACTGAGAAGACTTTTATTTTCATTTACTTTATTTAAAAACTACAATGGGGGCACCTGGGTGGCTCAGTTGGTTAAGCGTTCGACTTCAGCTTAGGTCATGATCTCACAGTTTGTGGGTTCGAGCCCCACATCGGGCTCTGTGCTAACAGCTCAGAGCCTGGAGCCTACTTTGGATTCTATGTTTTCCTCTTTCCTGTCCCTCCTTTGCTTGTGTTCTGTCTCTCTGCCTCTCTGTTAAAAATAAATAATAAACATTAAAAAAAATAAAACTACAAAGTATTCTAGACCTGTAAGAGATCTAGTAGTGCTTTTTCTTTTGAAAAGTTTTTATAGATTTCATTAGAATGGGTCATCATTTAAGTGATGGCAAGACATGGGAAGGAAAACCTCATTTTTCCAGATGCCAAAAAGCTATGGAAGAATATATTTAGGGATTATTAATGATCTTGGGAAATATTGCTATTTAAAGAGCAATAACATTCTTTTTCATTTCAATATGATCATTCAGATAAGAACAAAATGAAGACAAAAATCTACATTTGAGACAGGGATCATAGTGGGCCTAGAGCTTGATGAAATTAGGTAATAAAACATTAATTCCATTTCTAGTATGCATTTTCATTTTATCCTTTTATATGCATGTTCCATGTGAACACTGAAATCCAGATGCATACTAATTAGCAATTAATATTCATCAACTTGTATAACAGTCCTCAACATAATGGTGATTAGCTTTAGATATTTATAGCATCATGAATAACTAGTTAGAGAATTGCATCATTTTCATTAGAATTACATTATGTTCCATAGGAGAATTTGTCTTGATACTGGGAAAGTGCAATGCTGTTTTAAAACTCTACATTTCAAGAAAACTGAACATATTTGTCATAAACCTGGTAAGTAGTTACTTCAGTAAAATTGAATGGATAATTATTTTCCACTGAGTTTTTTTTTTAAGTTTATTTATTTATTTTGAGAGAGAGAGCATGTGTGTGTGAGTGGGGGAGGGGCAGAGAGAGAGAGGGAGAGAGAGAGAATCCCAAGCAGGCTCTGTACTTTCAGAGCGGAGCCTGACATGGGGCTCAAACTCACTAACCTGTGCCAAAACCAAGAATTCACAAACCATGAGATCAAGACCAGAGCCAAAGTCAAGAGTTGAATGCTTAACTGACTGAGCCAACAAGGCACCCCTAAAGAGTTCTTTTTTTCAGTCTTATTGTTGGTTTGCAACCCTCTCTGGAGCTTCCAAGTGGAATCTAAAACCAGCTCCCATATGCGAAAAGCAGGGAGAGACCCAAGAAAGAGGCAGGTTGTTTGGTGGCAGTTTTAGTAAGCAAAGGGAACTTACATAGGAGGCTTGTCTTAGGCGACAGGTAGATGAGTAGATCCCTACATCTGCCACCAAATCTTAAAAGTTTATCAAGAGCCGTTAACTAGGTTCAGTCACATATATGGTGCAGGTGTTTTCAACATCATATCACTATCTCAAGTCTATGTCTCGGGAGCAGCCTCTACAAGCAGGAAAGACAAGCAGCACTCACATTACAAGGACAGGGGTGGGGATGAGGAACCTCTGATCTCCTAGGTCCAGCTCTATATCAACTGGCAGTCACATCTTCTTGACGTCCTTCCCCAGTGTTTCCTCTCTTGTGAACAGTGTTGCTATCTCTTATGGCCCCTCTTCTGTAATGGGCTCTGGGCAGTCAGCAAAGGGTTTCATTAGAATTGAGGTGGCTCTTTTGGTGGCTTTCTGGCTGCATTGGAGGTAAACTCCACAGGAATACAGATAAGACGTAAGATAAAATACAGATTAAGAGAATAATTTCCAAAATTAGTGACAACTTTCTTATAAATGCCCATAATTTGAACCATTGCTTTATTAAATCTCCTAAGCTGGGAGCTGACTCACTCGGGCATTTTCTTGTGTTCTTATGTGATTTATTTGTTTATTTATGTACTTTTAAATGCTTATTTATTTTGAGAGAGAGAGAGAGAGAGAGCATGAGTTTGAGCAGGGGAGGGGCAGAGAGAAAGGAGAGAAAGAATCACAAGCAGGTTCTATACTCAGTGCAGAGCCTGACACGGAGCTCAGTCTCATGACCATGATATCATGACCTGAGCTGAAATCAAGATTCAGACGTTTAACTGACTGAGCCACCCATGCACCCCTTTTATGTGATTTAATAAAAAAATTATACATGAGCATACTTATCAGGTATGAACATGTAACATTTTGTTTGCATAATGGCATAGGTGGCTCCTTGCAAGGCAGTAATAATATCTAAGGCTATTTTATTTTAGAGGACAGCTTTTCTCATTAGAGTCGTTTCAGTGTTCAGTAAGGACAAGCTTTGTTTAAGGCTTAAGGTTTTCTAGGTGAACTTAGAAGGGGCTTCTATGTGTCCTATAATGTCCTTCAGGCCAGTGGAGGAAACAAAGATGGTGGTAAAATGATTGTGGTCGTGGGAAACAGTGCCTATCTGGATTTGAGGAGAGGGAGGTTAACAGCTTTAGGAACTTGACCCACCATATATATTGGCTAGGGGAGGCAGCACTGTCAGGCATGAGGAGGTGAATTGGGGACAGGAGATGCTAGACCGGGATCCCATTTTTTGTCTCTTTTAATGGGATGTGTTCTATTCCAAGTATAATATACTTTAAAAAGTCTAGCTGGTAGCAGGATAATGGGATTCCAAAGGAGAATAGGTAGTTTCCCCTCACCCAGGGTTGCAAAGTAACTCACCACTCTGGTGAGAAGTCCCATTCCAAATGCTAGTAGATAACTTCTTTCCCGGGTGTATCAGGGCTTGGTGTTCTCACCAGCATAGAACATTGATCCGTGGTGAGATTTAGGGTAATGGCTATCTCTCATGACTTCCATACCTGTATAGTTTTAGATGCCTTCCAGAGATCCCCAGTCTGGATTATGGGGCAAAGAAAAAGAAAGAAAAAAAAATTATTTCTTTTCTTTCACCTTGTTTGTGGGTTATAGGGGAGATGAAACCTGCCATGCAGTGTCATGTACTTTTGCCGTAACCTTAGAAATGCGACCACCAATCATGAGTAGTACTCAGTATTTTAATCCCTTAATGGTGGCAACCTATTTTGCATGGTGAAAAGGGAAAGCTTAGGTTAGACCAGATGCAGTGTTCATATAAACCAAGACATCCTTAGAACCCTCATTAAGTGGGAGGGGACCAATATGGTCAATTTGCCAATCCTTTATGGTGGATTGCTGCAGATTCTTTTGGCACGTGGCTTGGGGATTTTTTAGAAGACACAGAACATGCTGTTATAGCATTAGCCAAGTAATTGTACAATCTGGCATCCTTGACAATATATGGTGTCGCTTGGGCATTGTGGTGGACATTCCTTATGTGCTGTGTAGTCTGCTGTATCTACTGAAGGGTCAGTAGCTAGAGCTCATACCTGAGCTAGGGTATCAGCTTGTTGATTGCCAGCAGGTGTCAGTGACTTATAAGCTGAGACATGGAAAACAGTGATAACTGCCTCAGGTTCTTGCAGAGAGACACAAATATATTTCATATATCTTGCCCCCGTAAGAACTTATTTATGATTATCCATGTCTGCCCATTGTCCAAGCCACAGGGTTAATCTCCTTAGAACAGCTTGTCAGTGGAAAGGGTTAATAGCCAGGGCTCATGAGTGATTACCAGCCAGACCTCTTTCAGTTTAGTACAATGGCTGCTTATGGTGTGTTTTTGTTGTTATGCAGATTATGTCAGTGTTGGGCTGAATAGTGACTGTAGTCAACGTGGATAGATTTCCTCAACTAGACTTGTCTGTTAGCAGTCAGACTTGTCTGACACCAGTCATTAGTGAGAATTTTTTTGTGTGTATCACTTCTTTATAGGCTGCAGGCTCTGACAAAGAAGCAGGAGTGAGGGCTTCTGGATGATCTATATATTCTAGGGTCTAATAGCACTTACATTTCTAGAGACAGTGGATTGGTGGACAGGATGCTCCTCTTCTACAAATAGGCATGTCATTTAGTCAAAGTAGGAATTTGAGCTATAACAAACGTCAGCCAATAGAACATAGTTTTAACCAACCCCTTGGTAGATAGGGAAGTTCTTACCACAATGCACTATTCCTTAGTGAGAGACTCTACTTGGATGAGTGCTATATACACTACTAGAAGCTGTTGCTGTATGAGGGTATATGGGACTTTTGCGCCTTCCAAAACTGAGACCAAAATCCTAGGGGTACTCTCCTTCCATTGTTTCTGCCTTAGTGCCCAACCCACACATTTTGGATTCACAGACACATCTAACTCAAGTGGTAGTGTTTTTTGGGAGATGCCCAGAAATTTAATCTGCATTATTAGTATGTTTACCTTCTCGAAGGTGGTTTGCTGTTCTGATCACCAGTCTCATAGATGCCTTTTCTTTACCAGATGACATAAGAGACAAAGACACAGTGTCAGGTGGGGAATAAACATCTTGTAAAACCCCCAAATCCCTATAAAGTCTTGTATCTCTTACATTCTTAGGGATTGGATAGGCTTACATTTTATGAATTACAACTTTTGGGATTGCATGCATTTTACCTGACTAAACAACTCCCAAAACTTTACAGTGGTGCCTGGGCTTTGAATTTTTCATGGATTCATTGGCCATCCTCTCCCTTACAGATGCTTTAGCAAAGCCTGTGGAAGGTCCTAAGAAGAGGCAGATCTTCATATGTTAACATTCCATCATTGTAATGGGTCCATTTTACTTATTTGGAGGAGAACAGGGACAGGTCCCCAGCTACCATCCCATGACATATTATAGAGCTATGTAGATAGCCTTGGTGGAGCACTTCAAACGTTCACTATTGTCCCTCCCACATGAAGTCACGTTGATCTTAGTTATCAGAAACCTGTACTTGTCAAGTCTTTTCCATGAATTTCCTTGAAGACGAGGCACTTTTGCAGGAACACTTTTTTTCCTGCCAGAACATCAGCAGAAAATAATAACTGTCCACAAATGACAAGAACCTCAAAAATGACCGCAAAGATCTGATGAAAAGTCATTATAATGCAATTATAACACATATAATACAATGTGTAATGCAATATAATACATTATAATACAATATGGTTATTTCTGTGACATACATTTTAAAATTATGACTGATAACATTATACAAGGACATATCAGACTTTTAGCAATTTGATATAAATAATGCTAAATATAAGAAAATTTTAGCAATTTTATATAAATAATGCTAATGTAAAGAAAGTATAGAATTTCTTATTTGACAATGCTATCTATGAAGTTTAATATGTATAAAAAGTTAGATCGTTATAAAAAACTTAGCTCTTTCCATAGAGAAGACTCAGTTTTTAAGTGATCAAAGACCTAGTAAAGACAAAATGCAGTCTTCATTTTCTAGGTAGATTACATTAAAGGTAAAGGAAAACTTTTGTTTATATATATTCTTTTATTAAGAGGAAACCAATAATCTAGGAAATGTTTCTCTTTTTAACAAAGAGAAAACCATATTCTAATTTTGCACCAGTTTTTACATTAAAATTCTATTTTTATGTAAATCCATTTAATCTTAGCTTGATTATATAAAATTTTTTCCCTCAATATTCTTTTCTTTATAAACTTTCTACAACTTCCTATATCTATGTAGGTATTTTTCCAAAATTTAGCCATGAATCAGGTATTCATTCATGTGGTTAAAGCTTTTCAGTGATCACTGTGATCTTATGGAGGCCTTGGATTAGATTTTGGGGCAAGGGAGCTACTACAGTAGTGTGTAGTTTTAAAAGCCTCCCCTAGTCCCTTTTTTAAAAATTCAGTCTCTGCGGGCAATGTTTAGGTTAACTCCTGGGTGTTTACATTTGAAAGATATGATAAGATTTGCAACTTCATGGGACACAGAGAGAATGTAAGATTTTTCCTAAAAGCTTTGGGTTAATTGCTCTTTACAATTTCTCTTTGTATTAGAAATCAGAAGGCATGGGAGAGAGCCAAAGCATAAGAGACTCTTAAAAACTGAGAACAAACTGAGGGTTGATGGAGGATGGGAGGGAGGGGAGGGTAGGTGATGGGTATTGAAGAGGGCATCTTTTGGGATGAGCACTGGATGTTGTATGGAAACCAATTTGACAATAAATTTCATATGTTAAAAAATAAAAAATAAAAAAAAAAGAAAGAAATCAGAAGGCATGGGGCATTTCATCTGTTTCCTCATCCATTAGTATAACATCGCCCTCTCCGTTTTCATTATTTTTTTAACTTATTCCATCTCGTAGCATCTTATTTATTTACTTATTTATTTAATTAAAGTTTATTTATTGAGAGAGACAGAGACAGAGCAAATGGGAGGGAGCAGAGAGAGAGAGGGAGAGAGCCGGATGCGGGGCTTGAACCCACAAAACTGTGAGATCATGACCAGAGCTCAAACCAAGAGTCTGATGCTTAACTGACTGAGCCACCCAGGCGCTCCCCCTTTTTTATTTATTTTCCATCTCTTAGCATCTTAGTCTTTGTCACAAGCACTCAGACCTTAATCAGTGGCAGCTTGCACCCTTCCAGCTTTGCAGAACAGCATGCTAGTCTCTAACTTATTATTCTGCTCTCCCATTTTGTCTGCCAGCCCTGTAGCTAGCAGATTAGTGGATATTCCCATGTCCTTCTCTTATATCAGCTCTTCTAACTTTGTATCCTGACCTTTAGCCTCTGGTTGGTCATCAGTGGCTAACAGAATGGCCCACAGAGGAGGTCAGCCCACCGCAGCAGGCCATCCATTTTTCTTCTTTGTTGCATTGTGAAACTTTGAGCAGCCAGCATTTTCAGGGTGCCCCTATACTCATGTGGTGGTCCATAAGCATCTGACATACACACCACACTTCTTCACACGCAGGTTGATGTGATTTTCCACATCAGGTGCCCAGCACAGAACCTGATGTGGGACTCGATCTCACAATTGTGAGGTCATGACCTGAGCTGAAATCATGAGTTGGATACTTAGCTGATTCAGGTAGGTGGCAGTTTTGATAAGCAAAGGGAATTTACATTATGAGGCGTGTCTTGGGTGGCAGCAAGATGAGAGAATGTTTGTATCCACCTGCTGACTCTTAAAAGGTTATATATAGAGAGACCTTAACTGGGTTCAGTCAAGTTTACCATGCAGGGGTTCTCAACACCACATCACTATCTAAATGCTATGTCCTTGGAGCAGCCCCTGGGAAAAGGAATGACAAAGGAAACCCACATTCCAAGGAAAGGGGAGGTGATGAGAAGCTCCTGATCACCCGGGTTCAGTTTATGGGTCAACTGGCATTCAGGTCTTCTCCATGATTTTCTGGAACAATCATCTTCCTGATTTTTTTTTTTTTTTAATTTGTTTTTCAACGTTTTATTTATTTTTGGGACAGAGAGAGACAGAGCATGAACGGGGGAGGGGCAGAGAGAGAGAGGGAGACACAGAATCGGAAACAGGCTCCAGGCTCTGAGCCATCAGCCCAGAGCCCGACGCGGGGCTCGAACTCACGGACCGCGAGATCGTGACCTGGCTGAAGTCGGACGCTTAACCAACTGCGCCACCCAGGCGCCCCCTGATTTTTTTTTAACACATAGGAGAAGTTAGTCTGTCAAGTATTTGAACTCCAGTTAGCCTCGTTCCAGGCCATGGAATGCAGGCAACAGGCAATAACTCTCAAGGCCTCATCCCCTCTTGACCACTCAAGGACATAGCTCTAGCGGTTATCCTTTGCTTCTCCTGCATCCTATTTGTTCTTTCTACTAAGTATTTTTCACTAATGTACAACCATGTATTGTACCAACATTTATTGTACAAGCATGATACCGCTTCAGAATGTCCTCTTCCTGCAAGCCCATGTGCTAAGCATTATTTTTCTCTATAACACCTTTCATCTCCCTTGATGCCACTGGCCCATTTCACTTTGGTCTATTATCACCATTTGACCCAACTGATCATTGCCTGATTCTGGGCTTTCAGAACACCACGCTCTATTAGTGTTTCCTTTTACTTTACAGACATCTGCTTCGTAGTCTACCTTGTTGGTTATCTCTAATCTCTCTGACCTCTAAAATGAGGACTTTCCAGGGCTCTGACCTAAGACATTTTCTCTTTCCTACATCCCTTACGTATCTGGTGATCTCACCCAGTTTCATGGCCTAAATTCTGCTAACATGCCAACAACTCCCAAATTTATGTCTACAGCATATATCTCTTCTCTGAGTTCTAGACTAATAAACTTGACTGATGATTTTACATCCCCACTCAGAGATAAGTATCTCAAACACAATATCTCTAAAATTAAATTCCTGATACTCTCTAGGAAAGCAGATCACCCCAGTCTTCTCTATTTCAATAATTGGCAACCTTGTATTTTCAGCTACTAAGGCCAGACACATTGAACTGATCCTTGACTCTTGCTTTCTCACAGGCTACATTCAATCGTTGATCAAATCCTGTCGTCTCTACTCTCAGCATGCACTCAACACTGACCATTTCTCACCTCTTTTCCTGCCACTACCTTGATTTAAGCCACTCTCATTCATCTCTTGAACAGCCTTGTTGCATTCTCTCTGCCCAGAATGCTTTCTTTCCTGATAGCCTCATGTTCTGCTCCCTTACTTTTTCAGGAAATGCCAACATTTCAGTGAGGGCTTTCTTGACCAGTCTATTGCAAATTAAACCTCTTTAGAATGTTCTCTTCCTGTGTGCTGCTTTATTTTTCTCTATCCCTCTCACCTTTTAACATGTCTTGTAATTTATTCATTAATTTTGTTTCTTTACTATCTTACTACACTCTATTTTGTTTTTCTTCTTTGTTCCCTTCTTTTTAGATTCATTTTCTTTTTATTCTGTCTTTCCACACACATTTGTTTCTTCTTACACAGTCCATTATTATTCCTTTAGTGGTTCTCCTAGAGATTACAACTTACATATACTGTAAAACAGTCTAATATAAACTTTACTTTTGTCACTTCCCAGAAGATGCTCTGATCTTAGAACACTAAGTCTCTGTTTATCTCCATTTTAATTTTTTTGTGTTATTGATGTTAGTTATTTTAATTCACATGTGTTTTGGGGTGCCTGGGTGGCTCAGTCAGTTGAGCATCTGACTTCGGCTCAGGTCATGATCTTGCAGTCTGTGGGTTCGAGCCCTGCATTGGGCTCTGTGCTCAAGGCTCAGAGCCTGCAGTCTGTTTAGGATTCTGTGTCTCCCTCTCTCTCTGCTCCTTCCCTGCTTCTGCTCTGTCTCTCAAAAATAAATAAATGTTAATTCACATGCATTTTATACCTAACAAGACATTACTGTCATTGCTATGTTCAGTCAATACTCATTTGTAATTCACTACATGTTTAATCTTTGCTTTGCTTTTTATTTTTTCCTGCCTATCTGTGATTCTACCGGAGATCACTTTCCTTTGGCCTGAAGAACTCTTTGTAGTATTTCTTCTAATGCAGACCTGCTGGCAACAAATTGTCTCAATTTTTGAAAAGAAATGTCTTTTTCAAATTTATTTTAAAAGATATTTTTGTGGAAATAGAATTCTGGGTTAACATTTCTTTTCTTTTAGCAGTTTAAAAACGGTATTCATTTAATTTCTATCATTGCTGTTGAAGAGTTATCAGTGCTATCATTTCTCCTTTGAAAATAATGTGTCTCCGGGATGGCTGAGTGGCTCAGTCAGTTAAGCATCTGACTTTGGCTTCAGCTCAGGTCATGATCTCACAGTTCATGACTCGGAGCCCCACTTTGGGCTCTGTGCTGACAGTGCAGAGTCTGCTAGGGATCCTCTCTCTCACTCTCACTCTGCCCCTCCCCTGTAGCATATGTTCTCTCTCTCTCTCCCTTGAAAGTTAATTTATTTTGAGAAAAGTATCTCTTTTTCATTTACTAAGTGATAAACTATAAATATAGGTACGGAATCTGCTTCGCAAAGCAGTACCCGGCACATAATAAGCGTAAGCATTATGTAAATATTTATTGAATAAATGACCAAATCTTCCCTGACCTCCACATTACCACTGCTTTTTCATCTTTAATTTTGTGGTGTATTTTTTCATTCTATCTAGTGTTGTGTCATAGTGGTCACAGGTATTTTCTGTATCCACAATAACCTCAAAGCTTCTTGAGAGTCAGGCTACATCTATGCCATGTTTGTCCTTTTTCATCTTTCCTTCCCCAGGAGTATGTCACTGCACAATACACAATCACTAAGTATTTAAATTGTCTAGTGTACTAGTTAACTCTTGTGGCCTTAACAAATAACTACAAAATTTCTGGGGCATACAACAATAAACTCGTATTTTGGTCATGATTTTACAGTTAGGTAGGGACTTAGCTAATCCATTCGGAACTTGATTGAGAGGCTGTCACCTGCCGGTTTAGTTTGGGAAGGTTTCACATGAGTCTTGTCCACCTTGGATCAGTGGGTTAGTTAAGTCATGTTCTCATGGCAATGGCAGAGGGCAAAAGAGCAAGTTGAAATATGCAGTTGGTCTAGGCTTAATTAGGACATTGCCATTTTTACCTGTTTTCCATTGGTCAATACCAGTTCTATGTCCAAGCCAGAAATCAAGGGATGAGGAGATATACTCTGTCAACGGTGAGCAGAACTGCAGAAGCTCATGACAAAGAGGGTGAGGAGACAGGGCAGGCTGAAGAATGTGGACCAATAATCCAAGTGACCACATTCAATGGTTTCAAATATGCTATATTAATACTAGTTCATGAAGCTTTACAGGGTTTCACAGAGCTTTAATTCATTCCTCAAAAGTTTTGAGTGCCCACCATGTGCCAGGCACTGGTCTAGTTCCTGAAGATACAAAAATAAATGAGACATTTATAATGAGACAGCGTTGTGAAACAAGGAAGTAGTGACTCATTTCACAGAAGGGTTAACTGACAGCTTAGTTCACAAGCCTGGTGAATAGGAAAGCCTGGAATTAAATAGAGGTTGGCCTCTTTTGCAATAATTTCTATACCACTTCCTTATTTACCTATAAATTTTGGCAGGACTAGAATGACAGAATCCATGGGGTGCCTGGGTGGCTCAGTTGGTTAAGCAGCCAACTGTTGATATTAGGTCAGGCCATGATCTCACAGTCATGAGATAGAACCTGTTGTGGAGACTCATGCTGAGCCAAGCATGGAGCCCACTTAAGATTTTCTCTCCCTCTCTCTCTCTCTCCATTTGCCCCTCCCTCTCTCTCCTTCTGCCCATACCTCTCTCCCTCTCTCTGTTTCTCTCTCCCTCCCTCTGCCCTGGCTTTCACTCTCCATTCTATATTAATGTCATTGGATAGATGAGGGTAACTTGCTTAGTTTCCTGACAACTCCAGGCCTTGCATGTGCAATCATGCTGCTCTTAGCTAAAACAATCTCCTGAAATTCACCTTCTCCCTTTCAAAGAGCTCTTATACACATCATTTCAGGGCAATAAAACTTCAGACTGCAGAGGAAAAGACTTTGAAAAGAGACATTACAAGAAGATGAGAACCCACCTTGAAACTTTATTAGTAAAACAAAATCCTGCACTCTCCTCTCGTTGCCCTGTGCATTTTCCCACTGCCTTCCCCCAACAAGCTGTTCTTCATAGGAACATACTGATTTCACTGAATCTTACAGCTGTGGCTGGGAAGTGCCCTGAATCACAATAAGGCTTTTATGTGGAATATGACTTAATTTAGAGAAGAACGGCTGATGCAAGATGGCAGATTCATTAAACTGCCTGACTGATCAATGTACTGCCAGTTGGAAAAGCTAGACTAGGAACTAAATAGCTCTTCATATTGGTTGTCAGACATTCTTTTAAATATCTTGTTATATGTTATGACAGATGGATGAGAAACAGCTTTCGGTAATCAGAGGATCAAGCCCGCAATTTGAATCTACCGGGGGGGGGGGGGGGCGAAAAATCACCTATGTATAACAGGTGCTGTTCCTGGCTTTGAATTTCTCGAGGAGAGCTCCATATCACAGCAGAAACAAAATGTGGTCATACTCTCTGTGGTAACAATGACAGGGGTATACGAATCTTTATGATAAAGCAACTTCTTCCCCTGTTTTCCCAATTTATAGTGAATAGAGGGCTCCCTAGGTTCAAGTGGGAACACTGTTCTTCCAATAATCTGTGCCAGCAAGGGTATTATTTGTAAGGAAGTCACTGAAGCAGAGTCTTTAAGAATTTGCAGGCCTCTGCTCCTTATTCTGGAAATAGCCACGTCCCTGAGACATCCTGGCGGTAAGCACCAGACCTCCGTTGCACAGTGCATCACATGGTTCCAAATCCCCAGGGAGTTGTCTTAATCAGCAGCAGCCTGTCCTGTTCTAACTAGCCCAATTAGGATTAAGAAACAAGGGAAAATTTCTTGCCTCAGAGAACAGTCATGCAAACTTCAGTGGTTTGGCAAGGCATCTGAAGTGCAGCCCACCAATGGGGAGTCACAGTTATGGACCTGAGAATTTTTAATTTTAGCTCTTTTTCAGTGGGAGTTCTACAGCTGTGGCTGTGATTTTTTTAAATGCTCTAATTTGATATAAAAAAGTGATTATCCTGTAATCGCTTTCCTGCTTGATGAAGTCCTGTCCTCCTGTGCAAAGATGTGTGTATTGGAGTATTATTCAGAATTCTTTTAAGAAAGAAAGGTCACAACATGTCAAAAATAAAATAATTTTTCTATAGTTTTTCCCTTCCTAAGTGCCATTTCCAATCAAGGAAATAAAAGCACTATTGAAATATGTTGGCAACGGCATTTGTTGTTGGGAGAAAAAAAATGGCCCCGTTTCCCTAAGTCAACCTATCTGTGGTATCACTGTCCCATCTGTAGGATGCCAACACATTTTATCTCATCTTCCTGTTGAGCTGATTAGAACAAGAAGACTAGTGAGTGGTAACACCGAGTTGCTTCACTTAACCATGTCATACATGTGAGGCTTTACAATAGCCCAGATGCAGTGAGCATGACATTGAGTATAGACAGAACAAGGAAATAATTATGGGAGAGTTAACCATGAGGTTTGAGGAGGAGGGCCAGCATGAATGCTTCTCAATTAACAGGTGCAAAACAGTAAGTGTGGAGCTGGTGAATGGAAAACTGCATCAGAGGAATCTAACTAGTTTGAGGTAAATAGCCTCGTTGACTAAGAGCTGCCAAACTTTATATTGAGGCCCGGACAGTAAGTAATTTAGGCTTTATCAGTCATATAGTGTCTTTTGCATCTAACCACCTCTGTCCTTACAGCCTGTAAATGAATGGCATGGCTCTATGCCAGGAAAACTTTATTCACAAAAACAGGTGGTAAACCAGATTTGGCTGGGTGGCCTTAGTTTGCTAACCCTAGTCGCTGAAAGAGTCAAACAGTGTGGGTGGAAGCATAGATCTTGTCAAAGACAAAGCAGAGTGGCTAGCAAGGACTTAGGTTTGGAGTCACAGGAAATTGGGTTAGTTACTGCAATCACAATATAGTTTCAGAGTAGAATCAGTGGTAAGACAGATAAGCAGAGCTTATCTGGCAAATAAATAGCTTCTTAGAAACCCCCCTGCTTTGATTGAAAGAACTGTTACCCAAACACTGGATGTGCAAACAGGGGCCAGCTCGTGTCGTCCGAAAGTGACTGTAATTATGGCAACCCTAGAATAATGTCAGAACCGGAACTTGATAAAAAGTTTTATACGTAATAGAATAAAAAAATTTAGCTTGAGCAAAATAAAACACACTTCATATTCATATACTAGTTATATGTGCGCTGAGACTCATCCACAGTTGTATCTTTCGCGTAAAGGGGTAAGAAGAGTACTTAAGTCATAAAGCACTGCAAAGGCAAAAATGGGATGCAAAATACTTTTATCCAGTCTTTGGACTCATCAAGTCCCTCAATAAAAAGTAAAAGCCATTATTTATATTTGTGTGTGTGAAATCAACTTTTATTGCACTCAAAAAGACACTGTCGTGTTTTATTTAATATTTAAAAACTGCTGTGTTGTATGGAATGATCTTCTAAAAGAGTTCTCTTAAGAAAAGGATAAATATAAAGGAAATCATTGGATATAGATTCGTGTAAACACACTTGGATTTAGATTCAAAGCAAATACCAAATTCTTTTCTAATTAGAACTGACCATTGTGACATTTTATAACTGACTTTTTTTTTCCTCTTCTTTTGGTTCCTTTTCCTTATTTCCCTTTTGTCTGATCATAAGGAAAGGAAAGAGTAGGGAACTTTGTGGGGCAAATGAAGTGCTTCATTTTAAATTAAATGCAGAATAAACTCTGGTGGTATAGTGCAGATTAGGGAAAGTGAAACGAACCAGAAAAAAAAAAAATAAACCTCTTCCGACGTGCAAAATTAATGGAAGAACTAAAATTTGGATACTAGTAAAGACTTGAAGCATTTTAGGACATATGTTCTACTCAAGGCTTGTTGGCAATCCGGTACTGAACTTTCCTTTAAATTTCATGTCAATGATTCAGCCATAGCAACTAGAAACTCAATAATAACAAAAACAGCAACAGCAGATAAAATTGAGTCCTTGCATTACATTCAGACTACATATATTAACTAATTTCGTGCTCAAGTTATATCTAAGAAATAGGCATCTTTATTACTCCAATTTTACAGATGGAAAAAACTAACATACAAACATGTTAAGTAATTTAAGAAAAGTGACACATTAAATAGCAGAGGCAAAAATTTTCACCCAGAGCATCCGGTTCCAAAGCCCAAGTACCTACCTTACGTATAGAGTGGTGCCTCACATTTTCGTGAAACCACTTCTAGAACCAGTGTGACAAACTTGTCCCAGGTTGCCTGCGTTTTGTTTGTTGGTTTTGGTTTTAGTATTAAAAATTCTGCTTCCCAGATGCCCCCTTGGTCTCAAGCAAACTGGGACAATTGTTCACACTAACAACCTTCACATATGTGAATTTCGCCTTGTAAAAGAAAACAAAAAGACCTCAAGTTATCAAAATACCTGTCACAAAATCTACTCAGAAATGCTCAGGCATTCGGATCAAAAGAGAACTGTCCATAAGTGCATTTAAACCTCATTTAGATGCAATTAGAAACCTTAGTTTAGATGCAATTAGAAACCCTAGTTTAGATGCAATTTTGGCAGAATTGGTTAATTGGCTTCCCAACTAAACAGGAAGGAGCGAAAAAGAGCAAGAGGTGAAACTAACAGAGAGAAAAGAAACTAAAAAACACTATAAGGACAAAGTCTAAAGACATTTAATGACATTAATGACAATTGTGCATTAGTTAGGTACATTTTATTTGTTAATGACAGAAAACCAACTTGAACCATCTGCAGTAATCAGAGAAATTTATCAGAAGTACTTGCAATAGGGGCATAGATGCCATTAGAACTTGCTTCCTCTCATCATTGTTTCTCTTGTAGTGGCTTTATCTTTCAGGCTGCCTCTTACTTTGTGATTGAAAACATGAAACCAATAGCTCCTAAATATTATGTCTTCAGGCATAAGAAAAAAAAATGATTATTTTAATCCAAAATTTAAAAACACCAGGAATTTTACTAGGAATTTTACCCATTTGCCTAGTTTGGATCATGCAAACATGTCTGAACTGGTAATCTAAGGCCAGAGTTGGGGTCGTATAAGAACATGGCAGCCTTGTAGGAACCATGTTGATGGAATGAGAAAGGCACTTCTCAGAGGGAAAACTATCCACGACAGTCCTCTGTTTGGCTGGATAGCATACTCCCACGTCTACTTTCAACCAATTCTCAATACACATTCTTTCTTACAGATTATCAAAATGTCACCATTAATATATTTTAAATATCCTACATATAACTACAATTTTTTTTAAATGTTTATTTATTTATTTTGAAAGAGAGAGAGTGAGAGAGCACAAGCGAGGGAGGTGCAGGGAGAAGGAGAGACAGAATCCCAAGCAAACTCTGCACCATCAGCGCAGAGCCCAATGTGGGGCTCGAACTCACAAACTGCGAGATCATGATCTGAGCCGAGATCAAAAGTCAGACACCTAACCAACTGAGCCACCCAGGCACCCCTAACTACAAAAACTTAAACACTACTCCAAACTATGATTTGTACAGAATTGTTATTTGTAGAAATATACTAAAGCCTGACAAACAGGAGGGTGGTCATCCAAGTTCAGACTTTCTCTGTGATATCATAGCTTAAGTCAGTATCTCTCAGGTTAGTCTGCATCATGTCCAGATCAGTTGTTCTATCAGTAGTAATAAATTTAACAAGCCAAAATGCCCAGTGTGCAATGTTAGAGAAAAACTTAGAACAAACTCCCACTTCAAAAGAGAGAAAGAAATTTAACAACATGCTCAATATGTCTTGATCCATTTGAATGTAAAGTCTGTAAGGACAGGGATTTTTGTTTGTTTAACTGACCTATTCCCAGAGCTCAACACGTAATAGGCACCGGTATGTAACCGTTAAATAGATGGACATCCTTTTCTTGTTTCATTCTCTGTAAGCATTGTGTGTTCCTCAGTCAACTGATATGACTCCCTGAGATCCTGTACACTGTTTAGGTATTGCCTTGAGAGAGAAAAGAAATGTATTGAGTTCATTATGATTTTGAATGGTAGCATGCCCCTTGGGTTGGCTGTAAAATGGCAATCATTATTCAAAAACTGAATATCCACAGTCTTCCACTGTATGTGCTTTATTTCCTAATTGAAGTCTTCAGTTCCTGAAAGTATAGCTATGACCTAAAGAAATAGCAAACAACTAACTCAGTTACAAAGTTCATGCAAGGTTTCCTTCTATACTCCTCTTAGTTGTAGATAGATAGTAGATAGAAAATGTTGCCACTGAAAATTCAGGCATTTTGGCAGGATTCAGAGAATCTGGTAAGGAGTACAGATTTCCAACAATGTTGTAAATGTCATAATATGGTTCTTGTTAGGTGTGCCGATGGGTTTATTGAATGTCTTGGGGATATCACATTTTCTTTTTTAAATCTCCAAAAACAGAGAGAGAGGAAGCTATAAATGTTATATGTGGCTATGTAAGGCTGAGCTAATGAGTTTGTGTGCTCCTGTAGTACTTTGTTTTAAGAAATCACGACTTTACCCCCTTTCAGCTAGTGGGGTTTTGTTGAAGCCGATTACTCCTCTGGCTTCATTCAATGCAGGACATGTGGCCCAAGCCCAGTCCAGCAGAGTAGTTCACAACCTGGCCACAGTTATTGATTCAAGATGGGGCCTGTGACCCCAGCTGAGCCAATGAGAGTCATTGCTGGTACTGTTTTTCTGGACTAGGAGAAAAGTAGGATTCTTTTCTCTGGAAATAATAGTAACCCTAGTGCTTACAGGGATCATATTTGACAAGAAAGGAAAAACATTCCTGAGAATGAAGATCATCCAGGATGAAGACAGAAACCTGATGACATACTTTGTACCATGAATGTGACATATCTTAAGTCAAATCTACCCTGGAGTTTTCAGTTGTGTAAGCCTCCAAATTCCCATTTGACATAAACTGGATATTGTTGGGTGGCACTTATGTCTTTCAGCTGAAACATTCCAAGAGAGTTTCTCATTTTAGCGATTTGATATAAGAATATGTAGTGAAATATTTATAAAGCTCTTTGAATACTTCTTGAAAAAGGTAATATTAAAATAACGTTGGCATGAGAACTCTGAATTATAAACGTCTGTAAGGTTCAGATACTATACAAGCAGATATGCTAAAGAACAAGTCATAAAGGTAGAATGATGTACTCAAAGAATTATGGTTCTAAATTAAAACAGATTCCACTTAGAATAATAGCTTTAAACTTCTCTAGAATTCCAGCAATATTATCAGATCAATGTATAAAATTGTGACTTTTCTCAAATCATATATAGCATACACAGTTATTTATATAAATGTTCTTAAAATTAATTTTCAGTTATAATTTTCAGAAATAATAGATACAATTTCTTTGTGACTTTCAAGTGATAATCATGTAAATTACAGTTTCCTTAATAGTATGGTAAATTTCTTATTTCGGAAGTGTGAAAAAGGAATATTGAACCTGGCAATAATATAGGAATAGAGAAAGTAGCTCTTCTTCATCAAAATATAGAGAAAGGTGATTGTCTCTCAAGTGTATGTTAAATGTGTAGATATTTAACTAGTGAAGGACAGTTAAGTTTATGTATCTTTTGTGAATATTAACAATTTTCTTGTGTAACTTTGCATGTAGAATAATACTAATTTACTAAAGCTAAGAAATCAGTTGAGTGGCTTAACCAGAAAGACCTATTAGAACATAGCTTAAGCATATAGTTCACAGGATGATAGCTTTTATCGGGCACATCTAATGAATTCAAGAGCTTTTTACTTTATTAAATAGACATTTATAAACAAAAGAAATTTTGGGGGGATTCACTGACTCTGTCAATTCCTTCTCTTCTCTTCTTTAATCTAGACCTAATGGACATCTTGGGATGGTTACCAAAATTTATAGTAATGGAACTGGCAATATAATGGCAAGATAGAGGATAAATTAATGAAAATCAAGATAAATTTGTTCTGTGGCTTCTGTAGATCTGAAGGCCATAAGGAAATATTTAAGTAAATCTTTCTTGTCAGTAATAAGCAAAACCACACTCATAGATAATAATGACAAAGACATATTTAGCAAGGAAAAATACATTTGCTAAATTTTTCTGTGAATAGCACCAATTTCAGTATTCCTTAGGCATGGTTTGTGAAATGAGATTTACACAAGATTTGGCAGTGCATAAATTAGTCTGAAGGCATAAGGTATGAATTCATGGAGCTATATTAACGGTTTCAGAACAACCACACATTTTTAATAAAGTGCTGGGGTGCTGTGCTGAATTCTGTTCTGTTCTGGCCAGAAGAAGTTTAGTCATTATTTTACAGGCATTTCCTACAAACATCCTCTGAATGTTAGCATGTTACTAGACACATGAAGATTTAAGAGTTAAAAAAAAGAAGAAGAAAAAAGGAAAAAGAAGAGCCATTCTACAGACCACAGCCTGGCTTGGGGTTGAGGCAGGAGACATGGATTACAGCCTACCAACCAAATGTGTTTCCCCAAATTGGGTATATCCTCAAATGAAAAGAGTTTGTGTTTTTGTTTTTGTTTTTATCAGTGGTAATACTGGGCTAAAGCTCTTTTTAAGGTCATTCCTGTCTTTGAAATTCTACAATTTTATTATATTTTATCTTCCCTGGGAAACAGAAAATGTAATTGATGGAAAATAGATTCCTGCATTTAACAGCTACAAATATATAGAAAGGCAGCTGTTTAACTACAGATATTGAATCCACACATTCTTTAAATTTTTATTGTTTTGTTTTAGAGAAGACAGAACGTGAGTAGGGGAAAGGGACAGAGGGAGAGAGAGAGAATCTTAAGTAGGCTCAATGCTCAGCCCAACATGGAGCTCGACCCCACAATCCTGGGATCATGACCTGAGCTGAAACGAAGAGTCAGACATTCAACTGACCAAGCCACCCAGGTGCCCCCAGATCCAGACACAATTTTAGAAGAAATTGTGCAGAGTTCTAAAAATTCTTTGACTCCCAACCCTTTTCCATAATAAATGGTTCTTTTGTGCTCTTTCTGTTAATAGCATTCCAAGCCTTTATCATAGTAATCATCTCTTTCTATTAGGGCCAGCTGTATAGTTCTCTGGCGTATCTTTCCGGCTGAAGTCCTTGTGGGTAAGACCTACCTTACTTTCTTATCCCTAGTGCCTGTTGACCTGGATTTGATGATCAGGAGATGTTTGAATAAATAAATGAATGAGTGAACACTGTCAGAGAAGAATCATTAGAAAAAGAAGTTATTACTCCAGAAAATAAAAATCTTACTAAGTAATACAAATCACAACATATATGAATAAAATGTTATCAAGGTGACATTTTCCCCATTAATCTTGCCTATTAATCCTTAACAATCTACAATTCACCTCTGTTTTTTTTTTTTTCCTATGTAGATTTTGTTTTTTAATCTAACATGATTTTGGAATCGTGGCCTGATATTTGCTATCTATTTTCTTTATCATATGATGGCCAGGGTGAGTGCTCTGTTATATGAAATGCAATAAAGAATCTCAAAGGGTAAGTTTCTGAATACAGTCACGAACTTACCACATAACTTTCTAAGGGAGTGTCTCCCTTCAGTAATGCAGTCTACGGCAAGGATGACAATGATGGCAGCTGTGCTGTGACCCTACCAAAGTTGATGTAAATGACAGTCAGTGCTGTTAATAGCTTGTTTGAATGCCTACTGCGTGTGAGGCATTTTGAATATAACAACCCACTTAATCCTTGTAACATCTTATTGAATTAGTTATTATTCTTTTGCTCCCTTTTGAATAAAGAATTAGCTTTAAGGAAATAAGCAAATTGACTATTATCCCACAATTCACAATTGGAAGGGCTTGTCTAGAACCCAGATCTTTTAGAGAGTACACTTAGCACTCTATTGCCAATCAAACCAACAGGCTAAGTACAAAATTGAATCATAAACAGAATCAAACTGTTAAATGTCATCAACATGCTTGTATTATATTAATTCACTTTACAAATTTTATTTTACCCACACACACATTTTGAATGTGATCATATCTGCCACAAATGCATAAACAATTAAGAAGTAGATAGTACTACTTTTTCAGTGAGGTGAATGACAATACCTTTTCTTACCAGTTGAATTTATTTCAGCCTCTGAAAACACAACCTTAAAATGTCTATGGTCCGAGAGTTATGTTGTGGGAAGCTATATTTATAAAGGATTTCTTGAAAGGTAAGCAAGTCATCCATCTCTTAACTAATCTTGTTTGTTTCTCCACCAGTCTGACAGCCAGAAAGTGGCACAACTTGATGATGTTTTCCAACATTTAAATTATTGCTTTTACATGGCATTCATGTAGGAGTTTTTTTTTTTAAAGCTATCTTACTGTAATCTCTATTTATTATAAGGGTATTTGTGAGGTCACTTAACCAAATAAACATACATGGAAGATTTGTGTTCCTGACCATTTTCAAGAAGTGCATTTATCCTAAGTAACCAGTGTACTTTTCTTTTATGGACCATGCTAACCTTATAAAGGATGATATTTCTCTTTTTTTTTCTGACAACTAGTATACTTTGTCAAATTTCTTTCCCACTTTGAGTCATTATGCATAAAACTTGTCTCTTAGGCTTATCTTTCGTGCACAGCACACTTTGGCATCATTTCACTATTTTTCCATCATTCTCTCTTCACAATGTTTTTTCCCCATTGTGTTATTGTAATTTCATGTTTTTGGGGAAAGTCTTCATTTCTTAAAGTAAGCAACTTTAGTATAGAAATGCTTCACAACACTTGGAGTCTTGTTTATGAAAAATCCTGTACATAGGCAAAGTTTAAAAGTCGAAGAATGACCATGAAGACCCAAGAGTGATAAGTTATGACGGTGGTCAAGACAAGAGGACACATACAGAACATGAGAGCCTCCTTTGTCAGGATACTAATAAGTTGTTTTCCTTGGTGTTCTTTGGAAGGGAGAGGTAGGACACAAAGAGCAGTTAGATAGAACAAGGCTGAAAATAAGCTATACCCAACCAGTTTGCCTTTCTTCTTGCTTCTAAACTCAGTATTGCAGGACATCTGCCCCCCCCCCCCCCCCCCGCCCACCAAAATTTTCTTATACCTCCATTTTAGGAAGAGTTTTGGTAAATATCTGGTTGCCTAAAACCATGCATGAAGTCAAAACGTGTTAAAAATTAATTGCACATATAGCTGCTCCCTTTAAACATCAGAACTTTGGAAAGATCTCATGATCATGACAAGGGCCCTTGATAGAATGTTTTTGAAATACAAGAAAGAAACATTTCACTGACTGAAAAATTTGAACATTTTCTTATGGATCTGATCTCTTGGTATCCTAAAGTCACTTTGAGGAAATTAAATGAAACTTAGATAACTTGTAGGTTCATGTATGATCACCAGTTCACCATCATATAATCCTCATTCATTGGTCATTTTCCTGATTACCTATTGGCACATTCATGCTACCTAGCAGACAACTCATTCAAGACATTAATTAGCTCAGGAGGTTGTATGATTTAGCTAATCTGGCCCAGGGTCATGCATACATCCTCATCTAGGCAGCTCTGCTGTTACTATCTGGGCTTGTAGACGTATGTGGAAGTTGACTGTTGGCTGATCTAGGATGACCTTGACTGGGATGATGTCAGTGAGCCTTGTATCTTTTATCCATGTATCTTTTATCCGCTAGCAGTCTAGTCTTGACATGTTCTTATAACAATGACAGGGATGCAAAAGTAGGCAAGCCCACTTGAAAAAGTATCTTGCAAAACTCATGTTGGTCACACTTACTGACTTCCCGCCAACCCACGCAAGCCACATGGCTGAGGCTAGAGTCAGTGTAGAAGGGCACAACAAAGTTATGTGGCAAAGAGTCTCAATACAGGGAAAGGTGAAAGCTTAGGGCCATTTTGCAAGTGGTGTTGCAGAGTTGTATTTTAGCTACCTTATAACCCTGCAGCTTGATATAGTCCACATTTCCATAGGATTCATGGATCTGGTAACACATAATTTGCTCATTATATTCCCCATGGGAGAAGAATTTCTTGATCTTATTAGTGCTTTCAAAAATGAATATTGTTTATACTCTCCTACCTATTCTCTCTCTCTGCAGGAATTTGGAGGGAGGTGAGTTTCCTTTGGCTCTTTCCTTCATGACTTGAAGTATTAACTGACATTATTAATGACAAGTATAGAGTAGTGTTCTCCTGCACCCAGGAATGTTATAAGGAGATAAAAGTGAAAATGAAATGACAAAGGAAATGAGCCAGAAAATAAGACCTCTGGACAATGAAAATTTAGCACCCATGCTAAACAAGTGAAAGTCTTTTAGGTAGATTGTATAAATTCAGCTTATTATAGATTTTAAAAGAAAACAATTTTAAGGTTCCTTATCACCGTGAACAGCTGCTAGACCTCCAAATGGAATTTCCTAATGAGTATAGAAACAAAATCTGTTTCTTTATTTCCCAGATACCCTGCATTTGCCTGGCTACTAACCAACGCCGATCAGCTGCTATTCTCTATTCTGCAGCCACCTGGTCTTATTGCTGACATTTGAGTTTGGAAGGAGTATGTGCTTCTTTCTAAATATTCCAGATATTATCTCCTATTTATACTGTACATGGCTCCTGGATTAACTGTAATAAGAAATGTCAAAAGCTCCCTGGCCTTTCTATGAGATACAACAAAGTGCTTGGAGGGTCTGGAAAAGTCCATGACAGCCATTCTCCTTTCCTCTGTGTTTGTCAGTGATGTGGAGACTTAGAAGCTTGAACCTACATTTCCAAAACCCTTTGGCAGTGAGGGTTCTTAATTTCATATAGTTTATCTGATAAGGTTGGAACATGGGAGGAAGCCGAGCCATACTTTTGTGGCTGCTGTCATCACTGCTGGAAAGTTCGGTCAGGAAGGCTCTGGGAGTTTTTACACCTGCTTTAGCTAGAGATCAATTCCAGGAGCCACTGTGAACTGTCAGGTGTTGGAAGTTTCAGTGAACGCTCATCGGGTGTTGGAAGTTTCACTGAATGCTCATCAGGTGTTGGAAGTTTCAGTGAACACTCATCAGGTGTTGGAAATGTAGATTTAAGCTTCTTAGTCTCGACACTACTGACAAACACAGAAGAAGGAAGGAGCGTGGCTGTCATGGTCTCCTCAGTGAGACACTCCAAACGTTTCACTGTGCTTCGTTAGGTGTGAGAATGAAGAGGCAGGGTGCAGTAGTCAATGTTGACTTCCTGACTCCTGGAGGGAAGCTAAGGCTGTGAATTTGCAGAGCTAGTAGCTCCTGGAGGTGAGTTCCCACTCTCTCATTTCTTTGTTATAGACAACATAGCAGTGCTCTTGGTGGGCTAGTTTTGTCCTGTTGGTGTGTGCCTTATTGCTAGAGAACTAGCTACTCAGCCTTTTGGTGATTCCATAAGCTTTTAATTCTCTTTATTAAATGTCATTCTGCGTAAAATACGGTTGACCCTTGAACAACACAAGTTTGAATTGTGCACGTCCACTTTTACATTTTTTATAAGACAGTACTGCAAATACATTTTTTCTTATGAATTTCTTAATAAATTTCTTTTCTCTGGCCTGTTTCGTTGTCAGAATGCAGTATATAATACATATACAGAATCAATTATTCAACCATTTTTGTTATCAACAATGCTTCTGGTCAACTGTAAGCTATTAGTAGTTAGGTTTTGGGGGAGTCAAAAGTTATATGGGGATTTTCAACTGCTTGGAGTGGAGGAGACTGGCACTCCTAACCCCTGCATTGTTCAAGGGTCAATTATTGCTAGCTTTCTTTCTATTATTTGCAACTGAATCCTGACATCAAATCTTGCTAAAACCAGAGACATTGAGTTAGTTGCTTCTTTGCCTGGTCACCAAAAGTAAAATGTATAATACAGATTTATGCTATTACTTCATTGATTTTTATTGCTTTTTAAAATTTTTGTTTATTGTTCAAAATTATGAAATATTTCAGTCAAATTATGAAAAATAATATAATAAATTTGGTATATCCACGGTAAGATTGATCAAACATTGACGTTTGGGTATATTTGCTTCAAATCTTGTTTTTTAATTAAAATATTGTAGATATGGGGCACCTGGGTGGGTCAGTCGGTTGAGTGTCTGACTCTTGATTTTGGCGTAGGTCATGATCTCATGGTTTTGTGAATTTGAACCCCATGTTGACCTCTGCGCTGGTAGTGTAGAGCCTGCTTGAGATTCTTTCTCTCTTCCTTGCTGTCTACCCCTCTCACACTTGTGCTGTCTCTTGCAAAATAAATAAACTTTAATAACCAACAAAATAAAATACTGTAGATATATTTAAATCCCTCATCAATCCCACTTCCTTTTAGCTGTCATCAGAGATGACCAATGTCCTGTAAAATATATGCACATTCCATGTGTATTTTATGCTTTTCCTATACATATATGAACTCCAATCAATTTGCAGTACTGTTTTGTATGTGTATACTTCGTATAAATTGTTTCGTGTTGCATAAATCATGTTTCACAATTTGCTCTTTCAATTAGTATTACATTCCTGACTTCTTTTTTTTACTTATAGATCCAGTTAATTTATTTTACCTTATATCTATTTTTCATTGGCTGATTATATTATTTCCTTCCTGAGATTGTTCACAAGAGGTGATTTTTTTAATAACATCTCAACATCAATATACTAATAATTGAATTTGTAATATCCCCTGACCTTTTACAATGGTTCTTACAATTGATCTCCTTGATTTTGCCAAGGGCATTTATATCTCTAATCCTTTCAGCTTTAAAACTTTGGGATCATTATTTTCATTATTGATCAATTCATCAAACACTGGATTTTTGTCAGCCTCTGTGACAAAATGTGCTAAAATGTTCTCTCCAGAGAGATTCCTAAAGAAGCTTCCCCCCACCCCCACTCAACTTTCTCTACTGACAGACTCTTCCTTTCAGAACACTTAACACAATGTATAACCAATATTTATTTATATTCTTGTCTATTTGTTGCCTGTCTTCTCCAATCAGCTGTAAGATCTGCAAAATTTGGGACTGGGTCTTTATACCTAGTACTAGTTTAGAACATGATTAGAGCTCAGTAGATATTTGAATGACTGTATGCATGCACTTTATAGACCATTGCATTGTAAATTCAGCCAGTCACAATTCTTAAGAATTTTTTTCTTCAAAACAACAATAATATAAATATAAGCATGGGACTTTTACAAAGAAAAGAAGTATAACAATAAAGAAATGCTTGTATTTATTTATTTTTAAAATTTATTTAAATTCAAGTTAGTTAACCTACAGTGTAGTATTGGTTTCAGTAGAATCCTGTGATTCATCACTTCCCTATAACACCCAATGCTCATTCCAACAAGTGCCCTCCTTAGTGCCCATCACCCATTTACCCCATCTCCCCGCCCCCCACCACCACTCCAGCAACCCTCAGTTTGTTCTCTGTCTTTAACAGACTCTTGGGTCACCTGGGTGGCTCAGTCAGTTAAGTGTCCCACTTCGGCTCAGGTCTTGATCTCATGGTTTGTGAGGTAGCACTCTGTGCTGACATCTCAGAGCCTGGAACCTACTTCGGATTCTGTATCCCCCTCTCGCCCTCTGTCTCCCTCTCTCTGTCTCTGTCTCAAAAATAAGTGAGTATTAAAGAGTCTCTTATGGTTTGCCTCCCTCTCTGTTTTTATCTTATTTTAGAGCTTAGCACATTGCCTGGTCATATATTTAAAATTATAAATATTAAAGTAAATATTTTATGTATGTAAAGTGCTTATTTTTACCTTAGGATAAATGGCACAAGGTAAAATCACCTTGTCAAATATGTGACCTATTATAGCAATAGCTTAAACTTTACACATGAATAAATTGTTTCCTATTAATAGCATGAATTGAAATCATAATTAAGCCTAACTTCAAGCACATAAAAATGTGCAAAAATAATAGACACCTATGTACCCACCTCCAAGATTAAACAGATGTTAACATTTTGCCATATGTGCATCGAATCTGTCTTTGAAAATGAAAAATAATGCAGATTCAGTTAACTCCTCCCTCTGTTTCCTTTCCTCCCCACCAGTCACCAATACTTTAAAGTTGTATATCTTTCCCCTGTATGTCATCATGTATATAAAAAAAACAGTACTGTAGTATGTGATGCCGAGTGTCACATGATCACAACTGAGCCAATGGTTCTTGAAATTCGCTTTGATATACAAGTGCTTTGGATTACAAGCATGTTTCTGGAACGAATTATGCTTGCAAACCAAGGTTTCACTGTATAAATTTTTTATGTGTGCACTCTGGGGCCCTTATTTGATGGGGGGAAAAAACCATGATTACAACGCATAGTTAGATGCAAAAGTGAATACTTCTGTAGAATGAGGAAAAAAATACAACATGTTTAAAAATGTGAAGAGCCGATAAATATCGCAAGCATTTCGCATTCCCCAAAAGTAACATAATATTTTAAGATAAGTTGTCTGACCTACCTCTATAATACATGTTTCTTTATTTGTGACCACGTAGTCTTTGATTCCCTCTTCCCATGACACCACTTCTTAATAATTTTTATGGACAATTAGAAAATTGTTTGCCTTGTAGCATGGATGAACTCAATTTATTTTTATTATTGATAGCTGGAGTGTATTGAACTTACTACTTCATGCTTCTTATCATGCTGATACAGGCTTTTGCTCAATATATGTAGGGATTCAGAAGGAAGGAACGCTCATTGGTAGAGGTCACTAGCTTTGCTGGAGGGCAGCAGCTGTGGCTGAGGGAACGCCTGACCTGTCTCAAGAAAGTAATGCATGCTTATTTCTTTACTATCTAACTTTCTACTTAGTTTATTAAAATAAATAAGTGAAAAAATTTTATTAACCAAGTATGTGCATCATTGATAATTTCTCCCCATATTGGCTACCCTTCAATACCCTAACACTAAAAGTTTTATGTTTAACTGTGAGTTAATATGCAGAAAAAAAAAAAATCTTCCCTGGAAAGAGGCCTATGCAAGCGAAAGCTGCCAAAGCTTAAGGTTCATTTAACTCCATGTTAAATCTCCCTTCATCTCTGTGGGTTCATATTTTATATACATGGGTTCATTTTGTACTTTAAAAAATCTTTGTGGTTGACAACTTTCATTTTGAGGATTTTCATGTGGATACATATAGATATACTCTGTTTTGCTTTACTGCCGAGTATCCCATTGTACTAATCCACCCCATTTAATTTTTCTACTCTTTTTTCCAAGCGGCATTTAGAGTTTATCTTATCTGTTTTTGGTATGATTAATGCTGCAGAAACATTCTTCTACCTGTCTCCTTGAACATGTGTGGCACTGTCTCCAGGGTAATCAATTATAGTAAAATTCAGGATCCTGGGATGTGCCTACCTTAAACAAATTGCTAACCAAAATGGCTCTATGATTTTTATCTTTTACTAATAGAGTCCCTGTTACATTTGCATCAATATTTGGTGTTCCTATTCTCATTAATTTTGACAACCAGTTGAATGTGAGAGGGATTCTTACTGTTATTTTCATGTGCATTTAACTTTTTACCAGTGATCTTGGACTTCTAATACTTTCTTCATGTTTATTTCCTCACCTGTGAATTGCCCATTTGTATCCTTGGATTATTTTTATTGGGTTTGTGTCCTTTTGATTTTTATTGATTTGAAGAAGTTCATTGTATTTTACAATTGCTAATTCTTTATCTGTTATATGGGTTATGAATATCTTCTTTCAGTCTGTGACTTATTCTGTTTCTGATCTCTTGTCATACAGAGGTTTTCAATTTAATACGGCAAACTATTTCTATAAATTTTACCCTTTCCTTCACATGTATGAGAATATTCTCTATCCTACCACAAAGATATAGTATCATGTTTCTTTTCTAAAATTTTGAGTTTTCTTATGTGGAATGTGTTGGTACTTTCAGTGAGATATCCCCTTATGACTGTCAGAATGGCTCACATTAACAACTCAGGCAACAAAAGATGTTGGCGAGGATGTGGAGAAAAAGGATCTCTTTTGCGTTGTTGGTGGCAATGCAAGCTGGTGCAGCCACTCTGGAAAACATTATGGAGGTTCCTCAAAAAACTAAAAATAGAACTACCCTATGACCCAGCAATTGCTTTACTAGGCATTTATCCATGGGATACAGGTGTGCTACATATGCACCTCCATATTTATAGCCTCACTATCAACAATAGCCAAAGTATGGAAAGAGCCCAAATGTCCATCGATGGATGAATGGCTAAAGAAGATGGACACACACACACACACACACACACACACACACACACACACACACACACAATGGAGTATTACTCAGCAATCAAAAAGAATGAAATCTTGCCATTTGCAATTACGTGAATGGAACTGGAGGGTATTGTGTTAAGTGAAATTAGTCAGAGAAAGACAAAAATCATATGACTTCACTCATGAGTACTTTAAGACACAGAACTGATGAACATAAGGGAAAGGAATCAAAAATAATATAAAAACAGGGAGGGGGACAAAACAGAAGAGACTCATAAATATGGAGAACAAACTGAGGGTCCCTGGAGGGGTTGTGAGAGGGGGGGATGGGCTAAATGGATAAGGGGCATTAAGGAATCTACTCCTGAAATCATTGTTTCACTATATGCTAACTAATTTGGATGCAAATTTTAAAAAATAAAAAATAGAATTAAAAAATTTTAAAAACAATAGGAAAAAAAAGTTGACTTGAGTGTATTATATGAAGAAATATTTTCCACATAATTAAAGCTGCATTTGGTCAATATGCCTTCCTTTTGCCATATATATGTAAAGCCAATTAATTCATCAGAATTGGAATCCTGACTCTACCCTTACTAGCTGTAGGATCTTAGACAAGTTACTCAACTTCTGACGTTCCTCAGTTTATACAACTAAAAATAATGCACCACTTATTGACACTGTAAAATTATAAGTATGAACATTTTAAGTGAGTTCGTGACCTGTATTAAACGACACTAATAGCACCTTAGTAATCGTGCCTTTCTTTTGATGACATTAGGTATAGTTTGATAACTAAATGAGTAAAGATGGAGGTCAAAATATCTTTATTATTATTATTTTTTAAATTATTTTTTTAACGTTTATTTATTTTTGAGACAGAGCATGAATGGGGGAGGGCCAGAGAGAGGGAGACACAGAATCTGAAACAGGCTCCAGGCTCTGAGCTGTCAGCGCAGAGCCTGACGCGGGCTCGAACTCACGGACCACGAAATCATGACCCGAGCCGAAGTGGGCTGCTTAACCGACTGAACCACCCAGACGCCCCAACATATCTTTATTATTAAAGATAAGTTAAAGAGCATAGTTTATAGGATCAGGCCAGTATGCTTATTTATAACCTCAGAATTAGGCAAAGTTTTCCATTTAGTAATGGGCAAGGCTGGAATAGGGCAGAGTTGACATGTGGAAGGCCTGGGTAGGTAAAAATTACCATATTTTGCTGAGATGTTCTTTGAAATGTTGCACAGGTAAAATTTTGTTCATAAGTTATATTGAGCTACTCATTTCTTGTACTGTCTTTGTTATATATTAAGATTATACTAAGTTGTTTTGTGTTTGTTTTGGGGGAATAATTTGCTTAAAATTTGGATCATTTGTATATTAGAAGTTGGGTAAAATTTCTTTATAAAACCACCTGGATCTAAATCTACCCACCCACACACTATAGGTTTATTTGTATGTATGTGTAGGTTCTTTTCTATTCTTCATTCTCTTAAATCATTACAGGACTACTCAGTTCTTCTACTTGTTCTTCAGTGAGTTTTGGTAAATTATATTGTTCTAACAAATTTTCATTTCATCAAAACTTTCAATTTTAATGCAATAAAATCATTTATAGTATTATATGATATTTTCAAATCTTTAGTATATCAGTTAATTTCCTTTCTTTGTTCCTGGTACCATGGGGATGTATGTGTATGTGTGGGCAACAATTTTTGTGTTTATATGTGTGCTTGTGTGGGTGCCTTTTCTTTTCTTCCTCTGAACAGTAGTACCAGAATCTTGTCTAATTTATTAATCTTTTAAATCATCAACTTGGATTTTGTCGAGGTTTCCTTTGCCTGCTTTTTTTTCTATTTTTACTGATATTTACATCCTGCTTTTATTTTCCTATATTCCATTTATCTGAATTATTGGATGCTTATTTCTTATTTCTCAATATTTCTTTACTGTAATAAGCATTCAAGGATAAAGATTTCCCTCCTATGTAGTTTTAGCTTCATCTCACCCAATTTAATATAGTTAAATTTCCATTACATTTTTTTTCCCATGATTTTGTTAAAAGGATCTTAAGTTATCCAAATAAGAGAGGATTTATAGTTATCTTTTTATAATTTATTTTATATGATTATATAATATTTGATGCTTTTTTGTGTAATTTTCAAGAATTTTTGTGTATCCTAATACACTCTTATTTTGGAGAAAAACTCTATGACTAATTGAAACGAAAATAAATTTTGTGCCAGTTGCAGGGCTTTATATACCCAGAGATAATAGTTCAAACCTATCAATTGTGCTCTTGGAGGAAACTCCATACTATTTTCCAGTGTGGCTGTACCAGTTTGCATTCCCACCAACAGTGCAAGAGGGGTCCCTTTTCTCCACATCCTCCCCAGCACCTGTTTTTTTCTGGTATTGTTGATTTTTCTGACAGGTGTGGGGTGATATCTCATTGTGGTTTTGATTTGTATTTCCCTGATGATCAGTGATGTGGAGCATCTTTTGTTTTCTGCCCATCTTTTTTAATTGGATTATTCATTATTCAGGTGTTGGGTTTGATAATGTCTGTATATTTTGGATACTAACCCTTTATCAGATAGGTCATTTGCAAATAATCTCCTGTTTCGTATGTTGCCTTTTAGTTTTGTTGATTGTTTCCTTTGCTGTACAGAAGCTTTTTATCTTGATGAAGTCTCAATAGTGCATTTTTGCTTTTGTTTCCCTTGCCTCAGGAGACCTATCTAGAAAGAAATTGCTACAGCTGATGTCAAAGAGGTTATTGCCTGTGTTCTCCTCTAGGATTTTTACAGTTTAAGTTCTCACATTGAGGTTTTTAATCCATTTTGAGTTTATTTTTGTGTATGGTGGAATAAAGTGGTCTAGTTTCATTCTTCTGCATGTTGCTGCCCGGTTTTCCCAGCACCATTTGTTGAATAGACTGTCTTTTTTTCCATTGACTATTCTTTCCTGCTTTGTCAAAAATAAGTTGACCAAACAGTTGTGGGTTCACTTCTGGGTTTTCTATCCTGCTCTGTTGATCTATGTGTCCATTTTTGTGCCAGGATCATACTATTTTGATCACTCTACCTTTGTAATGTAACTTCAGGTCTGAATTGCAATGCCTCCAGTTTTGCTTTTCTTTTTGAAGATTGCTTTGGCTATTCAGGGTCTTTTGTGGTTCCCTATAAATTTTAGGTTGGTTTGTGCTAGTTATGTGAAAAATGCTGTTGGTATTTTGATAGGGATTGCATTAAATGAGTAGATTGCTTTGGGTAGTACATACATTTTAACAATAGTTGTTCTTCCAAGTAATCAGTGTGGAATGTCTTCCCATCTCTTTGTGTCATCTTCAATTTCTTCCATTGGTGTTTTATAGTTTTCAGAGTACAGGTCTTTCATCTGTTAGGCTTATTCCTTGGTATCTTATTTTTGGTGCAATTGTAAAGAGGGTTGTTTTTCTAATTTTTCTTTCTACTCTTCATTATTGGTGTAATGAGATGCAACAAGGTATAGTTTCTCCCATTACTAACATCTTAATTAATATGGTACTTAAAAATAAGGCAATATTGATTTATTATAATGACTATGGTACTATTGAAGATACATCGTTTATTTAGGTTGCCTTATTATTTACCTAATGTCCTTTTTCTGTTCCAGGGTCCATCCAAGCTACCAAATTGCCTTTACTTGTCACATCTTCTTATGCTCCTCTTGGTTCTGACAGTTTTTCAGACTTTGCTTACTTTTTATGACCTTGATAGTTTTTCATAGTATTGGTCAGCTATTTTTTAGAGTTCCACTCTATTGTAATTTGTCTGATGTTTTCCTCCTCATTCAACTAAGGTTATGGTTTTTTGATAGGTAGACTATAAAGGAAAGGTGACATTTTCATCACATCATATTGATATATGTGCTATCCCCAGGATTTTTCATTGTTAATGTATTTGATCATAATCACCTATAGAAGTAGCATTTATCAAGTTTCTTCACTAGAAAGTTAATATTTTTTTCCTCTTTCCACAGTGACCTCTTTGGAAAGAAATTATTCTGCACAACTCACACTTAAGATCTGGGGGTATATGCTATTCTTTATGAAGGCTGAATATCTATATAAATTATTTGGAATTCTTCAAGGGGGATTCATCTAATCTCCCTCATTTATTTATACAATCATTTATTTCTATTAGTGTGAATTTGTGAATATTTTATATACTTTGGGCTATAATCCAATACTACTTTATTTCTCAAATTGTTCCAGCTTTGGCTATTGAGTCAGCTTTCAGTTAATTCCTGTGTTCTTTTCATATACCTCCAGAAATTTATTTATATTTTTATTTATGTTTATTTAAATTTTTTTGTTTTGCAGTTTAATTTTTGGCACTGCTAGATGCTGCAGGCTCCCCTTGCTAACTTTTTGTTCCAGTCCTTAGTTAGCCAGTTCCCCAAGGAGCCATGTTTCCTGCTGTCGGACACCAAGATGTGGGCATTAGTCATTCTGTATGCTTACTAGGGCCACTACTTACTTCTTAACAATTTGGATGAACTGATGGCAGCTAGGGTTGAATTTATTTAAAGTTTTATATCCTTGTTTTCTTTTATTGCTTTTTGTATACAATTTAGAAAGTACAGAAATATGTACACGTTTTTATATACATGTAAATAGGCTAAAAATCAATATACAATTTTTCAATATACAATTTTTCTTTTCCTTGTACTTTTTTTTTTTTTTTTTTTTTAAATTTTTATTTATTTTTTTTTTTTTCAACGTTTATTTATTTTTGGGACAGAGAGAGACAGAGCATGAATGGGGGAGGCGCAGAGAGAGAGAGGGAGACACAGAATCGGAAACAGGCTCCAGGCTCTGAGCCATCAGCCCAGAGCCTGATGCGGGACTCGAACTCACGGACCGCGAGATCGTGACCTGGCTGAAGTCGGACGCTTAACCGACTGCGCCACCCAGGCGCCCCTGTACTTTTAAATAATATGCACTTTCCTGTCATTTTTCAATTTTTAAGTGATTTTTACATTTTAATTCCAGTGAAGTTAAAATACATTGTTATATTATTTCAGGTGTACAATAGAGTGAACAGTTCAATACCTTTCTCAATGGTCATCGTAATAAGTGTACTCTTACATCATTTATGATAGCTGTATAAAATCAATGAATGCACAAATATATTTATATTTGTAAAGTTAAACATTTAGGTATCTTCAATTTTAAACATTTTAAGTGGAAAGACTATTTTTTATTAATTTTCAATAACTTAGAGTAAATCTCTAAAAGCATATTTTTATGGTCAAATAACTTACATATTCAAAGCACGATATGGTTTGTCTACTTATTTTCCCAAAGAATAACAATCTTTATTTCCAATACTACATAAGTCTGTTAATCTTTCTATACTCTAAAGGTCAATCAACAATAATAGTTTTTAAATTTTACTTGATTAGAAAAATATTCTGGTTTTGATTTTCATCTTTTATTTCCACAAAGTCTGGTAGCTATTTCATTTTTTATTTGCCTTAATATATGAGCAATGGAAATGTCATCTAGACCCTCCACCTGTTAGCTCTTTCCTGGCTTCCACAAAAGACAACCTGGGCATTTCATTGGTTCATTTATTGTAGATTTGTAAAGATCATAGGAAAAGGATATATTGCATAGGTAGAACACAAAATTGTCATCTCCACCCCAGCTTCTACCAATGCTCCCTCTTACCCTCCATTTCCTTCTCATTTCTCTCCTATGATTGATTGGAGACCATAGTTGTTTCTTTGAGCTCTCGCCTTTTTTTTTTTTTTTTTTCCTTAAGTGCCTTTCAAGATATTCTCTAGAGGAATTCCATTGAATACATTTGGTTCCCTTTCATTATGTCCATAGTTTCTCTTTCCAAAATTTTGTGTTGGGTCCTTTAGTAGATGCTGCTTTGAAAATAAATAAATACTACTTATTCATTTTAACATTTTCATTTATTAGATGCTGGCAAGATGCCAGGCAGGCATGATACTCAGCACTGGGAATGGAAAGCAAATGCCACCTGCTTTCACTTTAAGTTGTTTACAATAGTGTGGGAGACACTTAAGCCTCATGACTGTTTTGAAGCAAATGAAGATTAATTATTTTAATCACAAGGAGCCATGAGGCTCATGTTAGAAGCGCCTCTAGAAAGGAACTGTGGCTCTCACTTTAGTAATTCCCCATGGAAACCATCTGAGAACATACTCAAAATGTCAAAAAGATGAGGAATGAAAAAGACCTAGAAATAGAAAGGGACAGAGGGAAGGGAGAAGGAATGGGAAGAAGAAAATAAAACAGATACAAAGAGAGAAAAATGCACATGTGCTCTGGAGATGCAAATATACTGAAAAAAAAAATGGAAAGTTCAAGAAAGAATTAGAAAGATGGGGATACTTCTATATTACAAACCTTTGCAATATTTTAAGCTTTACCTTTTTTTTCTCACCACTTTTTCTGTTTCAAATATAGAGCTAACTCCAAATTCTGCTTATTGCTTTCTCTGGAAAGTTTCTTAAATTCAGTATCTCTTCTCCTTTTTCATCCATAACCTCCAGCGGTTCATTGTAATGTGCTTTCCTCTTCCTCCCACAGGCCCCAGGGATTTGCCGACCTGCTGTCAACATCAACTCTTCCATCTGTATTATATTCCACTGGGGCTCTGGAAGAATGTGCCAGTCCCTAATTTCTCCCTTTGCTGCTGTTTTTGAAACATCCACACAGTTCCTTCCGGGTTTCTTAAATTTCTTTGTTTTCTCTGTGTGGTTTTGTTACTGATAGTAATTAAAGCACATAGCGATGAACCATTAATAAACCCTATCACCTACTGACAGTAATGATAATTGTTAAACTCTAGATGCTAGGTTTTGTGATAATACCCTTGTATTTTAAATCCAATTTAATCCTAACAATGATTTTAGGGGATTGTCTTATCTATGAAGTATTTGTGATGTCTCAGACTACAGAGGAGGAACCCAAGTCATTGGGAGGTGGAAAGTGTAAAATAAAAGTTTTGGAAGAATAGGAAATCTTAAAAGAATGAAGAGATTGTTTTTGGGGTGCCTGGGTGGCTCAGTTGGTTGAGTGTGTGACTGGTTCAGGTCATGATCTCATAGATAGTTCGAGCCCTGAGTCAGGCTCTGCCCCTTAGCTGCTCATGCTCTGTCTCTGTCTCTCTCTGAAAAATAAACAAACATTAAAAAAAATTAAAAATTGTTTTCACTTTCTTTTTATTTTTACGCTGTATAAATGTTAGGTGTATAACATGTTGGTTTGATATACTTATATATTGTAATCTGATTGCCATTGTAGTGGTAGCACCTCTATCATGACACCTAAGTGTCATTTGATATTTTTTGTGGTAGGAATAATCAAGACCTAGTCTCTTAGTAATGTTGACTATAATACAATATCGTCTAGATTCACTACACTATGCAGTAGACCTCCAGGACTTCTTTACCTACTAGCAAGTTTGTATCTTCAAACAGTCTCTCTCCTATTATTTGTATATTCACTGTTTTGTTTTGTTTTGTTTGCTTTTTTGTTTTTTTAGCTAAAATTTAGATCATACTTAATTGAGACTGCCGTTTTGGGACAGATTCCTTATTGATGTCACTCCTGACAAAATCATTCTTACCCCTCCTTTGATCATTCTTATTCCTGGAAATAGAATTGGTTGTGCATCCCCTCCCCCTTTCTTTCCTTGTCTTTTCCCCTGAGGTCTCACATTAAAATCTCTCCCCCTTTTCTCACTGTAGTCACTGACTTCATTCATTCATACACTTAGCAAACATACTGAGTTTTACTGAGGCTGTAGACTGAAAATGCTCTAGATATGGCACTGAACAAGACAGATAGAGACAGTCCTGCCTTCCTGGAAATTCTAGTCAAAGGAAAAGCCAATAAGTAACACATAAGTAATCCTAGATTTTATTAGTGTTATGAAGGAACTAAACAGGTGACAATCAGTAATTGTAGGGGTAACTTTCTTTAAATAGGATAATCTTCTTTTCTAAAGAGCTGACATTTCTTTTTTTCCCGAGGCCTGAATGAATGATGAGAAGAAGCTAAATGTGAATTCCCTGGGGGATATAGCATTTCTTTTACAGAGAAGAATAACTTCAAAGTTGTGAGGCAGAGACAAAGGAGAGAGAAGTAAAAAATAAGGTCAGAATGATGAGAAGAGCAGAGTCTTGCACTCACTGATAAAAGAGTCAGGGATTTATTGGAATTGCTATGAGAAGCCATTGGTGAGTTTTCAGCAGGGGAGTGATACAATCTGAATAATTTTTTTTTTTTAATACACTGCAGATGCTGTTAGGCCAAATGAAATTTTAGGTGCCAAAGAGTGGGTGATTCAAATTCTCCAAGGCTCATATGAGTTCTATTTATATCCCAAAAGAAAACTCCATATTCTCAGAGTTCTTTGGTTTCCTGCAAGAAACTTAAAGACTCTTGGCTGTTCCCTTCTGAAATTAGACCACTTTTTTGGTATTGCTTTTCTTCCACAAAGAGAAAGCAATGAGATTTAACATACCCATAAAAGGAAAACAGTGATCATGCTGGTAGATACCTGGATTCTTGGAAGAACCTTGTCTTTCTGGCAGTTTGGATCCAATAGTTCAATTGTACGGCATAACCTATGATGCACAGGAGGTAGGTGGGAAAAATCGCACTTCTCCCCAGCTGTGAGACTGTGGGCTGTGCATGTTCTTTCTCTGGGCATTGGATTCATCTTTCATAAAATGAGAGGCTTGGTCTAGAACAAAACTTCTCAAATGCAACTATCGACATGGTGGGCTGCCTAAGTCTTGTTGTGAGGGACTGCCCTGCACATGTCCTCATGTTTATCAGCAGCCCTGTCTTCTACCCACTACAAACCAGTAGCATCTCCTGGATAATTAAGAATGTTTTTAGACAGGGGCGCCTGGGTGGCTCAGTCGGTTGAGCAACCGACTTCGGCTCAGGTCATGATCTCACGGTCTGTGAGTTCAAGCCCCGCGTCAGGCTATGTGCTGACAGCTCAGAGCCTGGAGCCCACTTCAGATTCTGTGTCTCCCTCTCTCTCTGCCCCTCCCCCACTCATGCTCTGTCTCCCTGTGTCTCCGAAATAATAAACATTTTTTAAAAATTTTAAGAATGTTTTTAGACATAGTCAAGTGTTCCCTGATGGGTAAAATCCTCCATAATTGAGAGCCACAGGTTTAGAAGGGCTATTTTCTTTTCCTCTACGCACTTAAATGCATAAAGAACTCCAGCAACAGAGATTCTGATGCACTTTTGATATTATATATTACTTAGGAAGATATTTTCTGCTGAGAAATGTTAGGATCCTTTCCCCCCCTTTCTCCCCCTCTATCACCATGGCACCAAATTAACTCTCTGAAGTGACTCTTAGTACAGAGAGTGCTAAAGTCAAGGTGAATATCCCTTTTTCAAAAGCTGGTATATAATGAATTGAAGGCTGCTTGTTCTTCAGGTATGTAAATTTCATTTGTCTTGCAAAAGCCCAATGATTCATTAAGGGAAGAAGAAATGGTTGTGCATTTTAGTTTGCAGAAATAGAAAGTAAATCTAAGTGGGGAAAGTTACACTTCTAGTGATCACGACCTTATTTTAATTGAACTCCTCTATTCTAAACAATATGGAAGGAAATATGCCAACTAGGATAATGTGCTTCCAAATATTATATCTCATATTTATTAAAATTTGTATTGACTTTGAGAAAGAGAGAGGGAGCAGGGGTACTCCAGCAGGGGAAGGGCGGAGAGAGAGAGAATCCCAAGCAGGCTTCATATTATCAGCACAGAATCAGACATGGGGCTTGATCTCCCAAACTGCAAGATCATGACCTGAGCCGAAATCAAGAGTCAGACCCTTTGCTGACTGAGTCACCCACGTGCCCTTGAATTTCATATGTAGACCAAATGTCTGCACTGCTTGTGATATTTCTCCAAGAATCCCAGGTGAGTCACCATCCTCTTAGACTTTGAAACGCCACCTGGTCACTGTCACCTTATTATGCCTTGTTACCTGTGAATCTTTCTTACCCTTTTTTTCTTTGGAATACTCTCCACCCATTTCCTGTATGACCAAAATGTGATCCTTCAAAGCACAAATCAACCATCAGCTTCTGGAAAGTTTTCTTGGTCCGACACTTCAACATCATTTAGATACTGCTGCTTTGTGTTCACAAATACCATGGGTCTAGCAAGAGAAACTGAAGAGTCCAGTTTGGAGGCTATAACTTATCCAAGTAAAAAATGATAAACAATTAGGGCCATGGCAGATAAAGTGGCACTTATTGGAAATAAGCGTATAGATTTAAGATATAGTTTATGTATTGAGCCAAGCCCTCATAAGTCCTCTAGGGATTGAATAGTGTGTGAGAGAAAGGAAGGATGTCCTTGCATTTTTATTGAGACTTACCTGATTTTTTTTAACGTTTCTTTGCACCAGAAAAAAAAATGGAATATAAATATTTGCCTTCTACTCCTAAGAGGAAAATTAATAGTTCTTAGGAATCTAATGAACTGGGCTGAGTTGAATAAGCTTTTAAGATATACGGTGAAATACAGAAGAGACTATGAGGTCTGACAGGAATAAAGAAGTCTTTCCATGAGAAATATGGAGGCTGGAGTAAGAGGGCAGTGGACTAAAGGAGGCTCCATGATTTTGCAATCTGATTACAAAATATTTGCCCTAAAATAGGGCACTTTGGCTTGAAAGTGACAGACCTTGCAGAGACCCACTATGAGGATCTTTGTTCAAGTGCCCAGGAGCCGTGTGAAATCCTTTTCATTTTTTTTCCTTTATTATTTTTAATAGCCTTTTTAAAGAGCAGTTTTAGGTTCATAGCAAGATCGAGAAGATAGAAATTTCCTGTGTGCTTCCTTTCCCAACATATATGCATAGCCTCCCCCATTAATCAACATCCCCCACCAGAGGTCACATTTATGACAACTGATGGATCTACAATGACCTCATACTCCTCCCCAGTCCATAGACTGCATGAGGGTTCATTCTCGGTGTTGTATATTTGGTGGATCTGGACAGATGTAAATGGCATGTATCCAGCCTTATAGCATCATACCAAGTAGTTTTACTGCCCTAAAAATCCTCTGTGATGAGGACTTCTTCCAAATGTTTCAGTAGGAGGTTGGGGTGAACAAATGTGATGCTCTGACTCTAGTTTGAGGACCTGCACAACTGCTGCGGAACCCCTGGACCTGAGCCCAGGGCGGCTGCCCCTAGGGCAGAGACCAGCTCTGGCACAACTTCCTGGAGAGGGCAGTTTGGCCTGGTTGCTCCCACCAGTCTCTCCACGCCTTGCTGCACTGGGAGAATCACTCCTGTAACAGAATCACCTGTTACAGGAGCCTCGCAGGGCCAAATCCAGCACAGGGAACTGCATAGCTGCTGAAGGAACAGAGATGCTGATGTGGAGAGGCCGCCTTCCCTGTGGGCAGCCCCAGGGTGTAACTCCGTGCTCTGAGGCTGGAGGCATGGCGGGATACAGGCGCAGCTGGTAGATACCTGATAGGGACAGGGGCGGTGCTGCAGCAGGGTGCCCGTCAGAGGATGGGAAAGACGCTTTAGTTTTTACCTAACGTCCTTTGCCCCGCAATCCCATCTAGCCTGCTCCATTAAATTTAGAAATCATGTCTCCTTAGGCTTCTTCAGACTGTAACCTTTTCTCAGATTTTCCTTATTTTTGATGACCTTGACAGTTTTGAGGTATACTAGTCAGGTATCTTGAAGACTTTCTCTCAGTTGGGATTTGTGTGATTTTTTTTTTTTTTTTTCATGGTAAAACAGACGTTATAAATTTTAGGGAGGAAGATTGCAAAAATAAAGTTCCAAACTCCTCCTCCTCTCAAGAATATATGCTATCAGTATGATTTATCACTGTTGTTGGTAGCCTCAATCACCTGGTCCAGGGAGTGTTTGTCAGGTTTCTCTACTTTCTTCCTCCTTTCTGTTCTGCATACCCTTCGGAAGGAACCCGTTATGGCTAGCCCACACTTAAGGGGTGGGGAGTTATGTTCCTTCTATTTGATTGGAAAATACTTACATAAATTATTTGGAATTTTTCTACATGGGAGATTTGTCCATTCTTTTTGTATTTATTCATTCAATCATTGATTTATTCAGTTATTGATATCAATATGGAATCATGGATATTTATTTTATACTTTAAGCTGTAATAGAGTAATACATTATTTTGTTGCTCAAATTGTTTCAGCTTTGGCTATTGTCCTTCTTTTAGTTGGCTCCTGTGTCCCTTTGACCTATCCCTATCATTGAATGTGTGCATGTGTTTACTTATTTTCTGGGAGTCCTAGTTTTGTAAAGCATAAAGAACTAAGAGAACACAGCAAATGTTCATAACTTGAGACTTACACCTACCAAATATTTAAAATATGCTAATCTCCAGATTTCATCTCAGTAAAGAATTATATCCTGCTGAAAATGGTGCTAAGTAAAGAAAGGTGGGGAGAACAACTTTTTTTTTTCTTCCTGACAAAGACTCTCTTCTTGACTAAAATTTAGTTATGCTTCTTTGAACCCTCTTCTTGTATAGACCTTGTTCTTGGACTCTGTCTTCAGCCTGAATAGTCCAGTTGTAGAAAGAATCCTGCCAAGTAAGTTTAGAGACAATCTTCTACCCTTGCTATGTGATCAGTTCCTTATCCCTTGCCCTAATAATCACCCTGGTCTGCCTTGAGCAAGAATCCTGTTAAGTCAGTTTAGCAAGAATCTCCCTGCCCTTGATGTCTCCTCTTAGCAATGGTCTATCCACTAACCCTTTCACTTTGCTCCTTCATTATAAATCCCCACTTACCCTTGTTGTGTTTAGATTTAAGCACTGTCTCTGTCTCTCTCTCAGTGAGATCATCTTCTCACCATTTGCAAAAGCCCTGAATAAAATAAAAGCCCTGACACTCTTCTAAAAAACTAACACTGGTTATCTTTTTCTTTAACAAGCCTACCTAATTTTAATAGTTATGTTAGTTATCTGGAGTACATAGGCAGTAAATTCATTTTGGAGAAATCTCCCAATAAGAGGTCACTTATGCATTGTATTTTACCATATCTAGAAGGAAATCCACCTTGGCTTGCTGTCTTCTGTCTCTGAAGAATGGCAGTTGAAACGTTCTGTCTTAAAACTTCTGTGATGGGCAGTACAGGGGCCTCCAGGCATCAGTTCCTGTTCAAGGCACCATTCTTTTTCATGGCACATAGCCAAAGTCCCAAAATTGTCGTTACTCTTTTGAACTTGTGGTCTGGGGCCCTAGTGATGAACTGAGTGTTGGTTTCTTTCCCAACAGAACCTTTATTTTCTCATGTAAGTTTTTGGCCTCAGTGATGGTGGTAATGGGGCACTTAGGTCTATGAAATCTGCCTTGTAGGGAGGAGTTTCCTAGTTTGCTTCTCTGTGACAGTCAGAGAATCTCACCAGCTGTTTCACCTACTGAGGCTTTTTTTTGGAGTTTCAGGAGGCTGTGCCCGCAGGAGCTAGTGAAGACCAATATTCCTGGTATTTGTTCCTTGAGACACAATTTTTCTCAAGGTTGAATAGTCTGTCTTAACTAGTGTGCATTTATCTCTACTCTTTTTTATTTTTGTTTTATTATGATATGGATTACATGAGCCCTACTCTCTTAACAAATTATTAGTGTATTAACTGTAAGCATAATGTTGTAAGAGCATCTCTAGGACCTATTCATTTGTATAACTAAAACTTTATACTTGTTTAACATCAATTTTCCATTCCCCTCTCCCAGCCTCCGGTAACTACCGTTCTGTTTCCTGCTTCTATGAGTTTGACTAGACATATCATCTAAGTGGAGTCATGTAGTATTTGTCCTTCTGTTTCTGGCTTATTTCACTTAGCATAACACCTTCCCGATTCATCCATTTTGCTGCATAGGGCAGGATGTCCTTTTTAAAGGCTGAAAAATATTCTATTGTACATATATACCACATTTCCTTTATCCATTCATCTATTGATAGATATTTAGGTTATTTCCACATCTTGGCTATTGTGAATAATGCTGCACTAAACATGGGATATAAATACCTCTTCAAGATCATCATTTCAGTTCTTTTGTATAAATACCCAGTGACCCTCCAGAGTCAGTCAAAAATGATCATCCCTCATTTACTAAAATAGAGTAGTCCTTGTGTACTACCACTATCTACTGGATATCAGAAACTGCTTTCTGCAGATTTCTTCTATTTTGGGGAAGGGAGTGTCTTGAAATTCTAACTTTCATCTGTTCTTCAAAGTTTATTGCAATCAAACAAACTTCTTGAGTTTTGAGGAACTTAAATAATATCTCCTTTCCTGCCTGAGTTCAGGACCGATTAAAAGACTGAGGTGGGAGACAGAGAGCTGAATGCCAAAATACCAACTTATTGTGGATAAGAATGTTACTAGATGAAGGTAGATTAGCATGTTAATACTTCACTCTTGAGTGAGACCAATTAAGCTATAGGTAGCACCAGACAACTGTTGGCCTGTCTGGCTCAGCTGCCCATATGATTGGAAGGACAGCCCCTCCAAGAATCCCCTCAACATGCTGGTGGATCCAAAAACAAGGGGGTGTGGGCTGAGTTGAGTTTCTTCAGTTTCTTCTCCCAGACTCATGTAGAGTACTTCCCTTCATCAAGGTAAGGAGAGAGACTGGACATGCTGAAACTGTTCCATGTGAAAACACTTAGGTTAGAGCTGTCATTATCTTCCCCAACATTTTATTTTAATTTGTATATAAAATGCCTTGAACTCTTATTTATGATTTCTGGGAATTCTTGTGTTAGATTCTAATGCTTACTTTTGGTTCCAATTTCCTGTTCTTGCCATCAGGTATTTCTCCCTCACCATCCTTTTTCCCTCAGCCTCACACTTCCTCCACACCACTATGTCTTTTGCTCCTATCTCCTTTCTTATAAATAAGCTTGCACTTAATTTTAAATTATTATAGAGGACAATTTAGGACTGTCTCTATTTCAGTCGTTCATTTCCCAAGATTTTTTTCTGTGGCTTAGCTTTCTACTATCAAAATGGCCAATCAAGATATATAGCAACAGGGGTGCCTGGGTGGCTCAGTTGGTTGGGCCTCTGACTTCAGCTCAGGTCATGATCTCACAGCTTGTGAGTTCAAGCCTTGCATCAGGCTCTGTGCTGACAGCCCAGAGCCTGGAGCCTGTTTCAGATTCTGTGTCCCCCTCTCTCTCTGCCCCTCCCCCACTCATGCTCTGTCTCTCTCTGTCTCAGAAATAAATAAACATTAAAAAATAAAAAAAAGATATATAGCAACAAAAATTAAATAATACATCCAAACTCTTCTCTTCTTCCCTAAGGAATAGAAAATCAAGTCTACCTTGAAATTTAGAATTAATGTTACTGTTAGCTACAAGTGCATTATATATACAAACATCATAGTACCTTTAAATTGAAGTAGGAATTCATGGTATCATAAAAAATAATATACTACATTGTGAAATGTGTGGATAGTCATATGACAAATAATCATATTTAGTTCAGGCTCTCAAAAATAACCATCACAAGAACATAAATCTTTGGGAGTCTAAACACGGAGTGCCACGGTCTCCTATACAAAGAGACAAAATCTGCATGGTTGACTAACAGCTTTACATTAAAAAGAAGGAAGATTATATTTTCATACTTAAAACAACAAATCTTAAGCCACACAGACAAATTAGGAGTAGTCAAGTAGATGAAGATCCCAACAAAGTCTGAAATGAATTAACATCACCTCCAGTTGCCTTTTTATAACAGTGTCTTTTTCATATTAATAATATGATACTTCTCATGTTAGTAATATTATGAGAAGAGCCATGCAGAAATGAAGTCAGTGGTTATCAGAGGAGTAACAACATATAGTATAACTAGTCCCAACGTGGTGGAAGGCTTGTAAAGGAGGTTGGGAGGGATTCACACAGAAGGCATAGGAGGAGATCACAAGGAGATAGTCTTGACTCACAAATAAAGATGATCATGCTGAGCCTGCTGACTTGGGAACCTCTCAAGTGCCTATTGTACTTCTTGACAACTTGGTTTTAGTAGCTAAAAAGAAACAAAAGTGTATAGATCAAATTAGATATTTGTTTTACTGGGAGCAATCTGTTTTACTGCATGGGAGCAATTATTTGTCTTGAGAAGTACAATGGTGAGATTATTTTGTAAGTTGACTTTGGTTGATTGCTTGTTGCCTTGATAGGTCTTCTAAATCCTCATTGCTATCAACGACTTGAGCTTACTGAAAAGAATTAGGAGATGTACAGTAGAGTCTCCATAGTACATAAGATGTAAATGCACCAAACATTCATAGTTTCACTTAGATGGTGAAATAATAGATTTTTTTTCTTACTCACTTTATAATGTTCAAGCATTCATTATTTTGCGTAATTTTTATTTATTTTTAGAGAGTAAAGGAGGAAGATGGGCTTTTTTTTTTAAAGTTTATTTATTTTGAGAGAGATTGTGCAAGTGGGTGGGGGGAGAGAGGGAGAGAATCTCAAGCAGGCACCATGCACATGGTCAGTGCACGGAACTCGATGTGGGGCTTGAACTCATGAAACTATGAGATCATGACCTGAGCTGAAATTGAGAGTTGGATGCTCAACCTGTTGAGTCACCCAGGCATCCCAAGCATTTATTATTTTTAATCAGAAAGCAAAAGGTAGTTATAAAAGAAATAACTATTTCAATCAACAAATTCACATTTAGCAATACTTTTTGCATTTAGTTCAGCAGTTATGGATTATGCATATGAACCAATGTACTCAGCACTGTAAGTGGAGATATAAATGAAACTTAGTCCCTTTCTTTAAAGGACTTACTGTTGGTGGTGGTTATGGGGGAATATACAGATATTTAGAAATGGTACTATTATGTAGAATTTGAATGCATTTGTTCAGAAGAGGGATTTCTTGTCATAAGCTGATTATGAGTACTAACTATTATTAGTGTGGTATCTCTTTTTGATCACCATTATTGTGAGTAGAAAGTGTTATCTCATTCTGGCTTGATTTGCATTTTTCTAAATATTAATGAGAAGCATATTTTTAAAAAATATTGAAGTACGGTTGATATCCAATGTTAGTTTCAGATGTACAACATAGAGATTCAACAATTCTATACATTACTCAGCGCTCACCTCAATAAGTATAGTCCTCATCTGTGCTTGTGCAATGTTATTACAATATTATTGACTGTAAACCCTATACTGTATTATTCATCTCCATGACTTATTTATTTTATAACTAAAGGTTAGTAACAATTAATCCCCTTCACCTATTTCACCCATCCCTCACCCACATCCCTTCTGGAAACCACAAGTTCTCTGTATTTGAGAGTCTGGTTTTTTGTTTGTTTGTTTGTTTGTTTACTTTATTCACTTGTTTTTTAGATTCCACACAGAAGTGAAATCCTATGGTAGTTTTCTTTCTCTGTCTCATGTATTTTACTTAGCATAATACCCTCTAGGTATATCTGTGTTGTCACAAATGGCAAGATTTTGTTCTTTTTTATGGCTGACAATATTCCATTGTGTGTGTGTGTGTGTGTGTGTGTGTGTATATTATAATGTGTGCATATATTATACATATGTAATATTCACTACATATTCATTGATCTATTGATGAACACTTAGGTTGCTTCCATATTCTGGTCATTGTTAAGTTGTGCTGCAACGAACATCGAGGTACATGTATCTTTTGGAATTAGTGTTGTTCTCAAGTAAATAGCCAATAGTGGAGTTGCTGGATCACAAGTTACTTCTATTTTTAATTTTTTGAGGAAACTCCATACTGTTTTCCACAGTGATTGCAGCAATATACATTCTCTGCTAAGCATGTTTTTATTGCTTATGATCCATTTATATATATTCTTTGATGAAATGTATGTTCTTTTGCTCACTTAATCACTAAGTTTTATTACACAAAATATTTGGTAGGGAGGGGTTTGGGTAAGGAAAGCAACATTTTGAAAAAATTCCCCTTACACAAATACACTGTAATAATGCTAGTATGCATTAAAAATTGAGCAGAGTAATAAGGAAAACCTAAAAGATTCCACCAAAAAACAGCTAGATCTGATCAATGAATTCATCAAAGTCACAGGATATAAAATCAATGCACAGAAATTGGTTGCATCCTTATACAGCAAAAATAAAACAACAGAAAGGGGGGGCGCCTGGGTGGCGCAGTCGGTTAAGCGTCCGACTTCAGCCAGGTCACGATCTCGCGGTCCGTGAGTTCGAGCCCCGCGTCGGGCTCTGGGCTGATGGCTCAGAGCCTGGAGCCTGTTTCCGATTCTGTGTCTCCCTCTCTCTCTGCCCCTCCCCCGTTCGTGCTCTGTCTCTCTCTGTCCCAAAAATAAATTAAAAAAAAAAAAAAAAAAAACGTTGAAAAAAAAAAACAACAGAAAGGGAAATCAAAGAATCGATCCCATTTACAGTTGCACCAAAAACCAAAAACACCTAGGAACAAACCTAACCAAAGAGGTGAAAAATCTATACACTGAAAACTATGGAAAGCTTATGAAAGAAATTGAAGAAGACACACAAAAATGGAAAAATATTCCATGTTCATGGCCTGAAAGAACAAATACTGTTAAAAGGTCAATACTAACCAAAGAAATCTACACATTCAATGCAATCCCTATCAAAATAACACCAACATTCTTCACAGAGCTAGAACAATCCTAAAATTTGTATGGAACCACAAAAGACCCTCAATAGCTAAAGCGATCCTGAAAAAGAAAACCGAAGCTGGAGGCATCACAATCCTGGACTTCAAGATGTATTACAATGCTGTACTCATCAAAACAGTATCATACTGGCACAAAAACAGACACTCAGATCAATGGAACAGATAGAGAACCCAGAAATGGACCCACAAATGTATGGCCGACTAATCTTTGACAAAGCAGGAAAGAATATCCAAAGGAATAAAGACAGTCTCTTCAGCAAGTGGTGCTGGGAAAACTGGACAGCGACATGCAGAAAAATGAACCTGGACCACTTTCTTACACCATACACAAAAATAAACTCAAAATGGATCAAAGACCTAAACATAAGACAGGAAGAAGAGAAAGCAGGCAAAAGAAACAAAAAAACAAACAAACAAACAAAAAAAAACCCCTTTGACTTCAGCTGCATCAACTTCTTACTCAACACGTCTCTGGAGGCAAGGGAAACAAAAGTAAAAATGAATTATTCATCAAAATAAAAAGCTTCTGTACAGAAAAGGAAATGATCAGCAAAACTAAAAGGCAACCAATGGAATTGGAGAAGATATTTGCAAGTGAAATATAAGATAAAGGGTTAGTATCCAAAATCTATAAAGAACTTATCAAACTCAATACGCAAAAAGCAAATAATCCAGTGAACAAATGGCAAAAGACAGGAATAGACACTTCTCCAAAGAAGACATCTAGATGCTAACAGATACATGAAAAAATGCTCACCATCATTCATCATCATTTAATACAAATTAAAACCACAATAAGATACCACCTCGCACCAGTAAGAATGGCTATAATTAGCAACTCAGGCAACAATAGATGTTGGCGAAGATGCAGAGACAGAGGACCTCTTTTGCACTGCTGTTGGGAATGCAAATTGGTGCAGCCACTCTGGAAAACAGTGTACAGGTTCCTCAAAAAATAAAAAAATAAAACTACCCTATGACCCAGCAATTGCACTATTAGGTATTTATCCAAGGGTTACAGGTGTGCTGTTTCAAAGGGGCACAGGCCCCTCAATGTTTATAGCAGTGCTATCGACAATAGCCAAAGTATGGAAAGAGACCAGATGTCCATCGAGAGATGAACGGATAAAGAAGATGTGGTGTATATATACAATGGAGTATTACTCAGCAATGAAAAAATTAATCTTGCTATTTGCAACAGCATGGATGGAACTAGAGTGTATTATGCTAAGTGAAGTTGGTCAGAGAAAGACAAATATCATGACTTCACTCATGAGGAATTTAAGATACAAAACATGAACATAAGGGAAGGGAAGCAAAAAATAGTATAAAAACAAGGAGGGGGACAAAACATAAGAGACTCTTAAATATAGAGAGCAAACAGAGGGTTGCTGGAGGGGTTGTGGGTGGGAGGATGGTTTACATGGGTAAGGGGCATTAAGAAAGACACTTGTTGGGATGAGCACTGGGTATTCTACATGGGGAATGGATCACTGGAATCTACTCCTGAAATCATTATTGCACTATATGCTAACTAACTTGGATGTAAATTAAAAAATGAATTAAATATTGTAATAAAAAAAGATACAAAATAAAAACATTTGCACAGTATTTTTTTTTTTTTTTAATTAGGATGTTAGGATAACACAAGTAGAAGTTTATTTGCACTATGCAGGTAGCCTAGGACACATTTGTCAAAAAGACAAATGAGAGGATGGGATTTCCACCTGGATGGATGATTTGACTGCTGGGACTAAGCCCAAGCCTATTGCACTTAGTTTATGCAAGCCATCTCACTTCCCTTTGGTTATCCAAGGAGAATCCCCTCCACTGTAAGCACCTGTCAATGAGCCCAGAAAGCTATGTGGATTGGGCTGAAATCCATAGGTACTCTATCTTTCAGTGATGATAAATGAGGTAAAATGCCATAGAGAAATTCTTTACCATTGTCTTTGGCATCAGAAATAGGAGTGGAGGGTAAAATAAATAAACAATATAAATGAATGTACACTGTGGGGAAGGAAGGCAATTGTGCCTACATCGAAACCATATTCAATCAGAGGAGCTTGGCCATTATTTCTCCCCAGCCAGTTGATGCTTTGTAGAAATTTGTGCTCAATCTTTCTGGATTATCTTATTAAAAACAATTTAAATGTTTATCCATTTTTGAGAGAGAGCATGAGTGGGGGAGGAGAGGGGCAGAGAGAGAGGGGGCAGAAGATCAGAAGCGGGCTCTGTGCTGACAGCGGCGAGCTGGATGTGGGGCTCAAACTCATGAACCATGAGATCACGACCTGAGCTGAAGTTCAACATTCAACTTAGCCACCCAGGTGCCCCTAGATTGACTAATTTTTAAAGAGAATCTGAAAATTCTGATTTTTATATAGAAACTTCTCAATATGCTAACCTTATATAGGCATCAGAGGCAACTAGTTTGCTATTTACCTCCTCACCTGTAGATTACTATATTCTTTTTCCTTCCACTATTTATGGAGAAAGGGAGAAACTTTAGAATACAGTTTTTTGGAAGTCCAAGGTCTCTAGTGTTTTATATCTGTGACATCTGTGATGTCACAGTACAGCAAGGAAAGATAGTTTTTTTCTGAAAAAACAACGATCAATTGGGTATCCCTGTGGAAACAATTTATCTTGAAGCTTATCTCACCCCTTTGGTGTAAAAAAAAAAAAAAGTCAATTCTGTATGGATTGCAGATCTATATGCAAAAATAAAATAATAAAACTTAAAGAGAATATTCTCATGACTTTGGAATAGAGTAGATTTCTTAAACAGCACATACAAAACAGTAACAATGAAAGTAAAAATATGATAAAAACTGTACCATATCAAAATAAAGGTTCTTAATCATCAAAAGATGCTGTTAGTAGAGTCTAGGGACAGCACTATTTGCATGAGCCCCTAAATGAAAACTACCCAGATACTCACAAATAGTAGAATAAATAAATACATAACTGTAGATCACACAGTGAATACTATACAACAATGAGAATGACCATTCTACAATGAATTACAATGATATGAAATCATAAACATAATTTTGAGACCAGCACATAATCTTCTATTTATATAAAGTACATCTTGCAAAAGTAATCAATACCATTGGAAGGCAAGAGAATGCTTACTGTTAAAAGCAGCGACTGCAACAGAGATGACAATGACCTCTGAGATGTCCGGAATACTGTTTCTTGGTGTGGATGCTTGTACGAATGTATCATGCTGCATATTCGTGATTATTTGACTTTTCTGTTGGTCGAATGCACTTAAATAAAAACATCTAAAACAATAAGACAGGGGTCTTAGGCCTGTTCAAGCTCTCTCTCGAAAGCCTTCGAGCAGACTGGCCTTTAGGAAATAAGGAACTTTAATTAGGATTTTGAAGTTTAAATTGCAAGCAGAAAAATCCTTACCAGCATGTTCATAAGCGTGTTGAGATTGTCTAGCACCCTTTCTCGATCATCATCTTGGCTTAGCTCCGTGCTGGTTTTTCATTTTCTCTTTGTTTTACTTACCTCTTGGTCTCTACTATCATTTCTGTTACAAAGGAAAAGTTTGTGGAAGCAGAAATGAGGTTTGATTCATGTGTGTACACAAGCTTCTGAAAGATAGAACGTGTGGTGGAAATGTGATTCTGTGACGTCTACACAGAAAAGCATACAATTGGGTGCAAAATACTTAAGGAATGACCATGTTGTACAGAATTTTTCATCCTGTTTTAACGGAGATGTTCAGGGGCACTTCAGCATGATGGTTAGCTGGGTGCACTCTAGAACCCACTCCCTGAATACATTCTAGTTCAGTGAGTTAATGAATTTTCATTTCTTTATCTTCAGAGTGAGAGTAATTCTAGTATTTATGTCTAGTGTTGTAAGTATTAGGTGAAATAAAGCCTATAGAGTCCTGTGCCCATATAATTTCAGAGTAAGTGTTCAATAAATACCATTATTTTTCAATACTGGTGGGACTTAATAAAAACAGCAATTTAGGGCTGGCTTTACTGGTCCATAATTTTCTGGCAATGTGAACTTGTATAGTCAGCTACATGAAGCTTCACACTTTTTTTTCCTGCAAAATGGGGGAAATAAACCAAAATGAGATAATGTGAAAGAATTTAGCTTAGACTTTGGTCACGTAATAAATGTGCATTTTATGTAATAAATGCAAATTCAAACTAGGTTAGTGGAGAATATGATCAGTGCTAGTCCATGAACATACTTTTATCAATATAAATTTTAAAGCCCTATTCTGACATTAGCATTGAGTGTTGTTATTATTTATGTTTGAAAAGGGGCAGAAAACTTCTTCAACTAACATTACATACTCTTTTAAAAATTTTATTTTAGAGCGTGAGCGCGATCTGGGAGAGGAGCAGAGGGAGAGAGAGAACCTTAAGTAGGCTCCACATTCAACATAGGGCTCAATCCCACAATGCTGGGATCATGACCTGAGCTGAAATCAAGAGTCAATCACTCATCTGAATGAGCCATCCAGGTGCCTCTGGAATTATATACTTTTGAGATAGGCATACTACTTATATCAAAGAAGCGTGGTCTCTAAGTCATAGATGAAAATATTATATATGATATGCTATATAAATGCTATATATGATAGATGATACATAGATGAAAATGCTATATAAATCCAAGGTATATGGCTAAGATTAACTTTCTTTGTCACATAGCAAGGTAAAAAAGATGGTTCTAAAAGTAAAGGAATATTGCCAGTGATGAGGACTTCTTCCACTTGTGTTCGAGTTCCTCAACCATGAGATGACCCCACATGACTCCCTCTTGCCCCAGTTAAAAAAAATAAATAAAATTTTTTAAGTAAAGGAAAAAATATGGTAGAGATTCCAGGAGCTTTAATATTTCTGTGATATAATTGCTCTTTGAAGATTGTAGTTAAAGTGAGATGAGCATTTTGTTTTATTCTGTCTAGACAATCTTCCCTCCAACGTTCTGGGCATATGTATCAGTGTTCAGAAGAGAGCAAGGGCTATTCTTGCAGAAGGGCTTGCCTTTGGAGAGAGTGTCAGGAAGGATGAGTCACTCTTAGAATTGATTCCAGATAATCTGTTGCCAAGCTGTATTTGCTAATGCAGTCATCTAAATCCTGGTATCCATGGAACACAGTGGAAGGCAAATTTGTCCTTGTCATTTCATGGCCAAAGGCCTCCTTTAAAAGATAGGAGAAAATTAATTAGAGCGCAAATTCATCCATAAAATGAAAAGACAGGCTACCTTGGCAAAAGGATCTGGAAGAGGAAGACTCATTTTTATTAGGAAGCTCTTTGTGTCCAGCTCAAGTAGCGTACATTTGTGCAGAAGAGATAATTATTTGGCATTATTATTCCCAATCCTGCAGTCAGTCAAGAAAAAACTCAAATGAATACTTCATCACTAACTATACATTTAATGCTCACGCTATGGCAACATCACTGTACTCAGAGATCTTGAAGGACTCAAGATCTTGAACGTTATGATTGCATTTACTCCATATTAATAAGTATTAAATACAGTAAAATAAAATAAAAATTTATCTAAATTCTGGAAGATCTTAAAAATTAAATATAATAATTGCTGCATAAAGTGATTGAAAACTAAATCAGGAAAGGTCTTATTTCAACCATCATAATAGAGATATATGATTATACAGTTAAAACTAATCTGTTGAGAGAACTTACAATTCCTATATGCTTTTGCCATTTTACAGCAAAAAAGTTTTTTTAAAGACTACAGAATGTGAAGGCTTTTTTTTTTAGCTACAAAGTAGTCCATCCTTATTTCTGACTGTTGAGCAGTATGACTTTTTTGACAGATAAAAATAAATTTTATAATAGACTAGATGAACTGAAAGGTTCCCAACTACTTTGCTGAAGTGATAAATGGCCCTTCTGATTGTACACTGTTTGCAGACCTTGGACAGGTGAAGAAAAGATACAACTAACATTATTTCCCACTGGGGGTTGGGCATAATATACTGGAGAGAAAACTAGATTTAACTCCTGGCAAGTAGTTATGCCTTCTTCAAGTCATGATATCATATAGAAGAAAGAGCAATAGAGATTGGACGTTGTATGCTTTATAGGTATTATTCCATTAAATGGGTCGTAGAAAAGTTATGATTGTGTTTTCTCCATATTAACAAGTGTTAAATATAAGCACCACAATTAGAAAAATAAGGAAAATTTAACATCTATCATATCAAATCAAAGTTTCACCAATTATGTCAAAAATGCGGAAGCGATGAATGAATCACATCATAAATTCTGTGTGTTGGGGGATGAGGATTAGGGGAACAGCTAGATCTTAAGAAAATCTCTACACACCCCAATCTACCACCAAGGCTCTCAATTCCACTTGATTAGAATAAAGACTACAAAACAGTAATCAGTAAAATGGATTCAGCCAATGGCTCCATGGACAATCAAAAAGGACATCTTAAAAACCTTGAGAAATGAATTAAATCTGTATAATTCTATGTTTATTTTTCTCTTACTGCACTAAACTCTTCCACTATCTCTTTTTTTATAGCCATTGTTTCTAGTGTTTGCAAAGAAAGCATTTAGTTTTTATTTACTTAATAAAAACTCAATAGGCAAGATAAACATTAAGTTCATTCCTGAAGGAAATGAGTTTGGCAAGAAAAAAGAACAACATTCTTAGAACGGAACCAATTATCAAAACAGAACAGGGAAAGTATGGGTAGAATAAAGCTAGATAAATAAAAGTGTTGAAAAAATTAGCGGTGATTTCTTAGACTCTGTTACGCACTAAGCACTCTGTAAGGCACAGTGGAGAATACAGATTCAATATAACGGGGGTTGCTGTCAATGAGTTTTAAAACTCCTTGCAAAAACAAACTTATATATACCACTTTTCCATTGTGCGGAGATAGAGATTTAGTAGTGTCATGATTAATGGATTATACTTTTTACTTTGATACCCCTTTAGAAACTACTAGATCAGAAGGACCCTCTATTGCTCATACTACCACCACTGCCATGACCACACCATCACTTCCTTACTGGGTGCCTACAATTTGGCAGACAATGTTTTAATGCCTTTACATTCATTTGCCCGTTTGATTCGTTAAAAAACCCAACTGTGTTGTAGTATTCACAGTTACTACTACTGGTTCACAGATAAGGAACCCAGGTTACTGAGATATTAAAGTAACTCTCCCAAGGTTCTGGAAACAGTCTACTACCTGAAAGGCGAAGGCTGAAGGATGTCAAGTTTCCACAATAGAGAAACCAGATATTTTGAAGTGTCCCTGGCAACATACAGATACTAGATAAAAGAATTAAAAAACAAAAAAACAAAAAACTTTTTTTAAATGCAGTTCTGGACTCCTAGGAATTTAGATAAACCTTAACCAGTGAAAAGAAACTTGACAGATTGGTAATGGAGTATATGAGAATAAGGAGTAAATTACCATTCTTCTAGCAGGTGACTTCTTAATAGAAACAATGGGAAAAGTAGATAAAGAAATCGTTATTGTCAAAGTGCTAGGGAGGTGGGAGAAGAGGCTGTGATAGGGAGTGTTGATCCAGAATTGTGTGCCCACAACAATTACCTTTAAAGAATAAGAGTGAAGAAATGTTTCAGATAAACAAAAGCTAAATTTGCTACCAGCAGGCTGTCACTAAAATAATTTCTAAAGGATGTACTTTTACTTTTAAAAAGATGTACTTTTAAAAAAGGAAAATTATTCCAAAGTAGATGTTTAGGTTGCAAGACTAAGAGTGAGCACAGAAGCTGGTAAGCAGAAAATATATTTACAGACTTCATCTATATGGAAAAAAATCTGTTTTTAAAAAGTCAAAGAGGGGCTCCTGGGTGGCTCAGTCAATTAAGTGTTCAATTTTGGCTCAGGTCATGATCTTATGGTTCGTGAGTTCGAGCCCCATGTCAGGCTCTGTGCTGACAGCTCAGAACCTGCAGCCTGCTTCAGATTCTCTTTGTCTCTCTCTTGCTCACGCTTTGTCTCTCTCTGAAAAATAATATATTAAAAAAAATAAAAAGTTAAAGAAACTCTGTGGCTATATCCACATTGTTGCAAAGAGCAAGATTTCATTTTTTTAAAAATATTTTTAATGTTTATTTATCCTGGAGACAGAGACAGAGCATGAGCAGGGTAGGGACAGAGAGAGAGAGGGAGACACAGAATCCAAAGCAGGCTCCAGGCTCCAAGCTGTCAGCACAGGGCCCAACGTGGGGCTCAAACCCATGGACCATGAGATCATGACCTGAGCCAAAGTCAGATGCCCAACTGACTGAGCCACCCAGGCGCCCGCAATTTCATTCTTTTTTATGGCTTAGTCATATTCCATTATATGAATATTATATATTTTGCATATTATATATATGTATATATATACACATACATGTATATATGTGTATATATACATACACATACATATATATGCAATGTTTATTTTTGGGAGAGAGAGAATGGGGAGGGGCAGAGAGAGAGGGAGAGAGAGGATCTGAAGCAGGCTCTGCACTGACAGCAGCAAGCCCGATGTGGGGTTCATGAACTGTGAGATCATGACCTGAGCTGAAGTTGGGCACTTAACCAACTGAGCCACCTACTCAGCCACCCCTATATACCACCTTTTCTTTATCCATTCATCAGTAGATGGACATTTGGGCTCTTTCCATACTGTTGCTACAATGCTGCTATAAGTATCAAGTACACATATCCCTTCAAATTAGTATTTTTGTATTCTTTGGGTAAATACCTAGTAGTGCAATTGCTAGATCATAGGGTAGTTCTATTTTTAACTTTTTGAGGAAACTTCATACTGTTTTCCAGAGCGGCTGCACGAGTTTGTATTCTCACCAACACGCACGAGGGTTCCCCTTTTCCATATCCTCCTCAACACCTGTTGTTTTTTGTGTTGTTGATTTTAGCCATTCTGACAGGTGTAAGATGATATTTCATTGTGGACAAATACCATATGATTTCACTCATATGTGGAATTTAAGAAAGCAAACGAGAAAAAGGGAAAAATAAAAAGAGAGAGGCAACCCAAGAAACAAACTCTTATAAAGAACAAACTGATGGTTACCAGAGGTGAGGTAGGTTGGGCGATGGGTGAAATAGGAGATGGGGATTAAGGATGGCACTTGTGATGAGCACCAGGTGTATGTAAGGGTTGAATCACTAAATTGTACACCTGAAACTAATATTACACTGTATGTTAACTGGAATTAAAAAAAAAAAAAAACTTTAAAAAGTGAAAAAAAAAAGAGAAGAAAAGCTAAAAACAGGCCAAATAGAAAGTATAAAGTAAGATTGTAGACATGAGTTAAATATACAACAGTAATAACAAAATAATTATAAGTATGCTATATTTAGCCACTAACAGATCAGTATTATAATGTTAGATGGAAAATGGCCTAATTATACTCTATTTACAAGAAATAAACTGAAGCTATGAGGACATTAAAGTTTGAAAATATCAGAAGAAAATCTGTATTAGCAATTTTAGTATAAAAGGGTCTTTAAAGGATGCATTATTTTAGAAACAAAGTCCTATTTAATAATCAATTAACAAAAAATATGTAAATTTAAACTTGTATGTACATATTAAAATAGCCTTAAAATATAGAAAGTCAAAATTGTTAGATCTGATAAGAGAAATTGGCAAAACATTTATTATCCTGGGAAATTTTCAAAACTTTTCTTTCCATATTCGTTAAGACAAATAGACAATAGACAAAAAGTTGGACAAGGTTGCAATATTTGAACAATACAATTATGAAACTCTATTTAATTGGCATACATTAAAGTCTGCACCCAAGAATTAAGAATGTACATTGTTTTCAAGTACACACTGAATATTTATAAAATCTACCTAAACATAGTAGGCCATAAAGAGAATCTAAAACTTGAAAATATTTTAAAGTATCTAAACATAATGTAATTTAGTTGTAAAATAATAACAAAATGATAAATCTAATGGCCTTATATGGTAGAAAATATTAAGACCTATGTTCAAATATTTTTAAGATCAAAGAAGAAATCATAATGGGAAGTAAATATATGTAGAAATGGACATGACATAACTTTAGAGGATGAAGTGGTTATGATGCTTTTGAAGGGATTTAGTTTTGAATACTTACATTGAAAGAAAAGGAAGTTTATAAGATATCTAATAATAAGCATCTAACTGAAGAAATTAGAATGGGAATAAAGAATCATCCCAAAGGAAGTAAAAACAAAAAGGTAATAAAAATAAGAATAGATAAAAGCATTCAAAATATAAAAAGCATTCAAAAGCCAGAATCTGATTCTTTGAAAATATATGAAGGTTGATCGAGAAAATGGGAGAGAAGTCACAAGTAGGCAATAGAAGTTTAAAAGAAGACATAAATACATATATAACAGATACTAAATATGAAAGCTAAGAATAACTTCATATTAATACAAGTATTAAAGAAACTGGACAAATTCTAGAGGCCAAGACTTACCAACTTTTCTCTTTATGCTAATCAGTAATCCTCAAGGAGTGGAATGCTCTATTCATTGGATAATTTAAATTCATGTTTAAATTCATGTTTGCAAAAACAGATATCTGAATGAGTTATATAAGCATGGAATTATGGATTTAAATTAAATTTTTAGCATTGTGCAATTCAGTGTTTTTGAGATATGGTTTCCCCTGCATCATGGACCCTTATTAGAAGGTCCTAACTCTTCTATTTGATCTACCAGAGCTATGGGTATAAAGATCTCCCAAAGATATAAGGAGCTGAAAAGTTGAAAGCTCTCCTCTTGAAAGTTTCAAAAGCAGACACCTTGCCTTTCTCTCCAATTTTCTTTCCCCAAATCCTGTAAGGAAATAAGAGAAGTGGGGAAATTATTGGCATGAGCTTCTTCCGATTCACTGGGGAGGAATGCAACAAAAACAGAGTTGTGACTCATCTACTTATAAAAAAACTTTATTTTTAGAAAAATCATAGTCAAAATTAGAAAATAAGTTGTTGGAGTTGAGCCCCATGGTATGTTCTTGGCAATATCTCCAACTTGACCAAAGAGGATCAAATAAAAGTAATATATACATTCTAAATTTGTCAGTTTAGGCTCTGGAATTAGACAAAATGATTTCTATAAACCTTTATCACTTACTGTTTAAATGTTTCCTTTATAAGGTATGGTTTGCAGCAGGATTCTCACACAGAGGGTCCTGACACTGAGGCTTTTTTTTCCAGGAAGCAACTTTATTCGTGTTGGCATGGCTCAGTTGGGTTCATACCCAAAGAACTGAGCCCTGAACACTACATGCTGTAGTTTTTTATACATTTTTTCTTTCTTTGTCTCCTGTATGGTAACACACAAACATACAGTCTGATTAGGTGGTCTTATGTTACAAGGTCATGAGGGATGCTGTCACGTAAGGCATTCAGCCAGGTTGCCTTGAGGTTTGTTTTTTGTTTTTTTTTTTTTTTAATTCCTTAGGGAGGGGACCCTACCACAGGTTAATAATGGTACTCTTATAGGAGACTGATAAATAATATTCTAAAGTACTCATCATGGTATTTGGTACATAACAAGCACTGAAACATATTAATTATATATATATATATATATATATATATATATATACATATATATATATGTATATATATATATATATAGTAGAGAAAATATTTTGTATTTACCTACATTAAGCATGTTTTAATATAATTTCTATTTTTTCTAACATGGTGCAAAATTGCCAGTTGTCCTTTACTTTGAGATCGTGATCTTTCTCTTTGCTGCTCGATGCTCCCTTTTGTGTTAAATGATCGGATAGCAGTACTTAGTGGCGATTATTTTTTATCCTAATATTCTTATCTGACTAATGTAAATATTGAGGTAAGAGGAGAAAGAAGAGAAAGGCAGGTTCATTATCAATAATATGACACCTTAGAAATTGTGTAAGGACTGAGTTTCAAAATGTAAACATGACTGAAAACAACAAGGGCTGCTAGGAAAGGTTGGTGAATAAAACATTAGAAAAGAGTAATTGTACCTATGGATTTCTCTAAAATTACTCTCAGAATTTCAAACATACAAAGCATTAGTTAATTCTATCTCTTTCAATTGATAAATCTGATGGCATAAAAGTTGGAGAAAAACAAACAGCATTTTGCACCTAAATTTTTAGAGAAGGCTTTTGTGTGGATCCATTAGAATTTAAGAAAAACACTGTGCATATCTTGCATTTCCTAATTAAGCAACACCTTCAATAAAGTCACTAGTGGCTTATTAGTTGGATTAATTAGAACAGCTGCTGCCCCTTCATTTTACCAGATGTTAAAGGTTCTCCATGGGCTTGATTGATCATGTGCATAATTAAGCAGTAAAAGATGTATTAAATAATTAAAAATATTCTATATTATTTAGTGTAAACAGATACTCTGTAATTATATAGGGGTGTTTCTTTAGTTATTCACTGAAAAAAACATCATTTTATATAGTCCTATAGGTATATCTATGTTCCATGGAATTTAGTTAGCTCTCAAATTATATAACAACTAAATTTTAAGATTTTCAAAAATCGATCTAACTTGCAGTTCACCTATGTGTGGTGCTTTAGATGACTTTTTCCCATACTCAACTCATTGCTAACACTTAAAAAATTTGTTTCAGGGGCGCCCGGGTGGCCCAGTTGGTTAAGCGTCCGACTTCAGCCAGGTCATGATCTCGCGGTCTGTGAGTTCGAGCCCCGCGTCGGGCTCTGGGCTGATGGCTCAGAGCCTGGAGCCTGTTTCCGATTCTGTGTCTCCCTCTCTCTCTGCCCCTCCCCCGTTCATACTCTGTCTCTCTCTGTCCCCAAAAAAATAAATAAACGTTGAAAAAAAAATTAAAAAAAAATTTGTTTCAGGGCACCTGGGTGGCTCAGTTGGTTAAACACCTGACTCGATTTCAGCTCAGGTCATGATCTTATGGTTTGGTTTGTTGGGTTGAACCCTGAATCTGGCTCTGTGCTGACAGCATAGAGCCTACCTGGGATTCTCTCTCTCTCTCTCTCTCTCTGCCCCTTACCCGTGTGCATGTGTGCACATGTACTCTCTCTAAAAATAAATATGTAAATTTTTTTAAAAAATAAAAAATCTGTTTCAACAAACAACATACTGATACATGGAAAGTTCTAACATGTGATAATCTCTGTGGGGAAATAACCAAGATTAGTAAGACATGATCAGAAAGCTTACAAAGCATTTAACAGGATACAGTCAAGACAAATTCTAGGACTCAAAATTCCTGGAGCATTCTTTGATTCTCCAGAGTTTCAGTATGTATAAGTCAGGACCAAAAATGTGGACGTGAAAATGAGAGTAGGAGCAAAAGTTGATTACATTTTCTTTTATTGAGACCACAGTGCAGTCAAAGGCAGGACATACATATTTACATCCTTAGGGGCTTTCCTCCTGTGATCCCACAGTATGTCCAAGGCTGCGGGGCTTGCCTGTAATCCCTCTTGGTGCTTTGGACTAAATGTGTTCACTGCGATGGATTCCAACCTTATCACTAAACAGTGATTATCCTCCACATCACCAATATTCCTGTTTTTTTTTTTTTTTAAAGAAATTTCACTCTTCCGCTTCTTATTAAAATTGAAATCTGATTTTTTTCTTTTCAATTTCCATTGTGTCTTTTGTCAGTCTCATTAGAGACATTTTGTAGTTGTGCCAAACTGACTGATACTCTGGTATCGAATATTACCCCAATATTAAATAGTTTAGCCATTAATCATAAGATAAATTTAGATAGCTGTTTGGGTGTTTGAAAATAACTTCCTAAATTGATCTATTAAACATGAATTGGGGAATTTCATGTTCAATGTTCAAGTTATACCTACTAATAAAAAATATTTAGTATGTTCCTAGGAAGAAAAGAAAAAGCTTTTGATACCTTTAACTATTCTTTCCTTCAAGTCATTTTTTTAACGTTTATTTATTTTTGACAGAGAGAGAGACAGACAGAGCATACGTGGGGGAGGGGCAGAGAGAGAGGGAGACACAAAATCCAAAGCAGTCTCCAGGCTCCGAGCCGTCAGCACAGAGCCCGGTATGGGGCTCGAACTCACAGACTTGTGAGATCATGACCTGAGCCGAAGCCGGACACTTAACTGAACAACCCAGGCACCCCAAATATTCTTTCCTTCAGAAAGCCTATTTAGAAATAGTTGATAAAATGCAAATTAATCTCCAGACAAGAGAAGAATATGGAAGAGGTGCTTAGTCTTCCCTGGGGAAGATGGTTATAAAGTTAAAATGAATTTGAATCTCAGCAAAAAATATCTAAATCCATTGGGATTTGAAGAAGAAAGAAACTAACAAACCAAAGAAAGATATGCCCTACCATACTTTCTCTGAAAATCATAGTACTGGTTTTCTAAACATTTTAAAAAAGATGGCATCAAAGGAATCAAACTTGGATTTAAAGAAAACAGGAGAGAAGCTTTAGTTGCCAGAAGTAAGAAAAAAAAAAGTCACTCTTTTATGTCTTTCTACTCACACTTTGAAGTAGGTTCTTCGAACTAAGAATTCCAAGTAGATTTCTGACTCTGAGAACACTTTTCAGTAATGTATATCCAAGGTACTTCCCTTTATATATTCTACATCTATAAAATGTATGGGATCTTATTAGGAAGTTCTTCTGCAAGAATTCTATACGATTTCCCAAATTATAGTTTGTAATCAAATGTGGCTGTTTTAAAACAGGTCCATAGTTTCTTTGACATTCCTCTCCTCGATAGGTGAAGCTTAATATCTCTCTTTGAATGTGGGCTCCACTTAGTAGCTTATGTCTAGGGAACAGAATACAGCAGAAGTTAGAGGATGTCACTGTTGATATTACACTTTAAAAAGATGGTGATCTCTGTCATAACTGTATTCTCTTGTTCTCTCTGTCTCAAGTCACATGCTCTAGGGAAACCAGCTGCCATATTCTGGGTAGTTTAAGGTTAGGGGTCGTGGGTGCTGGCTGCCGTGTTGTGAGGACATTCAAGCAGCCAAAGAAAAGGCCACATGGTGAACCTGCTAGAACCACATGAATGAAGTCAGGAGCAGACTTTTCTAGATTTGCTAACACTTATGTAAATCAGCTTGGAAGTAAATCTTTTTAGTCCAACCATGAGATGATAGCATTCCTGTTTGAGAGCTTGACCACAACCTAACAAGAAACTCTAAACTAGAATCACCCAGCTAGACTACTCTTGGATTTCTAACCCACAGAAACTGAGATAAGAAATATTTGTTGTTTTAAGTCACTAAGTTTGCTAAGTTTTTATACAATAGTAATTAATACATTGAAAAATTAAAATAATAAATGTGATATAACATTTTGTTTCACAGATTTATGAGGGTTTTTAAAAAATGTTCATTTATTTATTTTGAGAGAGAGTTCACGAGCAAATGGGGGAATGGCAGAGAGAAAGGGAGAGCGAATCCCAAGCAGGCTCCTTACTGTCAGCACATAGCCCAATGCAGGGCTCGATCTCATAAACCATGAGATCATGACCCTGAGCCAAAATCAAGAGTCAGACGCTTAACCAACTGAGCCACCCAGGCACCCCACAAATATGTATGAGTTTCTTTGTAAGTATGGCTTCCAAGTAATATACTTTAATAATAGTTATGTCTTATTTTGTTATATTTTATTGAGTTGTAAATTTTTATGGTTAGCTGATTTTAACTTGATAGGCAGTACTTAATTAGTATTGACTACAAATACCTTTTTCTTGATTAACATTTGTGGAAAATCACCCCTGACATATAGCAGTGACTCCTGAATTACAGGCAATGACTTCCAAATTAGCTAAACTTAAAGGAGATATATATAATCCGTTGTCTTATTTTTTTTTATCCAAATGTTACCATATTTGTTAAATGTTTGATAACCATCTAAGGAAACTGAATATTAAGAGAGTAGTATACTTAAGTTCAAATTTCCTGTCAAGTGTGATTTGATATAGATCTGCACTATGAGCCAGTAGGATATAATTTTAATCAAATTTAAGTATTTTCTCTAAATAAGAATCACTAGAAAAAAAGTATCTTTAGGGAACTTTTATTGTAAAGCAAAAAAACCCTAAAACTTACAGAAATGAACAGTCCACAGTCCCCTGAATGAACAAACACACCAAATTAGTCAAAGATACCTCAATACAAATTTAAGAACATATATTTATGGACAGTAAATTAAAGGAGTTATGTAGTTATTAAATATTTAAATAGGAAGAACATTAAGTGCCTTTTGAAACTCTTCTTTAATTATAAAAGACCAGAGGGAGATGTGGAGTCTGAATTAAATATGAAGTCAATAACCAAGTTAAAAAATAATGCGTTTAACCAAAAAGCATCAATTGCTTTCATTTGACAAGATTTTGATTCTAGTGAATACCGTCTCTCAAGCTATGCATCAGGATATACTACGAATGTCTTTTTACTTATTAGGTGACATTACTGAGGGCACAAAGATAGTGCCTGGCACAGAGTAGGTAGTCATAATTTAGTTTATGTAAACTAAATCCAATCTACATGATTGGCATGTATCTTTTAGGGAATTCTTCACACATTTAGTAATATAAAAGTTATACTATGTTATGTTTTTGATAGTTACATTTCTATCTTTGTATTCTCCCAAAGCTGTGGCAATATTTAGGACAGGAGTTTTGTCTTCTACTTCCTTTTTAACCTCTCCTCACTGTTTGGTACATTGCTGATATCATGGAAGGCATTGATTGAATGCCTGGTTGATAGTATGTTTGATTGGAATCAACTTGACTTTAAAGAATTGTTAGAAGAGGTTGTGCTCCTCTGATTGGACTTGTTGAGGTACCTTGAAGGAGAAAATCAAATTCTTATTATCAAAGTATCTATGGAACATTTTTCTTCATTTTATTCATGTTATTAGAGTAAATTAAAATTAGGAGTGGTGACCTGTCATATAAAATAATTTATTATCCCAAGGGACTTAAAATATTAAAGTCTCTGTTTTCATAAGAACGTAGGTCTTGTTAGTGTGTTAGTCAAAAGAATAAAAGATCATATCTCTAAAAATATTTTCAGTGACAGAGAGTGGCCAAGGTTAAGCATTACTCTCTGTAGACACATTCCAGTTTTAGAAACATTTCCAGGGGAAAGACATAAAATAACCTTACTCTAATCAACCATACTCATATAATTTTCTTTAGCACTGTGTAGCAAAATATTCAAATATAGACTACTAGCAACTTGGAGGATACTGAGGAGAGTGATTAGGAAGAGAATGGGCTCATATCATGTATTTGGACATCATTAAATGAATTTCAGATGTCAGTCTGGAGAAAAGAAATTTTAAGTTAAAAAAGAAAAAGCACCTGTAAGTATTTCATGTACTATTATTAATAATGAAATTACACTTAGTATATGTCATACCAGAAGGCACAAAAAGAAGTTTCTAAGAAATAGAATTCAATTTATTTTATTTTTTTTAAAAAAATTTTTTTTTTTCAACGTTTATTTATTTTTGGGACAGAGAGAGACAGAGCATGAACGGGGGACGGGCAGAGAGAGAGGGAGACACAGAATCGGAAACAGGCTCCAGGCTCCGAGCCACCAGCCCAGAGCCAGACGCGGGGCTCGAACTCACAGACCGCGAGATCGTGACCTGGCTGAAGTCGGACGCTCAACCGACTGCGCCACCCAGGCGCCCCATAGAATTCAATTTAATATAAGGAATAACTTTTAGGTAATTAGCATTGCCCTATCACATGATTTTGGAAACCAGTTTTTAAGACTGAACTGTAGTGAGGTATTAGACTAGATAACATCTCTGGTCCCTTCAAACTCTTTGATTTCATAACGTCACAATTTACCCATCTACAAAAGCATCTCTGTTGTGTTCTATCTCTGTCTCTCTCTCTCTCTGTCATCTATACAACTATATAACTACATTCATTTTTTTTAATTTTATTTTTTACTTTTTAAAATTTACATCCAAATTGGCATATAGTGAAACAATGATTTCAGGAGTAGATTCCTTAATGCCCCTTACCCTTTTAGCCCATCCCCCCTCCCACAACCCCTCCAGCAACCCTCAGTTTATTCTTCGTATTTATGAGTCTCTTCTGTTTTGTCCCCCTCCCTGTTTTTATATTATTTTTGTTTCCCTTCCCTTAGGTTCGTCTGTTTTGTCTCTTAAAGTCCTCATACATTTATTTTTTTTTTCTTAAATTGTCATTGTAGGTTCTTGTAAGAATGATGACAAATATGTGGTCAACCTACCATACTTATAAGACATTTCCTACTAATCCCTTCCAAGAAAATCAATCCTAATTAGTTGTAATACATCTGACTTAATTATACAAGTATTTTGCTCCCAAAATGACAAATTCATTCTTCCTAATTTAAGCTCTGTATTACCTTTTTCAAAACCATCAACAAATAATTTTTTTATATGGAAACAGCTTATTTAAAACCATAGGTCCAAAATTACGAGTATCATTTCTGAATATAATTCTCCAGGTACTCTATACTCCATACTCTAATACAATATATTGTTTATCTTACTATACTATATAGCTTAGTAGATCTTACTATATAGTTTAGTATATCTTACGATATAACTTACTATATCTCTAAATGGATATCTGACTTTGCTTTCTCCGTGACTTTATATGTTTTTTCTTCTTTCCACTTAAAATCATGTTGTTTCTTTTCCCCTATTAAAAAGGGGGAAATGGTAAAAATACTTATTTTCATTTGACACTGAAATATTACCTAATTCATTAAAACTTTCTGTTTCTCCATACAAACTTGGATTCTCTTTCAAAACTGTAAAGATTTATTGTGTTACTAGCTTGTGTAATTTTTCAAGACTCTGTGTCACTTTTTAAAAAACTCAAATATGACTGACATATAAAATTATATTAGTTTCTGGTGTACAACGTAGTGATTCAGTATTTGCATATACTATGAAATGATCACCATAACAAGTCTAGTTAACATTTATTACTATACATAGTTACAGAAATTTTTATCTGGAAAACTTTTAAGATCTATTGTCTTAGCAACTTTCAAATATGCAATACTGTATTGTTAACTATAATCACCATGCTGTATATTACATCTCCAAAATTTATTCATCTCATATAACTGGAATTTTGTACCTTTTGACCCCCTTCACCCATTTCACCCACTACCCACCCACACACCCTCCCTCTGGCAACCTTCAATATGCTTTGTAGCTCTGTATCTATGAACTTGTTTTGATTAATTTTTTGTTTAAAGATTCTACATATAAGTAAGATCGTACAGTATTTGTCTATTTCTGACTTATTTCACCTACTACAATGCCCTGTAGGTCCATACATGTTGTCACAAATGGCAAGACTTCATTCTTTTATAATGGCTAGATAACATTAATATATATATATGTACATATACACACACATATATTACATGTATGTATGTATGTGTACATTACATATATATACATACATATATATGTGTATATATACACATATATGTATATATATGTATGTATGTATACACACATGTCATTCATATATATATACACACACACATACACACACACACACATACACACCATATTCTCTTTACCCATTTATCCATTAATGGACACTTAGGTTGTCCCATATATAGGCTATTGTAAATGTGCTACAACAAACACGGAGGTATACTTATCATTTTGAGTTAGTGTTTCCTTTTTTCAGGTAAATTTCTAGGAGTGAAATTGATGGATCTTATGGTAATTCTATTTTTAACTTTCTGAAGAACCTCCATACTGTTTTCTACAGTGGCTGTACCAATTTACATTCCCACCAACAGTGCACAAAGGTTCCCTTTTCTTCACATTCTTACCAACTTTTGTTATTTCTTGTCTTTTTGATACTAGCCATTCTAACAGGTATGAAATGATCTCTCATTGCAATTTTGATTTGCATTTCCATGATGATTAGTGATTTTGAGCATCGTTTCATATACCTGTTGGCCATCTGTATATTGTCTTTGAAAAGATGTCCATTCAGATCCTCTGCCCATTTTGTAATTGGATTGTTTGTTTTGTTACTGAATTGTATGAATTCTTTACATGTTTTGGATATTAACCCCTTATCAGATATATTATTTGAAAATATTTTCTCCCACTTAGTAGGTTGATTTTCCATTTCATTGATGATTTCCTTTGCTGCACAGTTTTTTAGTTTGATATAGTCCCACTTGTTGACTTTTAGTTGTTGTTTTGGCTTTTGACACCAAATCTCCCCACTGCCCCAAAATAGTCATCAAGACCAATCTCAAGATTACCACCTTTGTTTTCTTCTATGAGTTTTATGGTTTTGGAACTTACATTCAAGTTTTTCTTATTAACTTAGAGTTAATGTTTGCATAAGGTATAAGATGATGGTCCATTTTCATTCATTTGCATGTGGCTTCCTGTGTTACTTTTTACAATCTACTCTGTTTCTCAAAATTATATGATAAGCCTATACCCAAAGTATTCACTGTTGGGAAGTTTATATTTTAAGCATAACTCTGATCAGAGACAGAGTTCAGTGCTTATTTGTTGAGTTGGATTGAAATGGCAAAATTCCACATATAAAATATAATTTTTGGAAGTCATAGAATTTTTACTTTGTCAAATAGACTGTTAATCCATGTCCCTTATAATGAACTATTTGATTCAGAAGAGTTTTTAAACCTCATTAGCCAATAAAAATGATTACTCTTTTCATAAGATGTTTACATAGATTACTCTTCTCTCCCCACTAAGAACTCAATAGCTATTAAACTAAAAATAGTATCACTATGTACCTTCCAATCACTATGGTTTCAAATCAATTACAAAAATGGATGAAAATAAATCTCTTTCTAGGATGTATTAGGCTAAATCCAAATTAATTTGCATTATGTGTATAAGGATTATTGGAGATTGTTTGTATCAAAAAAGCCAAAAGGGAACTGGAGAGACAAGGCATGTTTTGAAAATGGGTAAAAGCAACAAAGAAAATGTTATGACCAGTGTTTTCCTTAATTGATGTGAAAATATACTGATAAAATAGAGATTAGGTTAATATTGAAAAGAATAATGTTTACAGTGTTTTGTTTTTAATTGAAAAATAGTTGACATGTTAGTTTCGTGTGTACAACATAGTGACTTGATAGTTATATACTTTACAAAATGCTTGCCATGATAATCATCTGTCACCATAAAAGATGATTACAATATGATTTACTATATTTGCTATGCTGTAGTTATCCCCTTGACTTATTTATTTTATAACTGGAAGTTTATATCTTTTAAGCCTTCACTTATTTTTCTTGTTCCCTTACCCTTTCTCCTCCAGCAACAACCAATTTGTTTTCTGTATTTATAAGTCTGTTTCATTGTTTTTTCCACTTTCTTTCTTAGATTCTACATATAAGTGAAATCATAAGGTATTTGTCTTTCTCTGACTCATTTCACTTAGCATAATGCCCACTAGGTCCATCCATGTTGTTGTGAATAATAAGATTTCATTCCTTTTTATGGCTGAGTAACATTCCATTCTGACATATACATTTTCTATATTCATCTATCAATGGACTTCTATGTTGCTTTCATATCTTGGCTATTGTAAATAAAGCTGCAGTAAGATGGGATACATTTATCTTTCCAAATTAGTGTTTTCATTTTCTTCAGGTAAATGCCCAAAAGTGTAATTACTGGGTCATATGGAATTTCTATTTTTAATTTTTTAGAAGGCTCCACATTGTGTTCCATAATGGCTGTGCCAATTTACAATCCCACCAAGAGTATATGAGGGTTCCCTTTCTTCCATATTCTCACCAATTCTTGTTATTCCTGTGTTTTTGGTACTAGCCATTCTGACTGGTAGGAAATGATATCTCATTTGGGATTTGATTTGCATTTCCCTGATGATTAGTGATGTTGAGCATCCTTTCATATGTCTGTTGGCTGTATGTTTACTTTGAAAAAATTCTATTCAGGTCCTCTGTGCATTTTTTAATCAGATTGTTTTTTGGGTGTTGAGTTTTGTAAGTTTTTAAAATATATTTTGGATATTAACTCATCATCAAATATATCATTTGCAAATATTTTCTCCCTTTTGTTGGTGATTTTATTCACCGTGCAAATATTTTTTTTAGTTTGATGTAGTTCCAATTGTTTAATTTTCTTTTCTTTTTTCTTTTTTTCCTAGGAGACATATCCAGAAAATATTGCTAAGGCTGATGTCCGAGAGATGCTATATGTTTTCTTTTAATAATTTTATGGTTTCAGGCCTTATTTTAGGTGTCTAATCCATTTTGAGTTTATATTTGTTTATAGTGTAAGAAGCTAGTGCACTTTTATTCTTTTGCAAGTAACTGTCCAGTTTTCCCAACACCATTTATTGAAGAGACTCTTTTCCACATAATATATTTTTGTCTCCTTTCTCGTATAGTAATAGACTATATAAATGTAAGTTTATTTCTGGGCTCTTTGTCCTGTTCCATTGACCTATGTGCAGATTTTCACCATTGAGTAGATGTTAGCTGTGGGGTTGTCATATGTGGCCTTTATTATGAGGTATGTTCCCACTATACCCACTTTGTTCAGAGTTTTTATCATGAATGGATGTTGAATTTTGTCAAATGCGTTTCTGCATCTATTGAGTTATGATTTTTATCCCTCATTTTGTTATGTGGTATATTATTATTATTTTTTTTTATGAATTTTGAATCATCCTTGTATCTCTGGAATAAATCTTACTTGATTGTAATGAATGATCCTTCAGTGTATTCTGTAATTTGGTTAATATGTAGTTGAGGATTTTTGCATCTATGTTCATCAGGGATATTGCTCTATAATTTTCTTTGTGGTATCTTTGTTTGGTTTTGGCATCAGGGTAACACTAGCCTCCTAAATGAAAGGGAGGAATTATTTCCTCTTCTATTTTTTAGACTAGTTTGAAAAGGATATGTATTAACTCTTCTTCAAGTATTTGGTCAAATTCACCCATGAAGGTATCTGGTCCCAGACTTTTAATAATTGTTTTTTTTCAAATTACCAATTCAATTTTGTTACTAGTATTTATTCAGATATTCTGTGTTTTCTTGATTCAGGCTTGGAACACTGTATGTTTCCAGGAATTTATCCATTTCTTTTAGGTTGTCTATTTGTTGGCATATTATTTTTCATAGCAATTCCTTATAATCTATTGAATTTCTGTGGCATTGGTTGTAACCTCTAATTTTTTATCTATTTAAATCATCTCTTTTTTCTAATAAGTCTTGCTAAAGGCTTATCAATTTTATTTATTTATTTCAAAAAGTAAGCTCTCAGTTTCATTGATCTTTTCTATTTTTTACTTTGTTTTGTCTGTATTTTATTTACTTCCATTCTGATCTTTATTATCTCCTTTCTTCTATTAGTTTTGGGCTTTGTTCTTCTCTTTCTAGTTCCTTTTGGTGTAAGGCTAAATTATTTACTTGAGATTTTTCTTGCTTCTTGAGGTCAGCCTGTATTGCTATAAACTTCCCTCTTAGAACTATTTTTACTGCATCCAAAAGGTTTTGGACTGTTGTGTTTTCATTTGCCTCCATGTATTTTTTTTTCTTTTCTGCTTTGGTTGTTTTGTTTTGTTTTGTTTTTGTTTTTTGTTGGTGAATTAACTTTTTAGTTTCCACATGCTTATTTTTTTATATTTTTTATCTTGTATTTATCTCATAATTCCTGGTTTCAGGATGTGGTAAGAAAAATTCATGGTATGATTTCAGTCATTTTATTGAGACTTGTTTTATGATCTAATATGTGATTATCCTTCCAGATTGCTAATTCACTCTTTCATATCCTTTAATCTGCTATTGATTCCTGTTAATGTATATTTCACTTTAGTTATTGTATTCTTCAGTTTTGGATGGTTCTTTTTATATTTTCTTTTTTTTAAATTTTTTTTAACGTTTTATTTATTTTTGAGGCAGAGAGAGAGAGACAGAGCATGAACAGGGGAGGCTCAGAGAGAGGGAGACACAGAATCTGAAACAGTCTCCAGGCTCTGAGCTGTTAGCACAGAGCCCAACGTGGGGCTCGAACTCACGGACCACGAGATCATGACCTGAGCTGAAGTAGGCTGCTTAACCGACTGAGCCACCCAGGCGCCCCACGTTTTATATTTTCTAAGTTATCACTGGTTTTATCTACTTTTCTCTTAAGTTTAGTGAGTATCTTTATGACCACTTCTTTAAACTCTTTATCAGATAGATTCTTATTTCCATTGTGCTTTGTTCTTTTTCTGGGCTTTTGTCTTGTTCTTTCATTTGGATATTTCTCCTCATTTTGTTTGACTCTCTGTGCTTGTTACTATGTATTTGGTAGGTCAGCTATATCCCTGGTCTAGAAAGTAGTAGTCTTATGTATAAGATGTCCTTTGGTGCCCAGTAGTGTGATAACCCTGGTCATGAGAACCAGGCATTCCAGAGGTGTCCCCTATGTGTACTATGTGTGCTCTACTGTGTGGCTGAGCTGGAAACTGCTACATGAACTCTGGTGGGCAGGGCCAGTGCTCAGTTTAGTTGCCTGCAATTATCAGCCTTGACTACTGTAGGCACAGTAGTGGACAGGGCTTGCCCCTGGCAAGGTGGACTAAAAGGCTCCACAGTAGCTCCTACAGTTGCACTGCTAGGTCTATCTCTTGCTGCTGCTGAGTGAGAGGCCCACCTGTGGCTACTGAAGGTAGGCTGCTGCACAGGGCTAGCTTCCCAACCATCCAAAGCAGAAGTTGATCTGGGTATGTGCCATGTCTGGCCAGGGCTGCTTAGCAGATGTGTCAGGACACTAGTCACTCTAGGGGGATGCTAGTCCCAACTGAGATTGCCTGCTGAGTGTGGCCAGGTGGAGGGGCAATGCTGGGGGGGGGGGGCGGGGAAGATGATTTCAGTAGGGTAGGTCAATGGTGGAATACCTGGACTGGGCAATCTGTGCTAGCAAGGTAGATGGAGAGTGTCAGAACTGTTTCCTGCAAGTGTCTGGGTAGCTAGGTTGAAAGAGGGCTAGAAAAGTGGTGCCCACCAGCACCTCCATTCCCAGAGAAAACTTCTGCAGATCCCTGTCCCTCTGGAACATGTTCTAAAAATAGTCATTCTCCTTTACAGGTGCTTTTCAAACTGCTGCTTCCACACTGGAACTTGGTCCAAGGGATATAGCATACTTGCCCTTTAGAGCAGAGATTCAGTTTCCTTTAACCTTCTGGCTCTCCCACAGTTAAGTCTTACCAATTTTCAAAGGTGTCTGAGCTAAACCCAAGCAGTTTTCAAAGTGAGACTTTATGGGGGATTGTCTTCCTAGTACAGGCTCCCAGGGCCAGAGTGCCCTGGGATTTGAAGCTTGATGTCCTTCTCAGGGAGTACTCATGCCTGTGATATCCCTCCTACTTGTAGGCTGTTGCCACACTGGGGGTTTGGGTCCCTATCACATCTCTTCCCTTCCTGCCCTTCTTGGTGTAGGCTTTTTTTTTTTTTTTTAATGCCTTTAGGTATGGGAGATTTGCTCTGCCAGTCTCAGGTCATTTTCAGAGTGAATTGCATTACACGTAGTTGTTGCTTCAGTATGTATGTGGAAGAAGGTGAGCTAAGATCCTCCTACTCTAACACCTTCTTAAAGTGTCTATAATTTTTTTTAATATAATTTATTGTCAAGTTAGTTAACATGCAGTGTTTACAGTGTGCGCTTGGCTTCAGGAGTAGATTCCAGTGACTCATCGCTTACATACAACACCCAGTGCTCATCGCAACAAATGCCCTCTTCAATGCCCATCACCCATTTTCCCTTCTCCCTCGCACCCCCTATCGACCCTCAGTTTGTTTTCGGTACTTAAGAGTCTCTTATGGTTTGCCTCCCTCTCTGAAACTATTTTTTCCCTTTCCCATCCCCCATGGCCTTCTGTTAAGTTTTTCAAATTCTACATATGAGTGAAAACATATAATATCTATCTTTCTCTGACTTATTTCACTTAGCATAATACCCTCCAGTTCCATCCATGCTGTTGCAAATGGCAAGATTTCATGCTTCCTCATTGCCAAGTAGTATTCCATTGTATATATAAACCACATCTTTACCCATTAATCAGTTGATGGACATTTGGACTCTTTCCATAATTTGGCTATTGTTGAAAGCATTGCTGTAACCAGTGGGGAACATGTACCCCTATGAATCAGCACTCCTGCATCCTTTGGATAAATTCCTAGTAGTGCTATTGCTGGTCATAGGGTAATTCTATTTTCAATTTTTTGAGCAACCTCCACACTGTTTTCCAGAATGGTTGCACCAGTTTGCATTCCCACCAACAGTGCAAGAGGGTTCCCGTTTCTCCACATCCTCGCCAACATCTTGTTTCCTGAGTCGTTAATTTTAGCCACTTTGACCAGTGTGAGGTGATATCTCAGTGTGGTTTTGATTTGTATTTCCCTGATGATGAGTGGTGTTGAGCATCATTTCATGTGTCTGTTGGACATCTGGATATCTTCTTTGGAAAGTGTATATTCATGTCTTCCACCCATTTCTTCACTGGATTATTTGTTTCTTGGGTTTTGAGTAAGTTCATTATAGATTTTGGATACTAACCCTCTATTCAATATGTTATTTGCAAATATCTTCTCCCATTCCATCAGTTGCCTTTTAGTTTTGTTGATAGTTTCCTTTGCAGTTCAGAAGATTTTTTTTCTCATTTTACTGATTTTTATTTTTACTTTTTTATTTATTTTTATTTTTTTTCAATATATGAAATTTATTGTCAAATTGGTTTCCATACAACACCCAGTGCTCATCCCAAAAGGTGCCCTCCTCAATACCCATCACCCACCCTCCCCTCCCTCCCACCCCCCATCAACCCTCAGTTTGTTCTCAGTTTTTAAGAGTCTCTTATGCTTTGGCTCTCTCCCACTCTAACCTCTTTTTTTTTTTTTTTCCTTCCCCTCCCCCATGGGTTTCTGTTAAGTTTCTCAGGATCCACATAAGAGTGAAACCATATGGTATCTGTCTTTCTCTGTATGGCTTATTTCACTTAGCATCACACTCTCCAGTTCCATCCACGTTGCTACAAAGGGCCATATTTCGTTCTTTCTCATTGCCATGTAGTACTCCATTGTGTATATAAACCACAATTTCTTTATCCATTCATCAGTTGATGGATATTTAGGCTCTTTCCATAATTTGGCTATTGTTGAGAGTGCTGCTATGAACATTGGGGTACAAGTGCCCCTATGCATCAGTACTCCTGTATCCCTTGGGTAAATTCCTAGCAGTGCTATTGCTGGGTCATAGGGTAGGTCTATTTTTAATTTTCTGAGGAACCTCCACACTATTTTCCAGAGCGACTGCACCAGTTTGCATTCCCACCAACAGTGCAAGAGGGTTCCCGTTTCTCCACATCCTTGCCAGCATCTATAGTCTCCTGATTTGTTCATTTTGGCCACTCTGACTGGCATGAGGTGATATCTGAGTGTGGTTTTGATTTGTATTTCCCTGATAAGGAGCGACGTTGAGCATCTTTTCATGTGCCTGTTGGCCATCCGGATGTCTTCTTTAGAGAAGTGTCTATTCATGTTTTCTGCCCATTTCTTCACTGGGTTATTTGTTTTTCAGGTGTGGAGTTTGGTGAGCCAGTTCAGAAGATTTTTATCTTTATGAGGTCCCAAAAGTTCATTTTTGCTTTCTTTCCCTTGCCCTTGGAGACATGTCAAGAAAGAAGTTTCTGTGACTGAGGTCAAAGAGTTTGTTGCCTGTTTTCTCCTCCAGGATTTTGGTAGTTTCCTGTCTCACATTGAGTCTTTCATACATTCTGAGTTTATTTTTTTGTATGGTGTAAGAAAGTGATCCAGGGCACCTGAGTGGCTCAGTCGGTTGGGTGTCCGACTTCAGCTCAGGTCATGATTTCACAGCTCATGAGTTCAAGCCCCGTGTTGGGCTCTGTGCTGACAGCTCAGAGCCTGGAGCCTGCTTCAGATTCTGTGTCTCCCTCTCTCTTTCTACCCTCCTCTGCTCATGCTCTGTCTCTCTCTGTCTCAAAAATAAATAAACATGAAAAAAAGTTTAAAGAAAGTGATCCAGTTCATTATTCTGCTTGATGCTATCCAGTTCTTCCAGCACCGTTTGCCAAAGAGACTGTCTTTTTTCCATTGGATACTCTTTCCTGCTTTGTCAAAGATTAGTTGGCCATAAATTTGTGGATCCAATTGTGGATTCTCTGTTCTATTCCATTGTCTGTTTCTGTGTCAATACCATACTGTCTTAATGATTACAGCTTTGTATTAAATGCTAAGTTTGGCATTGCGATGCCTCCCACTTTGATTTTCTTTTTCAATATTACTTTGGCTATTTTGGGTCTTTTTGTGGTTCCATAAAAATTTTAGATTGTTTTACCTCTGAGAAGCATGCTGGTGTAATTTTTGATTAGGATTGCACTGAATGTGTAGATTACTTTGGGTAGTATTGACATTTTGACAATATTTGTTCTTCTAATCCATGAACATGGGATACTTTTTTCTGTTTCTTTGTGTCTTCTTCAATTCCCTTCATAAGTTTTCTATAATTTTCAGTCTACAGATCTTTTACATCTTTGGTTAGGGTTATTCCTAGGTATTTTATGGTTTTCAGTGCAATTGTAAATGGGATTCATTTCTTGATTTCTCTTTCTGTTGCTTCATTATTGGTATATAGAAATGCAACCAATTTCTGTACATTGAGTTTGTATCCTGTGACTTTGCTGAATTCATGTATCAGTTCTAGAAGCTTTTTAGTGGACTCTTTTGGGTTTTTCATGTAGAGTATCATGCCATCTGTGAAAAGTGAAAGTTTGACTTCTTCTTTGCTAATTTGGATTCCTTTATTTCATTTTGTTGTCTGATTGCTGAGGCTAGGACTTCCAACACTATGTTGAACAACAGTGGTGAGAGTGGACATCCCTGTCGTGTTTCTGATCTCAGGAGGAAAGCTTTCAGTTTTTCCCCATTGAGGATGATATTAGCTGGGGGCTTTCCATATTTGGCTTTTATGATGTTTAAGTATGTTTCTTCTATCCCGACTTTTTTGAGGGTTTTTATTAAGAAAGAATATTGTATTTTTTCAAATACTTTTTCTGCATCTACTGACAGGATCATATGGTTCTTATCCTTTCGTCTATTAATGTGATGTATCACATTGATTGATTAGCAAATATTGAACCAGCCCTGCAGGCCAGGAATGAATCCCACTTGATCATGGTGAATAATTCTTTTAATATACTATTGAATTAGATTTGCTAGTACCTTGTTGAAAATATTTGCATCCATGTTCATAAGGGATATTGGCCTGTAATTCTCCTTTTTAGTGGTGTCTCTAGGTTGGGAATCAAGGTAATGCTTTCCTTGCATTTCTATTTTTTGGAACAGGTTGAGAAGGTTAGGTATTAACTCTGCTTTAAATGTCTGGTAGAATTCCCCAGAGAAGCCATCTGGTCCAGGACTCTTATTTGTTGGGAGATTTTTGATAACTTACTTAATTTCTTCACTGGTTATGGGTCTGTTCAAATTTTCTGTTTCTTCCCATTTGAGTTTTGGTAGTGTGTGGGTGTCTATGAATTTTTCTATTTCTTCCAAAGTGTCCAGTTTTTTGGCATATAATTTTTCATAGTAGTCTCTAATAGTTTGTATTTCTGTGGTGTTTGTTGTGGTCTGTCCTCTTTCATTTGTGATTTTATCTATTTGGGTACTCTTTTCTTTTTGAGAAGTCTGGCTAGGGGTTTATTTTGTTTATGTTTTTAAAAAAAAATAGCTCTTAGATTCAGCTCTGTGATCTGTTCTACTGTGGGGATTTTTTTTTTTTTGGATTCTATACTGTTTATTTCTGTTCTAATCTTTATCATTTCTTTTTTTTTTTTTTTTTTTTTTTTTTTTAAATTTTTTTTTTTCAAACGTTTATTTATTTTTGGGACAGAGAGAGACAGAGCATGAATGGGGGAGGGGCAGAGAGAGAGGGAGACACAGAATCGGAGACAGGCTCCAGGCTCTGAGCCATCAGCCCAGAGCCTGACGCGGGGCTCGAACTCACGGACCGCGAGATCGTGACCTGGCTGAAGTCGGACGCTTAACCGACTGCGCCACCCAGGCGCCCCATAATCTTTATCATTTCTGTTGGCTTTGGGGTTTCTTTGGTCTTCTGCTTCTAGTTCCTTTAGGTGTGCAGTTAGTTTCATATTTGGGATTTTTCTTGTTTCTTGAGATAGGCCTGGATTGAAATGTATTTTCCTTTTTTGACTGCCTTTGCTGCATCCCAGAGAGTTTGGACTGTTGTGTTTTCATTTTCATTTTCTTCCATATATGTTTTAATTTCTTCCCTAATTGCCTGGTTGACCCATTCACTCTTTAGTAGGATGTTCTTTAGCCTCCATGCATTTGGAGGCTTTCCAAAATTTTTCTTGTGGTTGATTTCAAGTTTCATAGTGTTGTGATCTGAAAATATGCCTGGTATGATCTCAGTTCTTTTATATTTATTGAGGGCTGTTTTGTGAGCCAGTATGTTATCTATCTTGGATTATGTTCCATGTGCACTCGAGAGGAATGTGTACTCTGCTTTTGTATGAAAAGTTCTGAATATCTGTCAAGTCCATCTGGTCCAGTGTATTATTCAAGGCCATTGTTTCTTTATTGATTCTCTGCCTATATGATCTGTCCATTGTTGTAACTGGAGTATTTAAGTCCCCTACAATACTGTATTCTTATCAATAAGATTGTTTATGTTTGTGATTAATTGAGTATATTTTGGTGCTATGAATTGGGTGCATAAACATTTATAACTGTTAGATCTTCTTGATGCATAGATCCCATAATTATGATATAATGCCTTTTTTTTTTCTCAACGTTTTTATTTATTTTTTGGGGACAGAGAGAGACAGAGCATGAACAGGGGAGGGGCAGAGAGAGAGGGAGACACAGAATCAGAAACAGGCTCCAGGCTCTGAGCCATCAGCCCAGAGCCTGACGCGGGGCTCGAACTCACGGACCGCGAGATCGTGACCTGGCTGAAGTCGGACGCTTAACCGACTGCGCCACCCAGGCGCCCCTATAATGCCCTTTTTTATATCTTGTTACAGCCTTTAGTTTAAAATCTAGTTTGTATGTAAACATTTAAAAAAATTAAAAAAAAAAGGGGGGCGGTGCCTGGGTTGCTCAGTTAGTTGAGCATCTGACTTTGGCTCTGGTCATGATCTCATGGTTTGTGAGTTTGAGCCCCACGTCAGGCTCTGTGCTGACAGCTCAGAGCCTGGAACCTGATTCAGATTCTGTGTCTCCCTCTCTCTCTGCCCCTCCCCCCCTCATTCTCTGTCTCTCTGTCAAAAATAAATAAACATTAAAAAAAATTTTTAAATCTAGTTTGCATGATATAAATGTGGCTACTCCAGCTTTCTTTTGACTTCCAGTGGCATAACATACGGTTTTCTATCCCTTTGCTTTCAATCTGAAGTTGTTCTCAGGTCTAAAATGAGTCTTTTGTAGATAGCATATAGATGGATTTTTTTAAATCCATTCTGATATCCTATATCTTTTGATTGGGGCATTTAGTCCATTTATATTCAGAGTTATTGAAAGATATGGATTTAGTGTCATTGTGTTTCTGTAGGTTTCATGCTTGTGGTGAGGTCTCTGGTCCTTTGTAGTCTTTGCAGCATTTTACTCACAGAGTCCTCCTCAGGATCTCTCACAGAGCTGGTTTAGTGGTCAGAAACTCCTTCAGTTTTCGTTTGTGTGGGAAAGCCTTGATTTCTCCTTCTATTCTGAATGACAACCTTGCTGGATAAAAAATTCTTGGCTGCATGTTTTTCCTATTCACACTGAATATTTCCTGACACTCCCTTCTGGTCTGCCACATTTCTGTGGACAGGTCTGCAACTACCCTCATGTGTCTACCCTTGTAGGTTAAGGCCCATTTGTCCCTAGCTGCTTTCAGAATTCTCTCTTTATCTTTGTATTTTGCCAGTTTCACTATGATATGCCATGCAGAAGACCTATTGTTGAGTCTGAAGGGAGTTTTCTTTTCCTCCTGGATTTGGATGTCCACTTCTTTCCCCAGATTAGGGGAGTTCTCAACTATTTGTTCAAATAAACCTTCTGCCCCTTTCTCTCTCTGTTCTTCTTCTGGAACTCCTATAATACAAATATTATTATGTTTCATTGAATCACTTAGTTCTCTAATTCTTCCCTTGTGGTCTAGGATTTTCTTATCTCTCTTTTTCTCAGCTTCTCCATTTTCCATAATTTTTTTCTTTTTTTTATGTTTATTCATTTTTGGAAGACAGAGATAGAGCACAAGCAGGGGTGGGGCGGAGAGAGAACGGGACACAGAATCTGAAGTAGGCTCCAGGCTCTGAGCTGTCAGCACAGAGTCCAACGCGGGGCTCAAATTCATGAACCGTGAGATCATGACCTGAGCTGAAGTCAGACACTCAACCAACTGAGCCACCCAGGTGCCCCTCCATTTTCCATAATTTTATCTTCTATTTTGCTTAGTCTCCCCTCTGCTTCTTTCAATCCTTGCTGTCACTACATCTGGTTTATTTTGCACCTCATTTACAACATTTCTTAATTCGTTGTGACTATTTCTTAGTTCTTTGATCTCTGCAGCAACAGATTCCCTGCTGTCTTCTATGCTTTTTTGAAGCCCAGCTATTAATCTTATGACTATTGTTCTAAATTCTTGATCATATATATTGTTTATATCTGTTTTGAGCAATTTTCTAGGTATCATTTCTTCCTGTAATTTCTTTTGAGGAGAATTCTTCTGTTTCATCATTTTGGCTAGTTTTCTGTCTTTTACGTGTTTTAATAGCTTGTTATGTGTCCTGCAGCTGTGAGAACTACTATATTAAAAAGGGGTCATACACTGTCCAGGGCCTGACCTTTCAAGAGGTGTTATTGGAGTGTGTTGCATGCTCTCTGTTTTTGTGATTCTGGTTGCTTTGTCTCCCTACTTGTCATTGTGGTTTGGACCTCCACCAGATGTACTTTGATTTGTTCATTGAAGTAAACCTGGAAAAAATTTAAAAAGGGGAGAGTGGTGGAAGAAGCCTTATCCCATATAAAGAGAGAAATGGGTGGTGAACAAGAGAAGAAAAATAAAAAAAAGAAAGAAATAAAGAAACTGACCAGGCAGAGATTCAGAGAAACTATACTGCTTGAGAGAGAGAGAGAGAGAGAGAGGAAAATAGAGAAGGAGTTACAGAAGAGGTGTGAAAAGAATAGACTAAAAATATCTGCTTAAACAAACCAACAACCAGAATAGAGAAGGGAAGAAATAAGAGGAATAAAGTAAAGAAAAAAAATAAAGAAGAATTGACCAAGAATTAAATCAGAAAATGCAAAAATGTTGGACTGATATCTGACGGTGCCTTGGAACCAGTGGCTGTGCTGGTCTGGAGGAGGGACTGTCTGGTTGGTCAGTGTCAATCTTGCTCTGGTAGATAAGCAGTTACCAGGCACAAAGGGGCGGGATTTGGTGTAAACAGATCCCGCCTCCACTGTGGGCCCAGTTGTCCCCTCCCTGAAGCCCCACTTTGTTGGTGATGGGGAGAAAAATGGCCACACCCCAGTCTATCCCCAACCCCCCCACCCCCCAAGATGGGTGTCTCAAACCACTCTGTTCAGGCTGTCCTCACAGTGCCACACAGGCACCAGCAGGCAGATTTGTCTGGCTCCACAGTTTCCTGCACCTCCCAGGCACTTAGTTGGGATTCAAACTCAGATGTATTAAAGGATCATGTGCACCCTGGTTTTGGGGTAGTGCCACTCCACCCAGCTGACAAAGAGCCTCTGGCTGGTGGGCACCTGCAGGGTCTTTTGTCCTTGGAGAGGTATGTATATATCTACTTCCCACAGCACTCGAGGGAGGGGATTGCTCTCTCCAACTGTGCCTATGAGCTGGCTACTGAGGCCTGGGGCTTGCCTCCCCTCCTCCCCAGGCATGTGCACAGGGCGCCTGGCCCCAGTCCGGAGGCAGACCCACAACCCTTGATCCTCACTCTTAATGCTATTTGCAAGTTAGAAATTACTTCTTTCTCCATTTTTTTCCATTCCCCAGTCTGGTCTGTGGTCTGGAGAGGTTTTCCTCTTGTCCAAATACAATCCTACACTTCCACAGTCTTTCTCTTCCTTTTGTCTCTCCACAGAAGGGGATCCCTCCCCTCCATGCCTATGCTGCCCATTTTATGTCTCCCTTTGCAATCATGCATCTGTGGCCCACCAAGTTGTCCCTGGGGCCTCTGGAGATGTTTCTGTCACTCCATAGCTTGGATTCCTAGAATTCCAAGTCTTCTGGCCTCAATACTGCTGTGTTTGAGGGATGAGGGAACTTCGGGTCCTCCTACTTCTCTGCCATGTTGACTCCCTCCTAAAGTGTTTATAGTTTTCAGCAGTGACAAGCAAAATAATAAACATAATTATTCTCAGCTTGAAAAGTATATCACATTTCTCTATAAGGTGATATCTAGACCAGTTAGAAACGCCACCTCATTTTGATTTGCTAATGTGTGCTTAATAATGTGTCTTAAAAGGTGTGTTTGATGTTTTTTAGTGTAGTAGGGCTTGACATTTGGTGGAAACTGGGTATTGACATATTTGCATTTGAGTCAGAATTTGGCAATTGTGTTCTGCCACATTTATTCTTAAATCTATAGTATTTGAATTTTCCTAAGGGTGGAAAAGACTCTTGTTGAAGCGGAACTAGAATTAGGATCCCACTTTTTTCTATTCAAAATCCAGACTATTTTTGTTTAAAAAAAAAAAAAAATTCCAACATGTCCCTTTAATCAATGTGGCTTGAATCCATACTGTGGGAAAAACAGCTGTGGTTTCTGAGAAAACTCTCCAGAAAAATTCTATGGTATGAATACTTGTGGCATATTTCAGTATCTCTTTCTCCATCTGTGAATAAAACAAAACAATAATAGCAACCTAAAAAACTCAATAAGCCAAATTATGCAAGTTTCATGTTTTAAAACTAAAAAATAGCGAAGACAGGTCAAGTCACAGAAGAAAAAGGAGAGGAATGTCCAGGGTTCCTAGAGACAAAATATCTTAGAAAATGATCCCAGAATATACTCTTTGGCTATTATCTATGGAAGGTTTACTCTGAGAGCTGTAACAAGAGCTGGGGTGAGTAATAATGAGATGGAGGAGAAGCAGGTAATGAGGGAGGACAGGAGAAAGCACACAGTATATGAAGAAAGCCTACTATTAGTAGACATCCCAAACACCACAAGTCATACATGCATGACTTTAAGTTCAGGGATTAACCTTGAGAAACATAGATTGTGTCCCTTTACTGAGGTTGTTGAGAGACTTGGGGATGACAGTGCTAGTGGCAAAAACTAATCCTGGATGTGGTTAGAATCAGAGAATAGAGGAGGCAGGCTAAAAACTGCCTCTATGGCAGTCAGGAAAACAAGAGTTTCTTCAGAAAACCTGAAAATCATTAGAAAATCAATCAGCACCATCACCATATTAACTCACTATAGAGGAAAATTATTTGATTATAACAATTGATGCAGGAAAAGAATTAGATTAAATTTAACGCTCATTAATGATAAAAATGAAGCAAGGCAGGAATACATGGGGGTTCTTCCATTTGGAAAGGAAGGGTGCAATAAACGGTGTTGGAACAACTGGATAAGCATTTAGAAAAAGTAACTCTGGTCTGTAGTTTACAACATGCACCAGAATACACCTCAAATGGCTCAGACACTTCAAAATTTTAAATTAAATAATAAAACATTGGAAAATATATTTAAACCTTGTGTTGGGGAAAGTCTTACCACTACTCAAAGCCTAGAAATTATAAAAAGAATGATTGATGAATTTGACTGTGTATGCAACTTCCATATTGCAAAACCTAAAAGAAAAACACTATTTTCAAAATAACAAGATGAAAGATAAGTTGAAAAAAAAATACTTAAAATACAGTCAAACAAAGGCTAATATGTAAAGAACTCTTAGAAATCCCTAAGTATCAATAATCCAAAGAATATGAATGGACAAGTAAAAGAGAGTGAAACACAAATTGTTCTTAAACATATAAATAGTATTCAACTTTATTCCCAAGAAAAGACGCAAATTAATATTACACTGAGATGTTGCTTTCTATGCATCAATTTGGGAAAAATGAAATAAAATGCTCGAGAGTGAGCCTTATTGCTAAGGTTTGGTGAACTAGATACTCCCATTCACTGATGGCATTAATGTAGGTTTGTACAATTTCTATATTTGGAAATATAGGCATACATCTTCAGTGATATTGTGGGTTTGGTTCTAGACCACCTGCAATAAAGTGAATATAATGATATAGTGAGTCACGTAAATATTTTGTTTTCCCAGAGCACATGAAAGTTATATTGATATTATACTATACTTTCTTAAGTGTATAGTATCATCATGTCTAAAAAAACCCAAGTACATACCTTAATTTAAAAAAAAAAGTACTTTATTACTAAGAAAATGCTTACCATCTTCCAAGCTTTCAGTGAGTGAGTCCTAATGTTTTTGCTGGTGGAGGGTCTTGCCTTGGTGTTGATGGCTGCTGGCTGATGAGGGTGGTGTTTGTTGAAGACTAGGGTGGGTGTGGCAATTGCTTAAAAATAAGACAACAGTGAAGTTTGTAGCATTTACTGACTCTTCCTTTCACTTGAAAACTTAGAGTCCATTGCAGGATTTCTGAGTGGCCTAATTTCAGTATTGTTGTGTCTCAGGGAAAAGAGAGGCTGGAGGAGAAGGGAAAGATGGGAATAGTCTCTTGATAAAACAGTCAGAAGACTCACGAGATTCATTAAGTTTGCCATCTTACATGGGCATGGCTCATGGCACCCAAAGCAATTACAATAGTAACATCAAAGATCCCTGATCACAAAGCACCATAACAAATATAATGGTAATGAAAAAGTTTGAGATATTGTGAGGATTACCCAAATGTGACAGACACAAAGTGAGCTAATGCTGTTGAAAAAATAGCACTGATAGACTTGCTTGTTGCACAAACCTTCAATTTATAAAACATGCAGCATCTGGGGGGTGTCTTGAGTGGCTCAATTGGTTAAGCGACTGACTCTTGGTTTTGGCTCAGGTCATGATCTCAAGCCGCACATGAGCTCAAGCCACACATCAGGCTCTGTGCTGGTAGCGCAGAGCCTGCTTGAGATTTTCTCTCTCTCTGCCCCTCCCTGCTCTCTCTATCTCTGTCTCAAAATAAATAAATAAACTTAAAAATTTTTAAAAATAAATACAGCATCTGTGAAGCACAACATATATAGTGAAGTGGAATAAAATGAGGTATGCTTATATATAAAATTTGCAAAGGTATAGACTCTTTAATTCAGTGATCACAATTCAAGTAGTTAGTTTTTCCTATAGATATAATTGCACATATGTGAAACAATTTATATTCAAGTTTATTGAAGACATAACACATTATGTATCATATCAATAGACTGAAAATAACCAATTTTTCTATCAATGGGGGAATTAAAATGTGTCTATACAATAGAATACTTTGCAAGTGTAAAAGAAAACGAGCATAGACTGGTATGAAAAAATGTTCAAGATATAATAAGTAAAAAAAAAAAAAAAACCTGCACAGAAGTATGAATGCTATATCTGTCATAAAAGAGACAATAAAACTATAGTTGATCTTTGAGCAATGCAGGAATAATCTGTGTACAACTTGTGACTCCCTAAAACAATGGCCAATTGTGAACTGTTGACCAAAAGCCTTATCAATAACATAAATAGTTGAGTGACACCTATGATATATATTACATAGTATATTCTTATAACAAAGTAAGCTAAAGAAAATGTTAAGAAAATCATTAGGAAGAGAAACTGCATTTACAGTACTGTACTGAATAATCAAAAATCTGCATCTAAGTGAAACTACACAGTTCAAACTCCTGTTGTTCAAGAATCAACTGTATATATTTATAACTTCTTGGTATTTGTATAAAAAAATTTGGAGGAATATGCAAGAAACTTGTAACAGTGGTTACTTGTCTGCGGAGGTAAGGAAATAAGGCATGACAGACTTTTTTGGACCACACATATTTGGTGCCCAATTCTTGAAAAAGTTTTTAATGTCACCATGAAAGAGGATAAGATTTGACATGCCTATCCCTGCCTCGGCATCAATACCAGGCTTTTGGGTCTAGGTGCAGACACAGATGTTGACTAGTACGTCCCAGTTGGCTTACTCTAAATCAGTCTAGGTGGGAGATGGTTGAATGGGTAAATAAGAAGAACCGTGTTTTCAAATATTTATAACTCTTAGGATTCCGGCAGTTTTGTACTGTCCCAAATTGAGCATGACATCGAAAGAAGGAAAGTTCTAACATTCCCTTCTGACTCAAAAAACCACTTTGGCTGGGCAGACAGGTTTAGAGATCTAATAGGAAGGATATAATCAGGGGAATTAAGATTACTAGACAGATAGATATGACAAAGGCACTATCTCTCCAGCTTGTAGGCTTCAATGAGTCATAAACCCATAATTCTGGTTTTAATTAAAGTCTATAAAAGCAAGTAATAATGTATTGGTTCCTGGTGTCCAGCAGGAGGGGATGAATTTTTCAGGCCAAATCCCTGCTAGATTGAACCCTAGCCCTGAAAGCCACCACATGGAGCACTGGAAGCAGCAAAGACCGGTCTGTGCAGACACTCTGAGGTCAAGAGTGGTGGATAAAAACCTGGAAGGGGACATAAATAATAATATATCCACTACAGGCCATAAAACAACAAAGAAAAACTAGTGGATTCAAATAAGTAAATGTATAAGGAAACAGAAGTTTTCCTGAAACTGAAGGATACCTTAGCCAAAGACTGTTAAGTACGTTAAGGATTAAAGACATGAAAGAGAATTTACCAATTTGTAGGCACTAAACATGGGAAGCCTGAGAGATCATTTGCAAAAATGGTCTCTGTTCTCCACACCTCTCTGTGTTCCCGCCCTTTGCAATGCAACTTTGCAATGCTCTTTCTCAAAAGGAGAAGTCTCTTAATCTACTCCCTCAAATCTGAGCTGGCCTTGTGACCTGCTTTGATTAATAGGGTGTCCAGAAGTGATGATGTGCCAGTTTCAAGTGTTGACCCCGAGAGACCTTGTGGACATTTCACTCTCTCTCAAAAGTCTATCACTGCCTTAAGGACAATTCTGGGCTAAGCTTCTGGAAGATGAGAAGTGACTGAATCCAGTGCTAAGTCATTCTTACTGAAGACACTCTGGACCACCCAGCCCCCAGCCAATCCTGACTGAGATCAGCAGAATGCTGTATCAATCACCCCTTCAACTCATGATAAATAATAAACGGTGGTTGTTTCAAGTCACTAAGCATTGGGGTGGTTGTTACCCAGCAATAGCTAATAATACAAGAGATTTGAACATAAGGAAAGAGGGAAGGAGTGGGGGAGAGGAATATCACAGGGTAGTTTTATTTACCTAATAAATGCTCCTGGGTGGCTCAGTTGGTTAAACATCTGACTTTGGCTCAGGTCTAGATCTCGTGGTTGGCGAGTTCCAGCCCCGTATTGGACTCTCTGCTTTCAGTCCAGAGCCTGCTTCAGATCCTCTGTCTCCTTCTCTATCTGCCCCTCAGCCACTCATTTCCTCTCTCTCTCTCTCTCAAAAATAAACATTAAAAAAAATAAGTGTGTCTTTCACCACTCCCCAGTGGTTTAAATATTGGAAGTAAAATAGGAATTAAGTTAATCATTTCATCAGTTTGAGGTCACAATAATTAAAAACTGGAGTGTCATCATGACTATTGGAGCTGGCAATAACAACTTCAGTTTTCAGCATTGCACAACCACTATGCCACGTTTCTCTCACAGTAGTCCTGTGGAATAGGTAGTTTCACCCAGTAGGAAATAGGTTTAGGAAATGTAACACACTTAGAATAAAGCAGCCTCTAAATGGCAGAGTCAGATCAGCATTTCTATTTCATGAATCCAAATTCTGCTAGTGCAAAGGGTAATGAAACACCTGGCATGGGATGCATCTTAAATTCTTATTATCCTGAAAGTTTTTATAGGATAGTAGCAGGGTCTCATTCATTTATGCCATATTTACCAAAGCTTCTGTGTTTATTTCTATTGTAAGGTGGGAACATTATTTAAACACTTGTGCTTTAGTTTTCTCAACTATACAATGGTGATTTTCATTTAAGTGACTTATAAGAATTAAATAGCATACTACATGTAGACCAATTTGATCAATATCTGACACATGGACAGTAATAAATGTTAATATAATCCTAGTTGTATAAAATAATCAATGGCTGGCACAGATGACATGATAATTGAACAGTAGTTGAAACCAATAAGAAGCAAACTAAATTATCTCTCTTTTAATCTTGTTAACTTGAACTTTTTCTGTTGGGCATAAACAGACATTTCTTCAGATATAGGTGCTAAATTCTTTAAATGATTTGGTGAAAAACAAGTGTGATGATTCCCTTAATGCTTTTAATCTCTGATTTAATGATGACGAATATATGGGAGACTCCACCATTAAAAAAGTGAATGAAGCGAGTGATGGGTACTAATGAGGGTACTTGTGATGAGTGGCAGGTGTTGTATGGAAGTGATGAATCTCTAAACTCTACACCTGAAACTAATATCACACTGTTAACTAAATAGAATTTTTTTTAAACAAACAAAACAAATGAAAACAAGAATACTCTTTCCTATATCAGAATAAATAAATGTAATAAAAGTCACTATTCCTGTTGACATCATTGTTGATTTCTTTCTGGAGTAGAAGACTACAAACCAAACATAAGAGCTAATCTTAAAGGAAAATCGTAAATATAGCCTGTGTCATCAAAATTTCAAAACAGGGCGCCTGGGTGGCTCAGTCGGTTGAGCGTCCGACTTCATTCAGCTCAGGTCTTGATCTCACGGTCTGGGAGTTGGAGCCCCGCATCTGGCTCTGTGCTGACAGCTCAGAGCCTGGAGCCTGCTTCCGATTCTGTGTCTCCCTCTGTCTCTGACCCTCCCCCACTCATGCTCTGTCTCTCTCTGTCTCAAAAATAAATAAACATTAAAAACATGTCAAAACAAATCAGGCATTTCAATAAAAGTTTGTCATTTGGACATCATTCCGCCTGTTGTCAAATATCCAGATTGAGGTTTTCACTGACAGGGCTACCTTTTTTTTTTTTTAATGTTTATTTTTTAGAGAGAGAGAGAAAGAGAGAGAGAGAGAGAGAGAGAGAAGGATGAGTGGGGGAGGGACAGAGCTAGAGGAAGTCATAGAAGCCAAAGCAGGCTCTGAGTGAGCTGTCAGCACAGAGACCAATGTGGGGCTTGAACCCACAAACCATGAGATCATGACCTGACCTGAAGTCAGATGCTTAACTGACTGAGCCACCCAGGTGTCCCTGACAGGGCTAGCTTTTAATTGAATTTAGCAGGTTGTTTGTATTGCAGATTTATCATCGTGATTGCCAACTTACCATATGTAGACTCAGGCAATTTACAATCACACGCCTCAGAGAAAGTGAAATCGACTATCGCCACGTCTTAAATTAAGAATTAAAAAATAATCTGTGATTCATCAATGGCAATTAATGAAACCATTCTCTCAGTGATAAAAATCTTTTCCTATTAGAAAAATGTTACTTTATTTGTTTACATTCAAAAAGTATAAAATGGGCTCAGATTCTTTGGATATTTGACTATAATCTCCATTTAATTTTTATTAACATTTCAAATTTAATTTATATCAGATAAAACCTTAGAGAAACAGTACTAGGTAAGTAATTATGGGAATATAAAAAACATATGCCAGATAACACTCCTTGAGACATTCATCTGATCCCTCAGCACTAAGACTTCTCTCCTATTGTAGATAACTATCATGAAGTTTTTGGAAAACAACTTTGTATAATCTATAAACAGATGAGAGAAACTGGAACATTCCTACCAAGCATCCAAGCCCCGCCCTTCTGACTGTGTGAATATTCAGGAACACCTTGGATGTTCCTCAGCACATGGCCGTGCTTCCCCTTCTCCCCCTTCTGCCCCAGGGCATGCTGCACTACCAGAGGGTTTCCCCAGATGCAACACAATTACCATGGCTGTGGGAGGATGCTGTGGGGGGAATATCCTGCACATTTTAGGACACCTAGCAGTACCCCTCCCCCACCTCTATCCAATAGATGCCAGTAGCAATCCTTCCCCAATCCAGTTGTGTCAATTACATGTTTCCAGACATTACTAAATGTCTTCAAGGGGGCAAAAAAAATCCCCCTAGTTGGACCTACTACATGATAGTCTTCAGGAAACTGCCACCCCAATCTCTACCACACCGATTCCCCTTACACAGCAGCTTTATTTATTATTTATTTATTTACATGAAATTTATTGTCAAATTGGTTTCCATACAACACCCAGTGCTCATCCCAACAGGTGCCCTCTTCAATGCCCATCACCGCCCCCCCCCCCATCAACCCTCAGTTTATTCTCATTTTTTAAGAGTCTCTTATGGTTTGACTCCTTCCCTGTCTGTAACTTTTTTTTTCCCCTTCCCTCCCCCACGATCTTCTGTTAAGTTTCTCAGGATCCACATAAGAGTGAAACATATGGTATATGTCTTTCTCTGTATGACTTATTTCACTTAGCATAACAGTCTCCAGTTCCATCCACGTTGCTACAAAAGGCCATATTTCATTCTTCATTTTTCATTCTCATCACATCTAGATGGCCAATAGGCACATGAAAAGATGCTCAATGTCACTCCTCATCAGGGAAATACAAATCAAAACTACATTAGGATATCACCTCATACCAGTCAGAGTGGCTAAAATGAACAAAGCAGGAGACTATAGATGCTGGAGAGAATGTGGAGAAATGGGAACCCTCTTACACTGTTGGTGGGAATGCAAACTGGTGAAGCCGCTCTGGAAAACAGTGTGGAGGTTCCTCAAAAAATTATAAATAGATCTACCCTATGACCCAGCAATAGCACTACTAAAAATGTACCCAAGGGATACAGGAGTGCTGATGCATAGGGGCACTTATACCCCAATGTTTATAACAGCACTTTCAACAATAGCCAAATTATGGAAAGAGCCTAAACGTCCATCAACTGATGAATGGATAAAGAATTATGGTTTATATATACAATGGAATACTACTTGGCAATGAGAAAGAATGAAATATGGCCCTTTGTAGCAACCAACTTTAATGATATACACGGAGTTCTGAATCTGGTACAATGATCTCAATTCAAATCGTTACATCTATGGAAATGAATCTGTACTTTCGATCTTGCACTTATGATAGAGGTTCTATTATGTAATTTATGTTGTTTGTATTACCATTAACTAGGACCTTTTTATGATAATCTAATATGGCCACTTGTTATGTATGCATCAAAATATCAATATATAAAGGGGAGAAAAGGTTGTAAGTTGAAGAGCCTATAATCCTAAACCCAGCATACAAAAACAACTTCTATATTGGGTGATATACTTGTTATAGACACATATTAGGCGACGTGTATACATACACAAGTGCATGCATACACACACAGCTCCACACAAACCACATTCATTATTGTCAAAGCCACAAAATCAGAGCTCTTATAACTGCCAGAAGTGTTTTAAAATGAGAAAATTAGTAGCACGGTTCATACAGATTTCTTTGTGGAACAGCAGTCTTTATGGTACTTTGCTGAAAGTTGATAAGAGAATGGAATACTGGAAAAAAGCTTACAGTTGTAACTAGAAAGGCTAATATTCAGATTTCCAGATGATGGAAACCTCACCAAAGGGGAACCCCAGAAAGCTCCATCCTGAGTTCCACAATGGTACTAGATCTAGAGGAAAGTTGTTGCCTCCCATTTTCAAGAGCCACTTAATTTCACACTACAGAGTGATCGGCAGTGGGAAATACACACTTTTTTCCTTTGGAAACAGAAAGGTGGTTGAGAGAGGAAAATCAAAATGGATGACAGAGTGATTCCTAAATTGTGAGAGATTCACTCAAAAAGAGCATCATAAGACTCTGTCGTTTTGGTCCAGCTGCTTCCCGAGTCCTTCCTCTGACCTGAGGCATGAGACATCAGTCCTATACATACTCCCAGGAAAATTCTGTTCACAAACTCCCTTTGAGAAAATAACTGGATTAAAACAGCAGTCACTTCACCAAAAAAATAACAAATGGAATCAGAGAGATTTAAGTCTAAACACAAGTTTAGGCTTGTTTTTGCCCAAATCATTTGAAGAATTTAGCACTTATATTTGAAGAAATATCTCCTTAAGTCTAACAAGGCAGAAAAAGTTCAAGTTTAGAAGAATAAATAAAAATATAAAGAATAAATAAAGATAATGCTATAATCTTAAAATACATCATATTTAAATGTCTGAAGCAAACGCTCAGTATTTTCAGTCAACGCTCTGTTTTCAGGTTAGCCTGGGCTTTATAATTCTTTTAAGGAAGAATGGGACATTGTTTCTTTAACATTTCCATAAATAAGAGACTCATTTTAATGACTGTCCCAAAGAAAAGAAGATTGGTCCAATGATAAATTGGTACTACTAGTCCCATAAACAGAAATCTGTGAGAAATTTAAATGACCTTTCTCTAGCTTCAAAAAATTAGTTCCACTAGAAAACTTCTGTTGAAAGAGCAGCAAATCACCCCTGCACAAAAGAATGCAGTGCGTAATGCCTTTCAGCGTCCAGCTCCCAGAGCTTTGCTTTGTAGCACTGGATGGCTTAACAATAGACTTCAACTGCATCAGAAGCACAGAACATTTTACAGACCCAAAAAGGTGCTTTCAGGTAAGAGCTACAATTATACATAAATGCGAGGGAGCAAACTGCCCCAAAGTAGAGAAAATAGGTAGGAAAGAATGATGATGTCTGAGACAAGGTTGTAGAAGGAAAGCAAAAGTAATTGACCGTGTTTAAAAGTATACACCAAGTTTTGAAATGGGAAGACAAAGGGAGAGAGAATTGGACTTCAGACTCACCTTTCTATCAACCTTGAATTCAAAGTAAGCTCTGACTCAACTTCGATTTTTTTTCCAGGATGCCAAATATTATGTTTTTAAATAGTGGCTTCAACCAACATTAAAGGTTTGTTCTGGTCATTTTCCTAAAGTAAAGGAAGTTTGGCCCAAGAATGAATTAGTACCACTTCTGTAAATAGAAATCTGTGAGAAACTTAAAACAATTTTGTTTTTTCAGTTTCACTGAGAAATAACAGACCGTAAGTTCAGGTGCACAGTATGATGGTTTGATTTATATATACATTGAGTGAAATGATTACAATGGGTTCAGCCAACATCCATATTCTCATATAGATACAATAAAAAGAAAAAAAGGGGGAAAAAAAGGTGCTGCCTGTGATGAAAACTCATAGGATTTATTCTCTTAACTTTCCTATATATCATTCACAGTGTTAGCTGGAGTCATCATGTTACACCTTACAGCCCTGGTACTTACTTATCTTATAACTGGAGGTTTGTACCTTTTGACCACCTGCCTCCAATTTCTCTCCCCCCAGTACTCTGCCTCTGGTAACCACAAGTATGATTTCTTTTTCTATGCGTTGTGTTTTTTTTAAGATTATACATAGAAGTGATGTCATATAGTATTTGTCTTTCTTTGGCTTATTTCACTTAGCATAATGTCTTCACGTTCCATTCATGTTTGACAAATGATAGGATCTTTTTTCTCTACAATAGAATGATATTCTATTGCATATATATACCACAACTTCTTCATTCATTCACATATGGACACATAGGTTGTTTCCATGTCCTGGCTATCATAAATAGAACATTGGGGTGCGGGTAACATTCCAAGTTAGTGTTTTCATTTCCTTTGGATATATTCCCATAAGTGTAATTGCTGGATCATATGGTAATATGGCAGTTCCTTCTTTTTTTTTTTTTTTTTTGGTTGGAATCATACTGTTATCTGTAGTGGCTGTACCAATTTATATTCCCACCAACAGTTCACAAGGGCTTTTCTCCACAACCACACCATCATTTATTATCTGTGAGAAACTTTTTCTAGCTGTGAAAAACCAGGTGACTGTTGTAAGAATATCCCTGGAAGAACTGAATACAACACCACAAATTGATAAAAGGCTCCAAATCCTAAGATTTGAAATTCATTGTGTGTTTTAAACAGAGGCCATCCTTCTCATGGGACTGTTACCAGCCCATGAGGTGGGAGGTGAAGGGTAGGGAGAGACGCTAGGAAGACCAGGGTTCCCTTTATACCTCAATGACTCCCTTCTACAGCAGGGGAGTAAAATTTCCCCCAACCTTCTATTTCCTTTTCCAATGTCAGACTAGCATCTTGGTTGCGTGGCTCTCCCAGCCTTTCTCAAATTGCTCCTTCCCTCCCCCCCTCCCTCCGTTATTTATTTATTTATTTATTTATTTATTTATTTATTTATTTGCTTGCAAAAGCATCTCTCTTTGATATAATCCTTGTGTGTTAATCCAACTTCGATGTCTGACCCAAACTAACATGGAGCATATATTTTTAAGTCAGCATGTTCTCAGGTTTATTAATTAGATGATTCTGAAATTCTAGAGAAAAGCCATGCACTAATGTGCTCAGAAAGTCTTATCTTTCAATGCTTCCTAAAAGTTCTGTTAAGGGCAAACCCTGAAAGAAAATGAAAGAAACAAAATGTTTATAATATAGTAAGGGTGTGTGTGTGTGTGTGTGTGTGTGTGTGTTATATATATATATATATATATATATATATATATATAATGGGATTTAAAAAGGGCAAAAGAATTCACAAAATTATGGTCTCAACTATGTAAAACAGTATTTATGGGGTGAGAGTAATGCATCATACCAGGTGTTTTTATCTGTTTCCTATTTTTATTATATTCCACATTTGCTTAATTGAACATATCAATATTAGGAATACAAATAAAAAATATATATGGCATACATTAACCAAGGAGAGAGGGAAGTGAGATTAAAATCAAACAATTGGACTATATGTCTTAGATCCTTGCAGAGAAGTCGTTGCTAGGTCGGAAATTCTCACTTTTCTATTAGAGGAAATATAGTTCTCATCTTTGGGAACTAGATTTCTTCAAGAAACTTGATTACTACCACATGAGACATGCAGTGGAAGCACCCAGAGATTCTTGTTCCTCCTGAGTGGTGCTCTGTCCTTACTGACTGGAGAGCCAGACTAGCCTTCTGTGAATTTCATACCACCGTGCTATACTCTGAGTACCTTAACCAATGGCTTCCTCTTTCGACATATTTTTAAAAGCATAGAGTTCCATTAGTCTCAAAATGAATGAGGTAAACTAGAAAAAAAAAAGCAATATTTTCTTGACTTTGCATCACCTATCTCCTTTTGCTCTAGAGTACTAATTCTCTTATGGAAGAACTATTACAATTACTAATTAAACAGACACAACAATTTCATTTTGTAAAATATTTATTTATTTTGAGAGAGAGTTTGTGTGCATGTGTACACACATGAGCAGGGGAGGAGCACAGACAGGGAAAGAGAGGGAATCCCAAAAAGGCTCTGTGCTGTCAGTGCAGAGCCTGATGCAGGGCTTGATCTCACAAATGAGATCATGACCTGAGCTGAAATCAAGAGTTGGACACTTCACCCACTGAACCGCCCAGGTGCTCCAACACAGCAATTTCTCAGTAAAGATGCCTCCAACATGTCCAGTTTAAAAATTTCTTCTAGGTAAATAGTCCTTTCAAGATTCTAAGTTCTCATCAAATTTACCTTCTATTTAAGGGGCTGTCCTATTTTGTTCTCATTTCCAAGATCATGTCTTAGTATAGGAAGAAAGGGGGATAACCTTATGGCGTTTGGGTACTGGGCTGATGAATGTGTTTCATCTGCCTCTGCCTAATTAGAGTCCTCCAACATGACTCTGGTTTAGCATCAATCTCAATTCTTTTTCTGCTGAACTCTCCATGGATTGTTTAAGTCATGGTCATTTTATTCTCTTTGATAAAGGAAAGACATGGCAGTTCTAGGGGTTAGCCATCTCCTTCTGACCAGGCACCCTACCTTTGTTCTTACTAATTATATGTCCCAAGTTATGGGCATTACTCTCTTGTAATCCCAAATTTGGGAAATCTACCCTGAAGACCTCTACTTCGGGGTCACTTCACCCCTCATGATGGTTATCTCCTACGAGTTTGCCAGCCTGCACCCTCAGCCATATCCTGTGTCCTTGTTGGGCACACTCAGGAACTTTTGGATCCCCTTTGTTTATGCAGGTTCTGAGGAGGTTGGAGCTCAACATCTCTATGTATATTTCCCTCAACCATTTCTAATATACTTCTCTCTGTCTCTTTAGATATGACACCATGCTATGTGGTTTCTTTGAGGGCTTAGCATTTTGCAGAGAAATATCCCCCAGCAGATAGATAGATAGCCTCTTACATTGGGGTTTTGTCTCCCCAAAAGCATCTAAGTTTATATACCTTCAGGAGTCCCAACCTTCTACTCAAAAAGAGAAATCAGTTACCTCGTGTCTTTTTTTAAAACTATACAACTCCTCTCTCAGTCAGTGTCTATAATCAGAGGAAAGGCTTTCAACTTCCTTTTTGTGGTAACTGAATATTTCTGAATGTAGTACAGTCCTCTGCTCTGTGTTCTACAATGCTGCTCCTTTTTAAAGCAATAAGCCTCATGGCCTTGCTTTTATTGCAAAAGGGCTGCTGGGGAAGGAAAAAAACGAAACTAGATTACTAAAATAGAAGATATACTAGGAGATGTTCCAACATCATTTGCTCACACTGGAGTGACTTTCACCCTTTTAACTTCTTTAGCAAGATGGTATCTTCCATATATTTATTTAAAAAAAATTAAGTATCATTAAGTAACCTAAAAGGTAGTTACTGTTTCCATACCTATTTTGTAGATATTAAAAGTGTGGCACAGAGAAATGGCATTATTTATCCTAGGTTTCTTAACTAGGAAGTGGTATATCTAACATTTTAACCCAGCCTTATCTGAGTTTGGAGCCCTCAATACTTTGATTTCATGCATACTAAAGTCCCACGGTCTATCATGCATTCTATCTCTCCTATTTCTTCTTCTTTAACCTAATCTTCTGGTTGAGAAAAGGAGAGGGGGGAGGGAGAAGAATTCTAATGCCAGGGCTCCCATAATTAACTCCTTTTTTCAGCCTCGTCTCCCTCAGATGGGCATGCAAATAATCCCAAGGCATTTGCTCAATACCCTGATATGCCTTTGTAGGGGAGGAAAGCTTTCCCTTCTTCCATTTTAGTTCTTTGGCTGGTCTAATAACTAAATTGACACAGACAGATTAACAGGTGAAAGAAATTTTAATTCGGGCAGTTCATAGAAATATAAGACTTAAAATGTGATCAAAGCAAGCAAGTTTTATACATTATTAAAGAAACAAAAAATTTGTGAAGAATTTATAAGACAAGTTTGGGCTTGGGTAGTAAATTAGTGAAGAAGTCACAAAATTGGTTTATACGGCTTTGTAGGTTCTAAATTCACTATTTCTGTTGGTGAGGATGTCTCTTTTCTTCCTAGTACAGGGAAATTACCTTTCACATGGAAGATTTATTTCCCACTTTCAGGGGACAAAGGACAGTCAGAATGTTTTTCTTGCACTGGCTGCTTCTTAAGTAACTTTAATTCAAAATATTCAATATGGCAAAGTGTATATTTTGGGGCCATCTTTCCTGAACCTTATCACTTTTTTCTTGGATGGCAGTTCTATTTTTTTCTTGTTATTGTTTCAAGTTTTTGTTTAAATTCTAGTTAGTCGACATATAAGGTAATATTGGTTTGAGGAATAGAATTTAGTGATTCATCACTTACATATAACACCCAGTGTTCATCACAAGTACCCTCCGTAATATCCATCACCTATTTAGCCCATCCTCTGCTCACCTCCTTCTATCAACCTTCAGTTTGTTCTCTATAGTTCTGAGTCTCTTGTGATTTGCTTATCTTTTTTCCCTTCCCCTACATTCATCTGTTTTGTTTTATTTTGTTAAATTCCACATGTGTATTTGTCTTTCTCTGGCTGACTTATTTCACTTAGCATAATACACTTATCTCCATCCATGCCATTGGAAATGGCAAGATTTTATTCTTTTTGATGTCTGAGTACTATTCCACATCTTCTTTATCCACCCATCAGTTGATGGATATTTGGGCTTTTTCCGTAATTTAGCTATTATTGATAATGCTATTATAAACATTGAGGTGCATGTGCCCCTTCAAGTCAGTATTTTTATAATAGCATTCCCACCAACAGTGTAAGAGGGTTCTCCTTTTTCCTCATCCTTGCCAACATCTGTTGTTTCTTGTGTTAATTTTAGCCATTCTGACTGATGTGAGGTGATATCCCAATGATGAGTGATGTTAAGCACTCCTTCATGTGTCTGTTAGCCATTTGTATGTCTTCTTTAGAGTAATGTCTGTTCATGTCTTCTGGCCATTTTTTAACTGGATTATTTATTTTTGGGGTGTTGAGTTTTATAAGCTCTTTACAGATTTTGGATACTAAGTCTTTATCAGATGTGGGGTAACAGTTCTATTTACTCATTCTCTTATGAGTGTGAATCTCTCAGCTCCTAAGAAGACCTGTGTCTTTTCCTTCAATAAAGTCTCTGAGTAGTTGTTTAAACCTTTCTTACCCAGGAATTTGATTAAAGCCTTTATATTATAAAATAGCAACTATTAAGTACAGATCAGTACAGAAACAATGTGAAAGGTCTCATTACTATTTTCCCCCTTCCTCCCCTAATGCACATTCACAGAAGACAACAATAGGGGAAAAAAAAAGAGATAGAAAATATACGAATAAAAACTGAAAACATCAGAATTAGGCCATTAACAAAGTCACGTATTTGAAAACATTTTACTCAACACTACGGTTAAGGAGAAGTTGACAATTAAAGCTAATTTCATTTGTCTATTTATAGAAAAAAATTGTGGCTTAATGGTAGGTCATTTTAATAAGGCACAGTTACTACATAATTCTCTATAAGAGGTCTTTTGTCTCCAAGTCTGTGCATATTTCTTTCTAATCAGTGTACAGACTGTAATCTCAATTCTCTTCTAAAGTTGATGTATGTTTGCTAACCAGAGGCCAGAGTTAGATGAGAGTAGTGAAGATCTGGATTATGTGGTGTAAATAAATAAATAAATAAATAAATAAATAAATAAGTATTTTCATACATCTGTAAGATAAAAGCCTAAGCAGACATTCAATCAAATATATTTTTGAAACTTCAGGGGCGCCTGGGTGGCGCAGTCGGTTAAGCGTCCGATTTCAGCCAGGTCACGATCTCGCGGTCCGTGAGTTCGAGCCCCGCGTCGGGCTCTGGGCTGATGGCTCAGAGCCTGGAGCCTGTTTCCGATTCTGTGTCTCCCTCTCTCTCTGCCCCTCCCCCCTTCATGCTCTGTCTCTCTCTGTCCCAAAAATAATAAAAATAAACGTTGAAAAAAGAAAAAAGAAACTTCAATGTTATCCATTCAACAAAGTAGGAAGTAGGCACTTTGGTAATTTCATCTTAAAATGACATTTTTAAAAATGTTGCTCTGGGAAAATGGGAAAATTTTTCTTGCTTTCATTTTGTGCAATTTGAACTACCCCAAATCAATATCTTGAACCTCTTAACTTGTAACATCATAAGAAATGACACTTAGCTGATTATTTCTCAGAATAGCACAAGTGGACCCACTTCGTCCAAAGCACTCAACAGTACGTCTGCTACTTCAGCTGCAGCAGTTTGATTGCTACAGAGAGAGAAAGCTCTGACTTTAGAGAAACCCACATCTTAGTACTAATATCTTTTCCCTAATGGAACCCTTTTACTTTGCCTCTTTGAAACCCATTTCTTCACTGTAAGTCTAGAAATAGGAAAATTGTATTGAGCTTTGAGGCTTTGGTTGATGATTGTGTAGTCATAATGATTTTCTTAACTTCTCTTGGTGATATTCTGATATTGGTGTCTAGAAAATTTCTTTGTTATAATTTTGGTTACATTTGTTTATTTGTGCTAATAGAGAACACAATTACATAGTGTCCATTTTCAAGCTTCCAGTGTTTGATTTCCATGCATATTCTATATAATCATGCTTTAGGCTACTTTGAAGATATAAAGGAAAATGTAGAGTTTCTGTCCTCAGAAAACAATTTAATGGTAGAGTCAAGATAAAAGCATCTGGATTTGTAGTGGCAAAAAAACAAACAAAAACAAACGAACAAAAACACAAAAAACCAAAAAACAAAAAAACAAAAAAATATCTATTTTACTCAAGATATCAGATAGTCTACATATTTTCCTGGGAAGCCAAGGTTGGAGGCTGTGAAACCAGAAACAGTTCCCTAAATCACACTGAAGTACTGCTCAAAGGGATTTGGTAATGCTGCCATTGGAGCCAAACACTGGGGCTGGTGACTAGAGCCCTTTGGATGATGGGCTCTAGATTCTTCCTGCCTGAATGTCTTCAATTGTTCCCCTGGAAACCAATTGGAGCTGCCACCAATTGGCGGTGGAGATGCCACCGCTATCACTTAAATGGTTCTTAAAAAGAAGCTGCATTTTGGCTTTATCATCTTCTAATTCAGAATTCAGCACAGATACATCTGATTGGCCCAGGCCACTACCTGCACCTTAGCTGAAAGAAGGTCTGGAAATACCAGTATCTGACTTCTGTAGTGGAAATTCACAAAGGGAGGAATTCCCCCAATACTGGAAGAGTGTTTAAAGGTTTGGAGTAGCATTCAAGAGGAATGACTATTAATCATTAGACAACACTAAAGCAAATAAAATACAATTGCCCTTATGTTATAGTATAAAATGCTGAATTATGTGGTGTAGATTATATGTTTTCTAGGGTTTCCAGCAGCAGCAGTCTTTAAGCAGGACTCTTTAAAAAAGTAATATTAGTTGGGCACTTACGCTGTTATAAATATTTTTGTGTGTTATTTCATTTAATCCTAAGAGATGATACCATTATAGCATTTGTGCTAAGCTAACTACTAGCCTCCCAAATATGTCCACATGTAAATCACCAAAACCTGTGAATATGTTAAGAAATATTATTAATGTAAGGGTCTTAAAATGAGAAGATTATCCTGGATTATCCAAATGGGTCCAAATGTAATCTTAAAGTCCTTATAAGAGGGAAGGTCACAGTCACAAAGAAGATGTCACAAAAGAAGCAGGGTTGAAATAATGAACTTCGAAGGAGAAAGGGGCCATGAGTCAAGGAATGCAGATGGCTTCTAGAAACTGGAAAAGTCAAAGAAATAGATTCTCTCCTAGAGTCTTGAGAAGGAATGAAACTCTTTCCACATCTTCACTTTTTTTCCTGTGAGACCCATTTTAACATTATAGTCTTCAGAATTGTGAAGATAATAAATTTGCATGGTCTTAAATCATCACATTTGTGGTAATTTTTTCTAGCATCAATAGAAAACCAATACAGCCCCATTTTATAGATATGGACGCTAAGGCTTAGACAATGTAATTCATACACCCAAATTTTCATACCTAATGAGTATCAGAGCCAGGATTTAGAGTCATATTGGACAACGGACTCCAGAGTTTGTTCACTACCTCTCATTTCATGCCCTTGTCAATGTTATAGGCATTTGTTCTGCTGAGAACATGATTCTCAGGGACAAGAGAAAAGAAAGAGTATTTCATGGTATAACATTAAAGAATTGGCCAGATGTCAATAAGCAAATAAGGACTAAAAGAATTTTGCAAATAAAGTTTCAGAACTCATGGAGTCACAGCCCAGCAGTATAACACTTATTAAAATTCCAGTATAATTAACATGTAGTGTTATATTAGTTTCCGGTGTACAATATATTGATTCAGCAATTCTGTACATTATTCAGTGCTCATTGTGATAAATATACTATTAATCCTCTTCTATTTCACCCATCCTCCCACCCCCAACCCCTCTGGTAACTATCTGTTCTCTATAGTTAAGAGACTTTATTTGTTTTCTTTTCAATTTTTTTTCTTTTTCCATATATGTTTTTTTTCTAATTGACTTATTTCACTTAGCATTATACCCTCTAGATCCACCCATGCTGTTGCAAATGGCAAGATGTCATTCTTTTTATGGCTGAGTAATATTCCATTGTGTATATATTCCACCTCTTCTTTACCCATTCATCAGTTGATAGACATTTGGGCTGCTTCCTTCTTTGGCTATTGTAAGTAATGTTGCAATAGATATAGAGGTGCATATATCTTTTTTAATTAGTGTTTTTGTATCTTTGGGTAAATACCCAGGAGTGGAGTTATTGTATTATATGATAGTTCTATTTTTAATGTTTTGAGGAACTTCCATACTGTTTTCCACGGTGGCTGCACCAGTTTGCATTCTCACCAACAATGTGCGAGGGTTCTTTTTTCTCCCAATCCTTGCCAATGCTTGTTGTTTCTTATTTTTTATTTTAGCCATTCTGACAGGTGTGATGTGGTATTTCATTGTGATTTTGATTTGCGTTTCTCTGATGATTATTGCTGTTATGCATGTTTTCATATGTCTGTTGGCCGTCTGTGTGTCTGGAGAAATGTCTGTTCATGTCTTCTTCCCATTTTTAAGTTGGATTGCTTGTTTTATGGGTGGTGAGTTGTATAAGATTTTTATACATCTTGGATAATAACCCTTTATAAGATATGTCATTGGCAATTATCTTCTATTAAGTAGGTTGCCTTTTCGTTTTGTTGATTATTTCCTTCACTGTGAAGAAGCTTTTAATTTTATGTAATCCCAATAGTTTATTTTTGCTTTTGTTTCCCTTGCCTCAGGAAATATATCTAGAAAAATATTGCTATTGTCTAATGTCAGAGAAATTACTGTTTGCACTCTCTTATAGAATTTTATGGTTTCAGACCTCACATTTATGCATTCATTTTGAGTTTGTTTTTGTGTATGATGTTAGACAGTAGTCCAGTTTCATTCTTCAACATGTAGTTGATCAGTTTTCCCAACTCCATTTGTTGAAGAGATTGTCTTTTCTGCATTGCATAGTCTTTCCTCTTTTGCCAAGGTTTAATTGTCCATATAATTGTGAGTTTATCCTGGGTTTCTCTATTCATCTATGTGTCTATTTTTGTTCCAGTGCCAGACTGTTTTGATTACTACAGGTTGTCGGTGTATCTTGAAATCCAGGGTTGCGATAGTTTTGTTCTTTTTCAAGATTGCTTTGGCTATTCAGTGTCTTTTGTGGTTCAATACAAATTTTAAGATTATTTGTTATAGTTCAGTGAAAAATCTGTTGGTATTTTGATAGGGATTGCATTAAATCCAGAGATTGCATTTCGTAGTTTGGGCATTTTAAGAATATTTGTTCTTCCAATCTGGGGAATGGAATATCTTTCCATTTTTTTGTGTTGTGTTCCATTTGTATCATCAATACTTTACAGTTTTCAGAATATAGGTCTCTCGCTTCCTTGGTTAAGTTTATTCCTAGTTATTTTATTCTTTTTGGTATAATTTGGAACCGATTCTTTAATTTCTCTTCCTGCTATTTCATTATTAGTGCATAGAAATGCAACAGATTTCTGTATATTGATTTTGTATCCTGTTACTTTACTGAATTTATTTATCAGTTCTAGTAGTTTTTTGGTGGAGTCCTTAGGGTTTTTTATATATAGTATGTTATCTGCAAATACTGAAAGTTTTACTTCTTTCTTACTAATTTGGATGTCTTTTATTTCTTTTTCTTGTCTGATTGCTGTGGCTAGGACTTCAAATGTTATGCTAAATAAAATTGGTGAGAGTGGACATTTTTGTTTTATTCCTGATATTAGGAGAAAAGCTCTCAGTTTTTCATCACTGAGTATGATGTTAGTTACGTTTTTTTTCATATATGGTCTTTGTTTTGTTGAGGCATGTTCCCTCTAAACCTACTTTGTTCAGGGTTTTTATCATGAATGGTTGTTGTACTTTGCCATATGCTTTTTCTGAAGCCATTGAAATGATCATATGGATTTTATCCTTTCTCTTGTTGATGTGAGGCATCCTGCTGATTGATAACTATTGAGCCACCTTTGCCTCCCAGGAATAAATATCACTTGATTGGAGTAAATGATTTTTTGATTGCTAATATTTTGTTGAGAATTTTTTGTATCTGTGTTCATAAGATATAATGGTCTATAGTTCTCTCTCTCTCTCTCTCTCTCTCTCTCTCTCTTTCTCTTTGTAGTATCCATCTAGTTTTAGTATGTGGGTAATTCTGGTCTCATGGAATGAATTTGGAAGCTCTCCTTCCTCTTCTAATTTTTGGAATAGTTTGAGAAAAATAAGTATTAACTCTTCTTTAAGTATCTGGTAGGATTCACCTGCAAAGCTGTCTGGTTCTGGACTTTTGTTTGTTGGAAGTTTTTTGATTCAATTTCATGGCTGATAAATGGTCTGTTCAAATGTTCTACTTCTTCCTGATTCACTTTTGGGAGATTATATGTTTCTAGGAATTTATCCATTTCTTCTAAGTTGTCCAATTTGTTGTCATATAATTTTTCATAATATTCTTTTATAATCCTTTGCATTTCTGTGGTGTCAATTTCATTTATGATTTTGAGTATTCTCTCTTCCCTTTTCTTCCTTCCTGTCTCTATCTTTCTCTCTCTTTCTGTCTGTCTCTCTCTCTTTTGATGAGCCTAGCTGAAGGTTTATAAATTTTGTTGATCTTTTCAAAGAACCAGCTTCTGGTTTCATTAATTGGTTCTATTGTTTTTTCATTTCTATTTTGTTTATTTTACTGCAACATTTATTATTTCCTTCTATGTACTGATTTTTTGTTTTGTTTGGTCATCTTTTTTTCCTAGTTCCTTTAGTTACAGAGTTAGGTTGTTTATTTGAGATTGTCCTTGCAACCTGAGGTAGGTCTGTATTACTATAAACATCCTTCTCCCCACATCTTTTGCTTCATCCCAAACATTTTGGACTATTGTGGTTTCATTTTCATTTGTCTTCATGTATTTTTTATTTCTTCTTTGATTTTTTTTAGTGACATATTCATTGTTTAGTAGAATTTTATTTAGCCTTCATGTATTTGTGTTTTTTCCAGACTTTTTCTTGTGGTTGATTTCTAGTTTCATAGCATTGGGATCAGATGCATGTTATGAGTTCAGTTTTTTTTTTTTTAATTTGTTGAGATGTGTGATGTGGCATAGCATGTCATCTATTACAGAGACTGTCTCACGCACACTTGAAAATAATTTGTGTTCCAATGTTTTAAGGTGGGATGTTCTGAATATATCTGTTAGAACCATCTGGTCCAATGTGTCATTCAAAGCCATTATTTCCTTATTGATTTTCTATTTAGATGATCTATCCATTGGTATAAGTAGGGGTGTTAAAGTCCCCTACTGTTTTGTTACTATCAATTACTTGCTTTATGTTTGTTTGTAGCTGCTTTATGTACTTGGGTGCTTTCATGTTGGGTGTATATTTACAATTCTATCTTCTTGGATTTTTTCCTTTATGATTATATAGTGTACTTCTTTGTATCTCGTTACAGTCTTAGATTTAAAGTCTGTTTTGTCCAATATAAATATTGCTACACCAGCTTCCTTTTCACTTCTATTTGCATGATAAACATTTTACTATTTCTTCATGTAATATCTACAGGTGTCTTCAGGTCTGAGATGAGACTCTTGTAGGCAGAACATCTATATGTCTTGCTTTTTAATCCATTATATCACCCTATGTCTTTTGGAGTGTTTAGTCCATTTACATTCAAAATAATTACTGATAGGTATGTACTTATTGCCATTTTGTTGTCTTATGGTTGTTTTTGTAGTTATTTTGTGTTCCTTTCTTCTCTTGCTCTCTTCTGTCGTGGTTTGCTGGCTTTCTTTAGTAATATATTTGTATTCCTTTCTCTTTAATTTTTGTATATCTATTACTGTTTTTTGATTTGTGGTTACCACTAAGTTTGTATATAACATCTGTGCACATAGCAGTCTGTATTAAGTTAATGGTTACTTATGTTTGAACCCATTCTTTACTCCTCTTCCCTCTCTTATCTATGTTTTAGGTATATGGTGTCATACTTTACGTCCTTTTGTTTTGTGATTTCCTTGACTGATTTTTATAGGTTATTTAATTTTACTACTTTGTGCTTCCCACTTTTCTTACTCCTACTTATGACCTTTCTTTTTCACTCAGAGTCCCTTTTAACATTTCTCATAGGGCTAGTTTAATGGTGATGAACTCCTTTAACTTATTTGTCTAGGAAACTCTTCATATCTTATTCTGTTCTGAATGTCAGACTTGCTGAATAGAGTATTCTTGGTTGCAAGTATTTTTTTTTCAGCATTTTGAATATATAATGCCCCTCTCTTCTGGCTTGCAATGCTTCTGCTGACAAATCAGCTGATATCCCTTTCTCTCAATGCTTTTAAAATTCTCTCTTTATCATTACTTTTTGCCATTTTAATTACTATGTGTCTTGATGTGGACCTCCTTGGGTAAATTTTGTTGGAGAGTCTCTGTACCTCCTCAGTCTAGATTTTGGTTTCCTTTCCCAGACTTGGGAAATTTTCACCTATGGTTTCTTCAAATAAGATTTCTGCCCCTCCTTTTTTTTCTCTCTTCTCCTTCTTGGATCCCTATAATAACAATGTTTTTATGCTGAATGGTATCACTGAATTAAATAGCATATTTTCATTTTTATTATTTTTCTCTCCTGTCCTGCTTGATTACTTCCCATTGCTCAGTCATCAAGGCCACTGATCTATTCTGCTTCCTCTAGTCTACCATTTATTCTATCTAGTGTATTATTAATTTTAATTATTGAGTTCTTCATCTCTGATTGGGTCTTTATTATGTTTTCTATCTCTTTGAGGAGAGTCTCACAGAAGTCCTCCACTCTTTTCTCAAGTCCAGTGAGTAACTTTATGACCATCACCTTTTTTAAAAATTTTTATTTATTTATTTATTTATTTATTTATTTATTTATTTATTTTTAGAGACACAAAGACACCACAAGTCAGGGAGGGGCAGAGAGAGAGGGGGAGAATACCAAGCAGGCTCCATGCTTTTAGCACTGAGCCCAACATGGGGCTCAAACCCATGAAGCCATGAGATTATGACCTGAGACAAAACCAAGAGTAGGATGCTTAACAGACTGAGCCACCCAGGCACCCTTATGACAATTACCTTAAATCCTCTGTCAGGCATATTACTTATCCCCCTTTCATTTTCTTTTTTTTTATGAATATTTTTTATTATTTTTAATTTTTTTAATGTTTGTTTATTTTTGAGAGCGAGAGACAGCATGAGCATGAGTGTGGGAAGGGCAGAGAGAGAGGGAGACACAGAATCCAAAGCAGACTCCAGGCTCTGAGCTGTCAGCATAGAGCCCCATGCGGGGCTCAAACTCACAGACCAGAAGATCATGACCTGAGCTGAAGTTGGTGGTTTAACTGACTGAGCCACACAGGTGCCTCACTTATCCCCCTTTCATTTAGCTTTCTTGCTGTCATTTTGTCCTGTTCTATCATTTGGGACATATTCCTCTGTTTCCTCATTTTGCCTAACTTTCTATGCCTGTTTCTATGTATTAGGAAAGTTAGATACATCCTCTGCTCTTGAAGGTAATAGCCTTAAGGAGACAGGATCCAGTGGTAGCCTGCAGTGCATTGTCCCTTGTTCACCAGAACCCTTCAAGGTTGTTTCCTATGTGTGTTGTATGCACCCTACTGTTGTGACTGAGTTACATTTGCCTTCAGTCCAGTCCTCTGCAATGACTGTCTTTGCCTGTTGTGGGCAGGGTTTGTTTCTTGTATTGTTAGTGGATGAGATTGGGGTTGCCTTGGGCTTAAACTGAATCAGACTAGGCATTTACCAGAGCTGCAGTAGCACCAAACTGCAAGATGCATTCCCCTTTTTGTGCCTTGAGATGCCTTTGTTGGTGGGTGGGGCCTGCAATCAGACCTGATGTCTCAGACGGGTATGTGTGGTTATCTTCCCCTCTCCCTAGGGCAGGAGTCACTTTGGAGTGTTGCTGGCCCCTTATGGTTATTTGTACCCTGCCAGTCTTGTGGCATCTCTATGGATCAGCTGTGGCCAAGAGTGTATTAGATGGGTCAGGTCCATAAGAGAACACAGGGGTGGGGCAGGTGGTGCCAGCAAGGTCTGCACTGGTCTACTCTTGGAGAGGGTATACAGCTGCTTGGGGGAAAGTTCCTGCCCAGGCTTGGATGGAGAGATGTTTCCACAGAGTGTGGAAGCAGAGAGCAAGCTAGGTGGAAAGTGTTCCTATTGCATGCTAGCTCCCACAGGTATCTGTGTATTTGGGGTAGGGGACAGGAGAGGGAAATGGAACCCACCGGCTCTTTTGTTCTTGGAGAAGTTACCCAAAGATCCCTACCCCTCCAGCACAGGCTGTGAGATTAGGCATTTTTCAACCTGCTGCTTTTATGCTGTATCTCAGCTGCGCTATTTGTTGTATTATCTCTTTAAGGGCAGGGACTCCGCCCTTTCAGCTCTCCCAGAACAAGGCCTGCTGATTTTTAAAGTTTGAGGTGTTAAGCTCCACTGATTTTTAGGCCTCTCTGGTTTTCAAAGCCAAATGTTATAGGGATTCATCTTCTCCATGTGGGTCCCCCAAGCCTCAAGTGACCTAAATGAGGTTTACTCTTCTCCCCAATCTGTACCCATGGCATTCCTCCCTTCTGTGGACAGTCCTATGGGTCCATTTGGCTCCCAACTCCAACTCTGCCTTTTCTACCCTTTTTAGTTTGGACTCATTTCTATATTTAGCTGTGGGGAGTCTGTTCTGTCAGTTTTCAGGTCATTTTCTCAGTTATTTACACTGATGTGGGTGTTATCTAGTTGTATCCATGGGACAAGGTGAGCTTGGAATCCTCCTATTCCTCCATCTTTTCATTATAGCATTTTAAACTAGGCAAATAAAACCGCAGAATATTGCCTAGGGACTATATATACCAGAATATACCAAAGTACTGACATGTGAGGAGGAGAGGCCACCTTTCTCCTGTGTGATGCTTCCACAGGCAGCTGCATTAATTATGTAACACCCTTGGTCTCTCTGCATGCATACTTCCATGCCTCAGAGGTATAGGAATAGCTTATTTTATCACTTAGATTGTTAAGAGGAAGTGAAGATGTGTATCTTAGGCCGTTCTTCTTTTCCACCTTTTGGTATGCTACTTACCTGCAAATAGTGTTCCTATCTGGTCTTCCATTCCATGGCTTTATAGGGGCCAGTTCTCACATGGGTGCCTCTGTTGTTTAATGCTGCCTGAGACTGAGATGTAAATGTTCCTTGATATGAGATACAGTATTAATGAATCCACTTCAATCTCAGAAATAAAAGAATCTTCTCCAGTGTAGCATTTATTGTTAACAAAGATGATATTTTTTCTTTCCACCTCTTGATCACTCTTTAACTTTTCAGAACTAAATAGAAGAGAGTGCTATGTATTGAACCACCTAAAATCTCAGCTAACACAACTTTGAAGTCACTTTAAGGCAATGCTTTCTACCTTTTTTTTTTTTTCAAATACCAATCTTCTAGTAACATCTTTTTACTACCCCCATTTTCTTCAAACTGATAGTTAAAAAAAATCCTCCTATTTGAGGACATAGTTGCCTTAATTGCATCTTTCAAATGTTTTACTACTTCTGACAAATAGATGAATTGCCTTTAGGGGTTGGAGCCTTAGACCAAAATAACAGTTAACTGTCTATAGCTAGACAATTAGAATTACAATTTGGATACCATGCTGAAAGCTTTCTTTTGCTCTCAGTAGGTAAAGGTACAGGATAGCCTAAACAGAAATAATCATGTCCTCTCTGAATATTAAGATATAACCCATACTTAACTAAATATGTTAAAATTTAAAATTTTAAAAGTGGGGCTATCTGAAAATATTAATACTAGTACAGTTTAATTGATATTTTTCAAAGATTCAATCATGCAATATGCCTTATTACTATAAGTCACCTTTACTAGAATTTTAGAGTTTCATTAAATTTCTTAAAATTTCTTTTTTTAATATGTGTTTATTTTTGAGACAGAGGGAGACAGAGTGCGAGTCGGGGAGGGGAAGAGAGACAGGGAGACACAGGATCTGAAGCAGGCTCCAGGCTCTGAGCTGTTAGCACAGAGCCTGATGCAGGGCTCGAACCCACGAACTGTGAGATCATGACCTGAGCCGAAGTTGGACGTTTAACCAACTGAGCCACTCAGGCACCCCTCATTAAATTTCTAATCATTCTTTTACCTCATCACTTCCTGGATCTTGAATATAGAAATCAACTATGTTCCATTCAAAGTGTCTGTTACTGACAAGCAGTCAGCTGCCCTCTATACAAGTTTATCATTTGCCTTAGCTCATTGGTGGTTGGTATAGAATGGGATAGAAATACATTTCTTGGCCTTCATTTGACCTTTGACCACTTCATGTAACATATGACGACAAATGTATGTATCTGACTGTATTATACTGACCTTATTCTTCATTTATCTCCTTGTTTTAGCTTCATTTTATATTTATCAGTTAAAATAGCCATGTCTAAATGCTTATACACACATACGCGCACACATATCACACCTGTATCTCCAAAGAAATATTCTTTTAAAGTAATTTGTTCATACTGACAGCATTCCTCTGGTATCTGCTTTTCACATTACTCTTAATATAAACTGATAATGTTTTAATTCATTTAAGATCAATTTTAATGTAAAAACAAACAGAAGAGTTGGAGAAGCCATTTAAAAGAAACCGTATCTTTTTTATAAGAATTCGATTTTAGCTCTCTACCAAGTAAGCTTAAGATGGACAAATGATGACCTTCTCACAGCAAATCATTACATGTTTCACAAGAGCAGATCTGGTTTTGAATGCTATGAAGCCCCAAATTCTCCCACAGAAAGCAGTCACAGTAAAGCATTCCATGTTTCAGGAACCAGACCCTTCCTTTTAAACTGAAGGGTCAAATTTAAAAGTAGTAGACCTTTAAATTCTTACCATATACACATTCACACAGACATACACACATTAACTATGTAAATTATATCAGGTAAAGTATGTGTTAATTGTCTCAATCTTGGTAATCATTATATAATGCATATGTATATCATATCATCATGTCATGTACTTTAAATACATACAATTACATTTGTCAATTCTTCCATAAAATTGAAAAAAATAAAGTCTTAAAAATTTAAATAAATAATTCCAGTTATTTCTTTTGGGAGAAAAATTAGATAAAAATTGAACTGGAAAAATAAAAGCAGTAAAGAAAACTGAATTTAAGCACATCCCATCCTGAACTGTCTTCAAGACAACATTGCCAATTATGTATTTTCTGTGTGGCACATGGTTTGGCCATTCCATCATTGTTTGCAGTGAATAGATCCAAATTGGTGTCTCAAGTTTTATGTGAGTTGTGTATATATATATATTTTTTTATATTTTTTACCTGCCAAGGATAACACCTGGTATTGAATTGTCTATTTTAAAATTATAATTGGGGCGCCTGGGTGGCGCAGTCGGTTAAGCGTCCGACTTCAGCCAGGTCACGATCTCGCAGTCCGTGAGTTCGAGCCCCGCGTCAGGCTCTGGGCTGATGGCTCAGAGCCTGGAGCCTGTTTCCGATTCTGTGTCTCCCTCTCTCTCTGCCCCTCCCCCGTTCATGCTCTGTCTCTCTCTGTCCCAAAAATAAATCAATGTTGAAAAAAAAAAATAAATAAATAAAATTATAATTTCAAAAATGATACTGTGATGAGTTAGTACGAACCATAAGGGACCATGTTTTAAGATGACAAAACATTTCATTTCACTTGTAACTATTTCAATTTGTTGCAACTTATAAGCATTCAGTCTTCATTAAAATTGTGTGGATTATTGCTAATTTGGAACAGTGGCTATCCTAAATACATGCTAAATTTACCTTTGCTACTTTAAAAAGACATTAAGATTTGGTCTTCAAACCAGCGGAGTTAAATCAGAATATCTTATTGGGATGTAGAAACACATATTCTTTTAGATCTCTTTAGACAATTTCAGTGTCAAACAGAATAGAAAATCTTTGGCTTGGGTGATGCTGTTATGATAGTGGTGGCTTTGCTGTACATATACCTCTTAGGCATCTGACCATTTTTTTTTCAAGGAAGTTAAAGAATTGAGTCTGATCATTAGGAAGCCATTTAGAATTTACTAGAAATGACTCTCAGTGAGTTGAAGGATGAAAAAGAAGGAAATCACTAAAGCCTAGACGAGAACTGCCATCCTACAAACTATCATCAGTTACACTGATTCCTTTAATGAACAGTGTTCATTTATAATAAATTCTAATGCTTTCAATGTAGCCCTAAAATATTAGAATTCTTTTTCTCCTCTTAATTTTAGGTCTTTGACTATCAATTTACCATTTCATCTAAGTCAGTTCCAAAGTCAGATATAACATTAGGTCTATTTGTTTATAAAACTTATTAATAATGCTGTTCAAATCTTTTATAACGTCATTGTTTTATCTGCTTGGTTTATCAACTTCTAAGGGTGTTATATTATAATCACCTTTTATGATAGTGTATTTGTCAATCTTTGTTTTATATGTGTTGAGGTTATAAGTGCAAAATTTCAACCAGCTTATCATCCTGGTCAACTGGAACTTTTAGTGTTATGTTGTGACCCACTGTATCTTTAGCAATGCTTTGTGCATAAAGTCTATTTTGAATAATAGTAGCTATTAGCTTTCTTTTCATTATTATTGCTTGATATAATTTTATACCTTTTGATTTTCAAACTTTCTAAGACTTCATGGTTTATGTTTCTCTCATTTAATCAACCTATTCCTGTAATAATTTTTTAATGAAATAAGACAATAATTGTATTAAAACCAAATGGTTTGGTCCATTTACATTTGTTGTGATTGTTGATATTTTTATTTAATCTTTGTATGGGTTTCCTATTTGTATCATATTTTCTGCTTTTTTTTCTTTACCCTCAATTTTCTTGCTTGGTTGGATTAAGCTTGTTTTTCCTTTTTCTCATTTTATTTCTCTGGGTATTGCCTTCTTTCCCAATCTTGTTGTTCTCATGAGGATAGCCAGGGCACTGTGATGAGATCATCAGAGCCATAAGTTGACTGAAGATGGTTAGGCACTCAGGACAAGCCTGTCACAAGAGACAAAACTGTTATAGCTGAATCATATTAATAGCTGCTCTCTAGGTCAAAACTCATGAATTCCTGGTACTGGCGCCCATAATTCCAAGGATCTTGCCTTCTCTCAGATTTATTCTTTAGCTCCTTTCTAGAATTAAGAGAAAGCTTTTATAGCTGTCTAACAAATTTCATTTTTATGTAAAGTGGCTAGAGGAAATGTCTATTACTTAAAGACAACAGAAACTTTGCACAGTGTACTTCTTGATTTTAATTCATTATATTCAATTTTAATACAGTTTTTATATGAGAATTAGCAATTGCATTCCCAAGTAGAAGGTACTTGAGATCAAAATTGCTACTGCCATCCTTTATAATGGGTGAATAAGTAAGTGTAAAGAAGTTTTCCAAGCATAGTAGGGAAACAAGAAAAGGTTATGAAGACTTCTTTGGTTTTCTGAATTTTTGGATATTTTTTTTTTGTCCTCTTATCTGTATTAGTAGGTGCTATGATAATTACATTAGATTTTGTTAGGACAGGTGACATATTTGGAGGGGGGTGAAGTAAGAATCAAATACAACTTTATGTTTGTTATATATCTCTTTTAATCTTTATAATACCCATTCTGGAGCTATTGTCCTTTGTTCACAGATGAAGACATTGTGTTTCCATGGCATTAAACAATTTTCCCAAATTTATCCTGTTATTAAGTGGTTGATTCAGAATTCCAACTGAAGGTCTGATTGTAAGAACTTCTAAGCTGTTTCTATGATGACAGGATGCCACACTATCATGAAAGTGAAAGTACATGTTTCTTGGTGGCAAAGCAAGAGACTTAGAAAGTTATATTCTCCATTCCACTTCTTAACAAAAATTCTTTAAACCAAAGTCTAATCTCTTTTGTGAATCACACTGGGTTAGAATGCCTCCATGTTCTAGTCTCTAGTAAGATGTCAATGCTCTGTAGTTACAGATTAGAGTACCCTAGTTATTGCTCACTCTTGATTGTTCATATGAGAGACTTTCCTTTAGAGTAATACCCTGGACTTTCTTACATATGATCATTTACTTTCTCCTTTAGAAAGAGAAGTGGCTTAGCTGTATGGGAAGTTAGAAGAAAAAACTGTGCTGGGCACCTGGGTGGCTCAGTAGATTGAGCATCTGACTTCAGCTTAAGTCATGATCTCATGGCTGGCTCGTGGGTTCGAGCCCCAAGTCAGGCTCTGTGCTGACAGCTTGGAGCCTGGAGCCTGCTTTGGATGCTGTGTCTCCCTTCTCTGCCTCTCCCCCACTCATGCTTGCTGACTCTCTCTCTCTCTGTCTCTCAAAAATAAATAAACATAAAAAAAACCCCAAAACACAAAAAAACAAAAAAACCCAAAAAAGAACTGTGCCAAGAAAGCTCAGCTCCTGTTCTTTGTGAAGTCAGCCTGCCCGGGAATCCCAGATCTTCTTTGCTCCTTTATGTCATATATGTTACATAGGAAGCATGTAACAGTCTAGCAGAGGCTGGCTAATTCTAGAGCTAAGTAGTCAAAACCCCACTTTGCTGCACAACATGCAATTCAAAATCTCTAGGAGTCATAAATCTGACTACTGTTTGCTATCTGTTAAAGTTCTTTGTCCATAAATCAATTCATATGGAAGAAAGCTTTGCTATTCATTAGACTCCTCAAGCACCAAAACTAAATTTGTTCTTGAGCCTTCTTACTGGGGGGAAGATTTTCCCCACATTACCCATGTTTTGTCATGAGACTAAACCTTCTCTCAGATTGGTGCTTCATACAAAAATGATAATAGGTATCACTATGTTTATTTTACAAACCCATCTGTAAAAGAGGTGCTATTAATATATCCATTTGTCATATGATGAAATAAACTTAAAGAGTTTATGTATCTGGCATCAATAATACAATAAATGCATTCTAGATCCAGTTCTTGGACTTGTTCCACTATTTTCCAATGTCCATGCTTTAAAGATCATTCTGTATACGTATAAAAAAAAAAAAATGTAGGAGACAAGTTTTCCTCCACCCTTTTTGGGTCCTCACCCTTTTGCCTGAGGCTTAATATTAAACTGACAAAGACAAGAGAAAAAACATACAAATGTTATTGAATTTTTACATGTATGAGGAGCATTCAAAGAGAGTGAATAGCTGAAGAAGTGACCAGAGCAAGAAACTTTTATACCTTTTAAATAAAGAAACAATAATTTATGAAGAATTGACAAGGCAAAGAGGTTTGGGTTAGGGGATGTTTAACCAGGGCTAGGTAGTCTTTTTCTTCTTTAAGTAGGAAGATAGATGTTAGGTTAACAAGGCTTGTTTACAGATTGCCCTCATGCCACCTCTGGACTAAGAGTCTATTCCCAGTAAAGGAAGAATATATTTTGCAGAAAGAAGGGAGCTTTTCTACATTGACTGCTTTTTAATTTCCTTCAGCTCAAAGTAATTTTATGGCATATTTGGGGGTGACACATTCTGGCTTCCTTCATTTTCAAGTATTTCCTTTTGTGTAAAGTTTTTCTGTACAAAATTTAGACAACTATATGTGGCAGCCCTTTCTAGTACCATTGGGAGGGTGGGTAATGAAGTGAGGTAGAGTGCAGAAGTCAGAAAATAAATTAATATAAATTCTAAATGGTGATTTAGCATATTAAGCTTCAGTGTATAAACATGTATTCCCCAGAAAGTTACTTGGTATCATCTAGCATAATCTAGATTACAGATGCCTATAAGACAGTGAATTTAGTGAACTGTAGTGCTTAACCAACTCACAGTTTCATGGTTTAATAACTATGGAATTTCCCAAGAGGAGTAAGTTTCATAAAGGCTATGGAAATATATTTGATGCACTACAAACAGATTAACCTGGAGCATATTCAGATGTTATTAAACAGTTGCTAAATATCTTTATTTTAAACAACCATATACTTGAAGGTTTATATATTTGCCAGGAATTTAGCATTTGTATTAAGACGTGTCATAAAGTTTAAAAGTCAAGACTTTGTCCTCGCATTGTGGCATTGCATTGTACTGCTACTTTGGCCTTTCTTACTGTTATAACACTATAAATGAGAACACTTACCTACATTTACTCAGTATAATTATTTGAAGGATTTAAAGGTTTTTTCTCTACCTCTTATATTCTGAAATTGAAAGGGAAGTCATTTATTATTCACAATATTCAGGATGTCTGATGGCTAAAGTAGCAGAAAAAAATTCAATTTCTTGAAATTTCATGTTTGAAAAATTTAAAAATCCTGCCTGTATGTATGTAACACAATTATCTGAATGCTTAATTTTTTTTTTTTTTATGTTCCATCATCTTTCCATCTTAACTTTATCTTACTCTGCTCACATTTGGTAGGATGTTCCCAAAGACTTAGGAAGAAAACGTCTAGCTAATGAGATTTTCCTGAAAAACTTCTACATTTAAAGCTTTGCACCAGGTGCTAGTGAGACAATACACATTGTAAAGGACATACTATTTACTATGTGCTCACCAATGAGCAAACACTATGGTTTCTTATTTTAATTGAAGCTACCAGTATTCAAATTTAGACAATTAATGGGATGGTAGAATCACTACTTGATAGAATACTGGGACAGGCAGCGATTTAAGAGAAAAAAGAAAAATTGACGAATTCCTACCTAGTAGCACAAGGCACACAACAGACAAATGAACAGATTAGGCAGAGGTGAGGGAAGATGATAGGGAAGAGTCATTAACATATTGATGGTCTTGGCTATCAATTAAATCATCAGAATGACTGAGGTTACCTGGAATGTAGTATCAAAGGGTGGAGAACGCGGGCCAAAGAAAGAAACTTGTGTAATACGAAGACTGAAGAGTTGAAGAGTTTGTGAAGGAGAATAGGTTACTTGGTCAAAGATTGAAAAGGAAGTATGGTCACCAGTGGAAAGTTTTAAGGAGAGAGTGCTAAACTGTAAAAGTATAAAATAAGTTAAAGACTAAAGAATACCCACTGGATTTAGCCGTTAGCTCACTGAAGACCACAAAAGACTAAACCAAATACAGGGTTGTTGTATTATTCTGACTATATTGAGGTCATAGGTATATAGGAGAGGAGAAAGTTATCACGTAGAGTTTATTCTTCCAAAAAGTGGGGGAAATGAGGAAAAAAAATGAAAGAAAGAATCCAACTATGGTGGTAGAAAAATTAAACAAATTGAAAGGAAGAGATGAGTAGAAAGTAAAGATGAGGAAAAAACATAGAACCGATTAGCAATTTTCTAGGTGGAAATAAGAGGAAATGACATCATAGTCATGGTTGTAGAAAAAGTCGAGTAGGAGAATCAACTAACCCACCTGTCAAACTGGCCCAAACAACATAAGGATAGTGTATTATATTGGTAAGGCTGCCATAATGAAGTGGCACATCCTGGGTGGCTTAAACAACGGAATTATTTTTTTTCAAAATCCTGGAGATTAGAAATCCGAGATCAAGGTGTAGGTGGGGTCAGTTTTTGTTTGTTTGTTTGTCTGAGATCTATTTCCTTGGCTTATAGATAACCATCTTCTCCCTGTGTTCTCACATGGTCTTCCCTCTGTACATATTTGTGTTCAGATTTTTCTCTTTTTATAAAGACATCAGTCACGTGGATACTGATCCATCCTAATGACCTTATTTTAGCTTAAGTACCTCTTTAAAGATTGTATCTCCAAACACAGTTACATTCTCAGGTAGTAGGATTTAGGAATTCAACATATAAATTTGGGGGTAATGGGAGGGAACATAATTTAGCCCACAACCCATGGGTGCATACATCTAATAATTCAGGGAAGGGAAAAAAAAACACAAATTGAGTGTCTAACTAGGAGGTTTAGCACATATCTTTTTGAGCATGCTTCTGAAATACGGGTTTGGTAATAAGAACCATACGAACAGTGGAAAGTAGCTTGTCTCAGTCAGTTTGGGCTGCTTTAAAAAAATACCATAGACTGGGTGGCTTAAAATAGAATTTTATATTTTTACAGATTTGGAGGCTGGAAGCTTCAGATAAGGATACTAACATGGTTGGGTTGGGGTCTAGTGAAAGAGTTCTCTTCCTGGTTTAGAGAGATCCATCTTCTTGATGTATCTTCCCATGACAGACAGTGGATGATTTCCTTCTTTTTTTGATAAAGGGCAATTGCCTATTTATGAGGGTTCCATCTTCATGACCCAATGGCCTCCAAAAGGCCTACCTCTAAGTGCCATCACCTTGAGGATTAGGGCTTCAACATATGAAATTGGTGGGGGTAACACAAGCATCTTATAGTAAGTAATTTTCAAAATGAAGCATCAGTATTTAGTGGACACAAGAGATTTAGGCCTTGCTGAAATCTCTGCTGTTCCATTTTCAACCATATTTTCAAGTCTGTTTTCTGGCAGTAGAAAAGATTGTCATTAAAGGTAACGCTTTAGGGACCATGGTATTGAGTCACTGACAAATTGCTTTTGTGTTAAAAAGTGAAAATGCTGAAATGTTCTGCTACATTTCAAAAATTTTCTCTTACACTGATAGCATCTTAAAGCAAAATAAACAGTTATAAAGAAGAATATATGTCTAACACTACTTCTATTTCTAGGGATTGGCAAATGTAATATAATTAGAAAGCAAAGAACTTTTAAGAACTAGTAATACTGAGTTTTATTATGGAAAAAAATCAATGCACATGATTGTGGGGGCAGTGTTTTAGGAGTAAGACTGAGTAGGTCAAAGGAATAATTCATCAAAAAATTTGCTTTTGCCTACCTGTATTTGCATGACTGGCTTAAACGAAATGTTTTTTTGCTATTGTAAATCTCTTCAAACATTATATAAATTTAGTTCTTAAATTTATTTAAGTCATTTATGCTACTAACTTAAACTGTGCTAAATTCCTAGAAGAAATCAAGCATATCCTTAATATCTTAGGTAGAAAATAAGCAACTTAAAATTTTTAATAACCAAAGCAAAATTCAAGATATTTGTGATAACAGGTAAAATGTATTAAACTCTTTACCTTCTTTTTAAAAAAATCTTTTTAATGTTTTATTTATTTTTGAGAGAGAGAGAGAGAGAGAGAGAGAGAGAGAGAGGCAGAGTATGAGCAGGGGAAGGGCAGAGAAAGAAGGAGACACAGAATCCGAAGCAGGCTCCAGGCTCTGAGTTGTCAGCACAGAGCTCAATGCAGGGCTCGAACCCAAGAACCACAGGATCATGACCTGATAGGAAGTTAGATGGTTAACTGACTGAACCACCCAGGCACCCCAAAACTCTTTATCTTCTTAAATCAGCTGTATATACATATACATATACATATACATCATATACATATACATATATACATATACACATATATTTTATTTTATATATATGAAATTTTTATTATTGGAGTTGGCATACAGTATTATATTAGTTTCAGGTGTACAACATAGTAATTTAACAATTTTATACATTACACAGTGCTTACCACAGTTAAGTGTAGTCACCATCTGTCACTATACAACATTATAACAATATTATTGAGTATATTCCCTATGCTCTACTTTTCATTCCAATGACTTATTTATTTAATAAGTGGAAGTTTATACCTCTTAATCCCCTTCACCTATTTTGCCAGTCCTCGTCCCCTCACATCTGGAACCACCCATTTATTTATTCTCTGTATTTATTAGTTTGTTTCTGGTTTGTTTATTTGCTTGTCCTTTTGTTTTCTTTTTTCTTTTCTACATATGAATGGAAGCATATGGTATTTGTCTTTGGAAGTCTGACTTATGTCATTTAGCATAATCTCCTCTAGGTCCATCTATGCCATTGCAAATAGCAAGATCTCATTCTTTTTTATAGCTGAGTAATATTACGTTGTAGTGTGTGGGTGTGCGTAGGTATCACATCTGTATCCATTCATCTCTTGATGGACACTTGGGTTGCTTCCATATTTGGCTACTGCAAATAATGTTGCATTAAACAGAGGTGTATATGTCTTTTTGAATTAGTTTTCAAAATTTTTATCTATTACTCTATTTATTAGTATATTTAACTTAATTATTAATTACTGCATTGTATGGTATTTCTATTTTTAATTTTTTGGTGAACTTACAAACTGTTTTCCATTGCAGTTGCACCAGTTGTCATTCTGACCAATAGTGCACATGGGTTCCCTTTTTACCATATCCTTTCAACTCTTGTTATTTCTTGTCTTTTTGATACTAGCCATTCTGATTGGTGTGAGATGATATCTCATTGTGGTTTTGATTTGCATGTCCCTGATAACTAGTAATGTTGTACAACTTTTCATGTGTCTGTTGGCCATCTGTATGTGTTTTTTTGGAGAAATGGCTATTCATATCTTCTAGCCATTTTCTAACTAGATTGTGTTTGTTTTTGGTGTTCTATGAGTTCTTTATATTTTTTAGATATTAACCCCTTATTAAACATATAATTTGCAAATATACTCCCCATTTAGAAGGATGCCTTTCTATTTTGTTGATGGTTTCTTTTGTTGTGAGAAAGATTTTTGTTTCGGTATAATCCAAATAGTTTATGTTGGCTTTTTTTTCCCTTGCCTGAGGATACATATCTATAAATATGTTGCTAATGTGCAAGAGATTATTGCCTATGTTTACCTTTAGGATTTATATGATTTCAGGTCTCATATTTAGGATTTAATGTATTTTGAGTTGGTTTTTTTTTTGTATGGTATAGGAAAGTGATCCAGTTTTATTCTTTCGCAGGTAGCAATCCGATTTTCCCAGAACCCCTTATTAAAGAGGGTGTCTTTTCCCCATTATATATTTTACCTCTTTTGTTGTAGATTAATTGATCACGTAAGTGTGGGTGTATTTCTGAACTATCTTGTTCCATTGACCTACATGTCTGTTTTTGTGCTAGTACCATACTGTTTTGGTTGCTATAGCTTTGTAGGATATTTTGAAATCTGGGATTGTGATACTTCCAGCTTTATTTTCATTCTCAAGATTGTTCTATTTAGAGTTTTTTGTGGTTCCATACAAATTTAAGATTACTTCTACTTGTGTGAAAAATGCTATTGCTATTTTGATAAATATTACATTGAATTTGTAGATTGCTTTGGGTAGTATGAACATTTTAAAAACGTTAATTCTTAAAGGTAATGAGCATGGTATATTTTTCCATTTATGTCATCTTTGATTTTTTTTCATCAGTATTTTGTAGTTTTCAGGGTATAAGTCTTTCACCTACTTGGTTAAGCTCATTCCTAAGTATTTTATTCTTTTTGGTGTAATTGTGAATGAGTGTTGCTTTCTTTATTTCTCTTTCTGCTAGTTCATTATTAGTCCATAGAAATGTCACAGATTTCTGTATATTTTGTATCCTGCAACTTTACTGAATTCATGTGTTAGTTCTATTAGGGTTTTTTGGTGAAATCTTTAGGATTTTCTAAAGATAATATTATTTTATCTGCAAATAGTGAGAGTTCCTTACCAATTTGGATGCTTTTTTCTTTCCTTGACTGATTGCTATGGTTTGGACTTCCAGTAGTATATTAAAGAAAAGTGGTGAGAATCAGGGGCACCTGGGTGGCTCAGTGGGTTAAGTGTCTGACTTCAGCTCAGGTCATGATCTCACAGTCCCTGAGTTCAAGCCCTGCATCAGGCTCTGTAGCAACAGCTCAGAGAGTGGAGCCTGCTTCAGATCCTGTGTCTCCTCTCTCTATGTCCCTTCCCAACTTACATTCTGTCTCTCTCAAAAATACAATTAAAAAAAATTTTTTTAAAAAGTGGTGAGAGTGGATATTTTTGTCTTGTTCTTGATCTCAGAGAAAAATATTTGAGTTTTCACTAACATGATGTTAACTGTAGGTTTGTCATATATAGCCTTTACTATGTTTAGGTATGTTTCATCTAAACCCACTTTGTTGGGGTTTTTATCATAAACGGATGTTGAATTTTGTCAAATGCTTTGCTTACATCTATTAAAATGATTATATGGTTTCTGTCCTTCATTTTGTTAATGTGCTGTATCATGTCGATTGTTGTGGATAATGAACAATCCTTGCACTGTTAGAATAAATCTCATTTGACTGTGGTAGATGATCCTTTTAATGTATTGTTGAAATTGGTTTGCTAGTATTTTGTTGAAGATTTTTGCATCAAGTCATCAGGGATGGCCTATAGTTTTTTTTTTTTTATGTAGTGTCTTTGTCTAGTTTTGGTATCACGATAGTGCTGTCCTCATTGAATGAATTTGAAAGTTCTCCTTCCTTTTCTACTTTTGGAGTAGTTTGAGAAGACTACGTATTAACTCTAAATGTTTGGTAGAATTCACTGTGAAGCCATTTGGTTCTGGACTTTTATTTAATGGGGTTTTTTTTTTTTTTTTTTTTTTGATTCCCAGTTCAACTGCATTACTAGTAATCTGTTCAAGTTCTCTATTTCTTCCTGATTCTGTTTTGGAAGATTATATCTTTCTAGGAATTTATCCATTTCTTCTAGGTTGTCCAATTTGTTGGCATGTCCAATTTGTTTGGCAACTGAGCCAAAGTCAGCCATCATCTGCTTAACTGACTGACCCACCCAGGCACCCCAACAGTCTTTATTTTGAAGTCTTCTTTGTTTAATATAAGTATTGCCACACTTGCTTTATTTTTTGCACTTCCATTTTCATGGTATATGATTTATCTATTTCTGTATTCTTAGTCTCTATGTGTTTTTAGGTCTGAAGTGAATCTCTTGTAAGCAGCATATAGATGTGTCTTTTTTTTAATTCATTCATTGGCCCTATATCAATTAATTAGAGTATTTAGACCATTTACTTTTCAAGTAATTATTGATAGGTATGTACTTATTGCCATTTTATTAATTTTTTTTTGTAGAACTTCTCTGTTCCTATCTTCTTTTAATCATATCCCTTGTGATTGATGACTTCCTTTAGTGTTATGCTTGGATTCCTTTCTTTTTACTTTCTTTTTTTATGTATTATGTTTTTGGTTTGTGGTTACCATGAGGTTCATATATATTATCCTAAATTTATAGCAGTCTATATTAAGTTGATGGTCACTTAAGTTTGAACACATTCTAAGAGCACTATATTTTTACTTTCCCCATCCTTGTTTTATGTATCTGATGTCATATTTTATGTCTTTTTATTTTGTAACTCCCTTCACTAACTTTTTAGATATAATTTATTTTACTAATTCTGTTTTTTAACATTCATACTAGCTTTATAAGTGGTTGATCTATTACTTTTATTGTGTGTTTGTACTTCTGAATTTTTTTTCCTTTCATATTTTTCTTCTAATTAAGACCTCTTGGTTTTTTTTTTTTTTCTTTTTTCTTTACTCTTTAACATTTCTTATAAGGCTGGTTTAGTGGTGATAAACTCTTAATTTTTTGTTTGTCTGAGTGATATAAATCAGTCAAAGATATTATATGTTTTCACTCATATGTGGGTCTGGAAACTCCTTTATCACTCCCTCAGTTCTGAATGATAACCTTGCCAGGTAGATTGTTTTTGGTTGTAAGTTTTTCTTTCAGCACTTTGAATATATCATGCCACTTCCTTCTGGCTGGTGAAATTTCTGCTAAAAAATCAACTGATAGCCTTACAGATTTTCCTTTGCAGGTAACTTTCTGTTTCTCTCACTGCTTTTAAGATTCATTACCATGTCTCTGTCTCTCCTGCCATTCTCTATGTGATCCCTCTATCTATCCTTTGTTGTCCAGAAGCTGTTTAGTCAGCACTCAGTTCTTCAGGAGAGTTTGCTTTACGTGTAGGTGTAGATTCATCGTGTCTGTGGAGGAGGTGAGTTCAAAGCTTCCTATGTCTCCAGTTTGAAATTATGTAAATATATTTTTTAATTTTTTTTTAAAAAAAGTTTTAATATTTATTTTTGAGAGAGAGAGAGAGAGAGAGAGAGAGAGAGAGAGAGCACAAGTTAAGGAGGGTCAGAGAGGTGGAGGGGCGGGGGGGGGGGGGAGACAAAGAATCCAAAGCAGACTCCATGCTTTGAGCTGTCAGCATACTGCCCAACATGGGGCTTGATCTCACGAGCTATGAGATCATGACCTGAGATGAAGTTGGTAGCTTAACCTACTGAGTGACCCAGGCATCCCAAATCTATGTATATTTTTTAAATGCACTGGAACATTTACTCCATGAAGATGGAGAGTTTGTCTGTTTAGTTTACTGCTGATTTTCATTGCTAGAATAGTTCTTGGCATCTAATAGTCACTCAATAAAACTTAAGTAAATGTTCTCAAAGGAAATGGAGCTATAGGGCAATGACTTAGAACAATTATTTTAGTGGTGATTTCGAATTATTATAACAGTCATGCATTAAGTGGCTAAGCAATAGGAGTTTTCTCCTATATTCAATGATGGCAGATTGCAATTTTTTAAAATGTGTATTTATTTATTTTGAGAGAGAGAGAGAGCAGAGCAAGTTGGGGAGGGGCAAAGAGAAAGGGGAGAGAGAATCCCAAGCAGGCTCTGTGCTGTCAGCATAAAGCTCAACCTTGGACTCGATCTCACGAATCGGTGAGATCATGACCTGTGCCAATAGTGTAATTATTTATCTTTAATAACTGGAGTTTCATCTGCCTCTTTCTTTTGTTTTGTCCTTTTCTAGACTGTTAGATATCAATTTCTGATGTTATCAAAGTATCTTGCTGGCAATTTAAATAATGATTTTTTGTGTGTGTCTTAAAATCTCTTTTCACAGAAGCCTTAACAGCAAGAACTAGGCTCTTTTATTCTCTTATATCCCCAGTGCCAACCCCAGTACCTGGACTGTAGTAGGCTATTCATAAAAATAGTTGAATTAATTAATATCAAGTGTATCTTTGGAGAACAAAGACTTACCCATATCAGTCTTCCTTGCCTTCATTAGGGAAATCATTTGATATTTTCTCTTTGCTTTGTTTTATATCATTTTCTAAAAGGTATGTGTGTTCTTTTTGTTTGCTTTAATTTGTAGATTCTGTGCATCTGAAAGAAGTGGGGGACCTCTTTTCCCAATATTTCTATAAGCAAAAGAAACTATTATAAAACATTTCTGAATATGATTAGAATAAAAAGAATTAGATTTACAGTAATCCTCTCTTTAGAATCGGCACAGATTAAATTACACATAATCCTTTTCAATCAAATTCAATTTAGAATAATAATAATAAGAAAAACTAGAATAACAGTAATATCTAGACATATAACCAATGAGAAGAAATTGTCTTCTCATCCCTTAAAGGGAATATTTATTGAAAAGTGTTCAAGTTTCACAAAAATGAAAATCTGTGCATAAAATTATATTGATGAATTAGGTAATTTTAAAATATCATTCCACTTTTTAACCCATTTTAAACATTGTCTGATGCTACATAAATCAATCACACTGCAATCTCTGTTCTCAATGGCTTATTCCAGAAAAAGTACACTTAATAAATCACATTCATATGTAATGATCGATATGACATGAACATATTATGTCTAAATTAAAAAGAAATTATCAATTAATTAAAGCTAAGTTATTTGAATCAAAAAGGTAAATAGCCATTTTTTTCCCTGAAAAATTTAAAAACATAAATTTCGATGCAAAATATATAATCTCAAATCCAAAGTTTAAAAATTTGGTGTTTGGTTCTTTTGAGAGAATTGCTCATTTTTAAATTTTCATTAAATTGCCTTCATAGTGAATTTTAAAGTAAGCTATGATCTTGTTCCTTGTTTTTTCCTTATAGCTTGCCAATGTCACTCTGCCTGTTTTCTAGAAGGCAAGTTTTTTTTAATTTTTAATTATTTAATTATGAACATGTTTTCATACATTTATAACACCTATATTTTCTTTTCTATAAACTCTTCATCATTTGCACATTTAAAAAATTGAGTTAGTCTTTTATTGATTTGTAGAAGCTCTTTGTATATTGTGGGAATTAACTCTTTGCCTAATATTATAGAAAATATTTTTTCTTTCTTTTTCTTTTTTTCTTTTTTTGAGAGTTTTTCTTTTATAAAAAATTTTAATATAATTTATTGTCAAATTAGTTTACATACAATACCCAGTGCTCATCCCAACAAAGGCCCTCCTCAATGCCCACCACCCATTTTCCCCTCTCTCCCACCCCTCATTAACCCTTAGTTTGTTCTCTGTATTTAAGAGTCTCATGGTTTGCATCTCTCCCTCTTTTTTGTAACTATTTTTCCCCCTCCTTTCCCCCATGGTCTTCTATTAAGTTTATCAACTTCCACATATGAGTGAAAACATATGATATCTGTCTTTCTCTGCATGACTTATTTCACTTAGCATAACACTCTCCAGTTCCATCCATGTTGCTACAAATGGCATGATTTCATTCTTTCTCATTGCCAAGTAGTATTCCATTGTATATGTAAGCCACATCTTCTTTATCCATTCATCAGTTGATGGACATTTAGGCTCCTTCCATAATTTGGCTATTGTTGAAAGCACTAAAGGGCAAGTGTTTTTACTACTTTTTTAGTAAAATATAATTCTAAGTTGAACAATTTTAGAAGCATCTATTCTAAGTTGATGTAATTACTAGCTCATGTAGAAAAATTACTGCCATATAACTGTAGGTTGTACCAAGAACTATACACAGGATTATTGAATCCGTTAAATAACACAATCTGTATGCATCGTTTCCTTTAGTTCTGAATAAAAGTCACTGAGCTAGCTTAAACACAATCCCCGATACAGAATTTGTTCTAATCATTTTTCAGGAATCTAATTGGAGCCAAGGAAAAAATTAAACCTTGCTCTTGTTGTGGAAGCTCTTGACCTCAACAGCAGGACTTTTTGAACTTGTAACTAGAACTCTGCTGCCATGTGTCAGCTCTCAATTCTCAGCCTCTCCTTATTATCAGATGTAGTTCTTTATCATGTGCACATGTGTGTGAATGTATGAGACAGAGAGAGGAGAAGGGAAAATGGATATTTGGTTCAAAGTTTTCAGAGGTCCACATCTCATCTGGTCAACATCCTTGAGGTAGGATGACAGAAATAAAACACAGTGACCTGGTAATAATACCCAGCATTTTTTGACAACTGTGTACCAGGCCCTGTTCTAGGCATTTTCTACCTGTTATCTCATGTAAGCCTCTCAATGATCTAGAATCTCTTTACCATTTTGTATATATAGAAACTGAAACACAGATGCAGTTAAGAAAAATGACCAAAATTTCACAGTTTTTAAGTGATGGAGCTTTTATTGTAATGAAGACTGTCTGTTTCCAGAGACTATGTATTAAAAGCTATACCCTACCGAATATAATGTGGGGGCACAGTTGGCACAAGAGGTGGGTAATGCATATTCCACTATAAGTGTCTATTAAAATGTCTTTTGTTGCCCAGGAAGCTGAAAAATATTCAAAACCTCACTTTCTGTGACGCTTTCTATTCATCTGTGATGACCTTCATGATTTCCAATAATTGTGCATATCAGATAATGTGGAGTTAATATCTTTATTTTACAGATGAAGCAAATAAGTCTCAGAATGAGTGATCAAAATTGGCTATAACGTTAATACATAACAGACTTTAGACTAGGGTGCTCAGGACCACTTAACACAGATCTCTTTGCATCTTGTTCCACTAGATGGTCAACATGACATCCCCCTGATGGAAAACACTCAAGCACTTGACCTGAGCTTTTCTTTCCAAATGACAGTGTATTTATTTTTCTTTTCACAAGTGTTTCTGTAGTTTATTTACAAAATTAGAAAAGAAATCTTAAATGTATAATATTATAAGCACTTTGACAAATTCGCAATTAAACAGATTGTTTGATATGAATTCATGCAATTCAGTTAGAAAGCTTCTGTGTGAAACACATGCACACACAAATTCATTTTTAGATAAAAAATATGAAGAAGTAAAAACATCACAATGTTACCCTACATCTGATATACTCATTTATTTCAGCTGAAATGTTAGTTTCCTGTCAAATAGACCAGACCACATTCCCCGGGGCAGTCTATAAATAGTGAAAGTGAAGCTTAAACCTTACTGTGGGCTTTGGAAAGATTGCCTAAGTCTAACAGAAGCTGAATGATCATAAAGTGAGGGAGAAAGTTTAGGGTGAAAGGAGTGGACAAGAAATCCTTTGTACCACACAGTGTTTGTCTCAGAAATTAGAACTCAGAGATGAGTTACTGTGGCATGCTAATTGAGCCCTAAAGAAGAAAGTCCATAGACAGAACATGCAAAAACTTCTTGCATTAATAACAGTCCAATTGTGGGTCACAGGCACCACTACTTTTTTAAAATTTATCCTTTGTCACAAAGACATAAGAGGTTGACAAGGGGATGTTCTCCTCATTTCTACTGGACACAGCTTATCTTTGGAGAATCTGTGTTGTAAGAGAACATACACCTGATGGGTTAAAGAAGCTACATATCAGTAACAGCTGGGGTCATCACTGGAGTGGTAAACGCAATAGCAGGAGACCATTGGCACAAAACGAAGTGAGAAGGCGATGTAGACGCTCAACCCTGCCATGTGGCATTCCCAGTGTTGCTTTGGGTCTGAAGTCTTGGCTTAATAGACGAGATCACAAGTCTCTTAACTATCAATTTTATATGTGCGTTTTCACTGTACAGATTTTCATCTTGCTTTCTCTTAAACCCCTATAGCAGTTTTATAATTAATATCAAGTAATAAATATCACTCATTCATAAGAAATGTCATGTTACCTAACCGATGAAGGTTAACATTTAGAAATTATAGAGCTATAAGAGCCTGGTATGTAGCATATATCACTGGAGACGTTTATGGCAAAAACAACACAAATACAGTCTCTAAGTTATATTTGAAGGAGCAATTCTCCAGCCAATCCCCATTCATACTTTTCATGCACCATATGGTTCTAAAATTCTGTGATTAAATATAGGAAAATGAAACATTACTTCTAAAGTGGAAATGTTGACAGTTATCTTTCTTATTGCAATCTTTGCAGTTTTAGATGAACTATACAGTCTCTGTGTGGAAGAAAGGATTCTTGGAGAAGGGCTCCCGTGAAGGTTACATGTATTATTTCTTAATGCTTGTCAGCTCTTCAGAGAGCTCCTGGCAACCACTGTAATATGAAATATGGATTTCACAAACAAAAGCAGAAGCTCAAACTCATGATTTTTTTCTTTTTGTATTAGTTCTGCCAAATCCTTGATGCCTGAAATAGGAAAAAAAAAATTGTGTTTTTTTCTTGTAAAAGCTATCAGATCACTCCATCTACTTGAAGACCATTATTACTCCATGAAAAGTTTCTTCATATGATGAAAGGTGAAACTAATGTCAGATCATAATTTTAAATCATTGTAAATAGGCTGGTGGTGCTAAGGAATGGAAAAGATGTTTTAGAATTTTGTTCCTTAACCTGTTGCTAAAAAAAAAAAAAAAATGAGTACATCATTCCCTTTTTATTCCTAATTATTTTTTTGTCCCATTAAGATTAGCAACCATCCATACATCCATCCACCGATCCATCTATCCACTCTTAATTTCTACCAACATTATCTTCCACATACTACCCCCCATCCTGGAGGCTACAAAAGTAAAAACAAACAAAACACCAAGGGCTTAACTACAAGGATCTCAAAATCTGCTGGCATGGAAGACAAGTAGGCATAAATAATAAAATCATAATGTAATAATTTCTGAGATGACTAAAATACTACCAGAAGAGCCATAAAGTAGGCCTTGGGGTGGAGGCACCTTTTATTATATGGTAATAAGCCCCAAACGTCTAGTTTTACTTATGTCCCCTTCATCCAAAGATACATAGGTGTTCAAAGTAGTACATTTAAAAATTAAAAAGGGGCACCTGGCTGGCTCAGTAGGTTAAGTGTCTATCTTCAGCTTAGGTCATGATCTTGTAGTTCATGTGTTCAAGCCCCATATTGGGCTCTGTGCTGACAGCAGGAGGACAGTAGGCCTGGAGCCTGCTTTGGATTCTGTGTCTCCTTCTCTCTCTGCCCTTCCCCCACTCACACTCTGTCTCTCTCTCTCTCTCAAAAATAAACATAAAAAATTTTTAAATAGTATAGACAATCAAAGTGAATATGAAGAGAGTTGTTGCAAATGGAGTTTAAAATAAACTGAAAAAATAGCCTTAAGAAAGATGTCCTCATGTCTTTCAATAATGCCACGTTTGAGATTCTCATAATGAAATACATCTAACATACCTCCCCATACCCCACGTTATGGTCATTCAATTAAATAAAGTGGACTTTAGTATTCATAATTTTTAAGAATTATTTCACCAGCATTCATTTAATAAAGATTTAGTGAATGCCAAAATATCATTTTGGAAATTAACATGACAGGAGCTTCATGAGTTGTTTCAGAGAGAAAACAAATCTCTCCTAGGTAATTAAATTTAAAGCATAGAAAACTCATATATGACTTTTGTCATGCAGAGTTCAGTGCCTAAAGATGAAACTGAATTTGTTTCTATTTTCTATCTACTATGACTACATAATATTTCACCCAAACCCTATTGTTATGAAAGTAGGATGTTTACACATTTATGTCTTTATAGACTCCTGAACCAAATGGTCTTTAACTTGGCCAATTTGCCTCTTGTTTTTCCAAGTTAATATTATTCACCATATTATATTCAGTAATATAAAGATATAAATCTCATTGAGGATAGCAAAAATTACTATCGTTGTTTAGCATATTTTTTTGCATAATACAAAACTAATATGGTCATAAACATATAAGCCTGAATGAAGAGACTATGGATAAGACTTATTTCCCAATGTGTCTATGTTGTACTGCTTTTTAATTGTCCTTAGGAGTGATGGGGCCAGAGAATACCCCTGTGAGCTAGGTTGCTGTGGTTTTTCCCTAAGGGATTTGATGGTTCTTGCTGTCACTCATCCTGGACAAATAAGACACTAGGTTGACTGAGTTCTTTTTGAAAGCTGGGGAGAAAGCCTACTCTCTGGGTCTGGGTAGAAACAGGAGATGGAGAACAGAAAGGAAATCTTCCAGATTTTATGTGATTCTAGATACCAAAGGAAGGATAATATGATCTTCCCTAAACTACACAGATTTGATATAAACGAGACTCAACAAGAGACCCAGGAATGTGTCTGGCCTTGGCAATAGTTTTTAGGTAGCTTATTATAGTCCCCTTTTATCATGTATTCACCTCCAGCCATGTACAAATCAACTCTGGTTTCAATTTGGCTGTGGAAAACTGGAGATGGGAAAACTATGTGCTGAGTTTCTGTGCTAGGCACTGGTTGCAGACAGCATGACAGCGGGTTGAAGAGAGTGGAGAGGCCATCTCATCATACACGTCAGAAGCTGAGGTTAGGTCACTATGGCAAGATGTGGGGAGTGCAGTGAAGTGGAAGGGAACTTCATCTTGAATTCAACTAAGGCCCTGGAAATATTTGTTAAAATGGCCAGGAGATACCTCAGGTTTGTTGAATTTAACCTAGTTGGACCAATTTCTGTAGCAAAAATTAAGTGCTGTGATATTTTGTAGTCCCAGGTTCCAGAGGCCTCAGATATATGATTCCTTACATAATTTCTGTTTGTTTGTTTGTTTGTTTGTTGTTGTGATTATTGTTGTTTACTTGGTAAGTTTTTGCACCACACAACTATAGAGGTACCATTTATATCAGAGATTGTTCAGATGATGCCCTCTGCAATTGTGCAGAGTACTATCTGCATATATCGATTCGGTGACCTTGTCAAGTATCAGCTTTTGGTTTCTAGCTCTATGTGCATCAATTCCTTATACGCAGAAGTTAATTTAATGAGCCCTATATCTTATCTTTAATGTTCTTGGGACCATCTGAATTCTGTTGCTTAGATATCTCCTTCTACTATTAACAATCTGTCTTCATAGCTGTATAGAGTTGTTATAAATACAAATCACTTTTTTAAAAAAGCATCATTGCCATACACAATCCAAATTACATCTAAGTTTTGCCACTGTTTCTATTTCATGGAAATTGTGATTTTTATTTCTATTTTTCATCTTCTATCTTTTCATATTTTCTGATGGCACTGAAATGCCTAAAGAAGCAGGTAAGTATATTTTCCTGGTTTTGCTTACTGATTTAAAAAATAGTAAAGCCGTGTACATTTCAATTTTACAGAAGGGCTCATAAAAACTTTTTATCAGGTCTGAAAATTTGTCACCAGGTATGTGGGATCCATCATGGGCAAATTGCCTTCATTCAAGTTTGAAACATGCTATTATATATAAAATTAAACATATTTTTATTATTTATTACCAGTGAATGTAGTTGGCTTTATGATTCAAATATGCTTTTGAAATGAGGTTTCATAATTGCATGGGAGAAGGGAGTTTGTTCTCCTTGGGCTTTATATCAAATTGCTTTGGTTAAGTAGATGGTGATTTTCTGTCTATGTGTGACTCTTATGCCCATTTTTTTAGGTTAATGATATAGTCCATCTTCTGAATGTGAGAGAGGAAGCTGGTGATTAAGAATTCAATTTTGGATTTTCATTTGCCAAGATTCCTTTCATTTAAACTTGTGGAATTTTTTATTTAACCCTCCCCCTCCCTTCTCCATTCCGACCCTTTCTGCTTTCCTGTATTTTCTTAGTGTTTAAGCCAATAACTATGCATGTTCATAATATAAATATTCTACCCAAGAGTTAGGCATCCAAAGCAAAGCTGGATGTTGTTTATATCTTTTGTTTGGCAGGGTAGCTTCCAGATGATTGCTCTCTTGACTTTCTTTTCCTTTAACGTTTGCTTTTTTTCCTCTAATTTACAATTGTTTTGACCTTTTGAAAGTCCAATTCACTTTGCTTTAAAAAAATAAATAATGGTGCCTTGGGCTTTGAACTGCTTTTAATTGTACCTTTTGATCATTGCTACTAAATGTTTTTCAATACTCTCCAACTCTAAATACCTTTTTAAACATTTATAATAACCTAGCTAGTATAATCAGCAAAACTCTATAATTATTATTTTGGCCTCCATTTGTCTCTGCTTTTGCCACTCTCCAGCTCTAAAGCGCTTTCTAGACACTACAGAATGTAGAGTCCACTCATTTTCAACCATTTTTTTCATTTCATTTTTTGAAAAAAAATATCGTAAGAACACTTAGCATGAGATACACCCTCTTAAAAATTTAAGTGTGCAAAACATTGTGGTCTATGGGTACAATCAATGTTGCATAGAAAATCTCTAGTCATCTTGCTTGACTGAAACTTTATGCCCATTGATTATTTACTGCCCTTCCCCAAGCCTCTAGCAACCAACATTCCTCTCTTTGACTTACAAATTTGACTTATAGAATTTCACATAATTTTTATTTATGTGAATTTTATTTTCCACTTACATGAATTTTAGACACTTCATATAAGTGGAATCCTGCAGTATCTGTCTGTCTGTGACTGCTTTACTTCACTTATCATAATATCCTCACAGTTTGTGTTGTCACATATGGCAAGATTTCTTGTTAAAGGCAGCATAGTATTCCATTGTGTGTATGTTCATCTTTTGTATCCATTCATCTGTTGATGGACATTTAGGTTGTTTCCATATCTTGGAAATTGGTAATAGTACTACAATGAACACAAGAGTAATAATACTGTTTGAAATCTTAATGTCAATGCTTTTGGATAAATCCCCACAAGAGGTTTTGCTGGATTTTATGGTAGTTCTGTTTTTAAGTTTTAATGAACCTCCATTTAGTGTCTGTTCCATCTTGTATTCCCACCAATACCATGCAAAAAGTAAAAAAAAAATTGCTTAGGAATAAACTTAATTAAGGAGGGTAAAGACTTGTATGCTGAAAAGTACAAAACATTAATGAAAGGAATTAAAGATACAAACAAATGGAAAGACATCCATGCTTATGGATTGGAAGACAGTGTTATTATCATACTACCCAAAGAGATCTACAGATTCAGTGCAATCCCTATCAAAATCCCAATGGCATTTTTCTCAGAACAAAAAAACGATCTGACCAGTTTATATTCTTACACAATCTACATACATCTGGAAACTAATGATACAACTTTACAAGTGACAAAACTATATAATGAAAATAAAGATGTCTCACCACTTACTCTGGTAAATTACTCATTCTAGGCAGCTATAAATAACATTGTTAAAATGAGCTATGGCATTGCCTTCTGCTGGGAATACTTGAGGCTTTCTTTTGCATGCAATTGAAAGAGGATTGTGTTCCTCACAATCCTACATTCTATATTGCTCTGACTGTCATTATTAGAAAGAATAAAACTTTTTAATAATGCATTTCACAACAACATGAATTCAGAATATAATATGATGGGCAAGTGGCAATTTAGTTATCTATTTTTTAAAATTGAAATAGCAAAATCTCTTGCTTTATGTAAATAAAATATTTTTGGTTGCCATTTCCAGTGTTAAAATCATATCTTTGATTAGAGCACAATTAACTTGTACATAAGCAATTAAATGAAATATACATTATTTTTTATATTTCAAAATGTGTATAATAAATATATAACATGAATTCGAAATGAGATAGAAAATGAAAGGTATACAACAGGTCAACCTTCTTTTTTTTTACTTTTTATTTTTTAAAATTTACATCCCAGCAGGTCAACCTTCTAATCCACAAAATAAATATTAAAAAAATCCACCTTTTTGGGGCGCCTGGGTGGCTCAGTCGGTTGAGCATCCGACTTCGGCTCTGGTCATGATCTCATAGTTTGTGAGTTCAAGCCCCGCATTGAGCTCTGTGCTGACAGCTCAGAGCCTGGAGCCTGCTTCACATTCTGTGTTTCCCTCTCTCTCTGCCCCTTCCCCGCTCATGCTCTGTCTTAAAAAGAAATAAAACATTAAATTTTTTTAATCCACCTTTTGTTCTAGTCATTAACTACATTTAAAGAAATAGTGTTTCTAAAAGATCAAATGATTTTTTTCTTTTTTTATAATTCTAGCCCCCAAATCATCACTTCTCCCACCCTTTCCCCAATCCAATCAAAAACATTTATTGCTTCAGAAAATGTTGGTTTCTGCCGAGACCAAAGTCATCATTGCTCATTTTGGAGTATGAGGCTAACTTCTTTGAGTTTCTGGGAAAACAGTCCTTTTGAAAGTCATACTTTATTAAGAAAGAAGTCTTCTAAATTCCAAGTTTCCCTTTACTGTATTGGGTCAAGCCTAGTGCACTGACTCATAGAGTCTTATAATAAAGGAGAGTTATGGACAAGAACAGTCTTAATTTTTGCCTTTTATTCAATTGTCACAACCAGTTTAGCACTTGTACTTCTCTCTTCCATTTTCAAAAGTGTCCCAGTTTTCAGGCTAGTTTATATATTCACCTTAACTCTAGGGGTGGATAAGAAGAATAATGTAAAATAAATTCCTATGCAATATGAATGGAAAATTGATATGTCCTCTACCCTTGAAGAGGAAGAAATAAGGCAGAAGAATAAGAGGTCAGATGTGGGAGTCCCTAGTCACTACTCCTTCTAGTGGTCATTGAATGGAAGAGTATGGTATATATATATCCAAATAGGTTTAATGGAGGACACTATTGCATATGTGTCTTGGGGTGAGAAAATGAGTGCCATTTTGCTTCCTACTTCTTCCCTATACCCTATATCTTTCCTATATCCTATATTTGGAAAGCTTATGTAGTCAGCATGATACCACATTCCACCGGGTGTCCTCTATTAGATTCAAAGTGGCTTGGAGAGTATCCCAGATTCCCCACTATTTGTACATGGTGTAACAGGGGATTCCAAAGTTCTCATAAACCTAGAAATGATGAAATAATTGGGGCGCCTGGGTGCCTCAGTTGGTTAAGCGTTCGACTTCGGCTCAGGTCATGATCTCACAGTTTGTGGGTTTGAGTCCTGCATTAGGCTCTGTGCGGACAGCTCAGAGCCTAGAGCCTGTTTTGAATTCTGTGTCTCCCTCTCTCTCTCCCCCTGCCCTGCTCATGATCTGTCTGTCTGTCTCTCTCAAAGATAAATAAACATTAAAAAAAATAAAAATAAATTAAAAAAAAAAAAGATGACCAATATAGGTCCAGGGTCAGAACAAGGACATCTCAGAGACTAAGTGAGGGATGACAGGTTCAACAATTGTGACCAGTCACTTGCTCACATAAGAGACTTAATTATGGACTCAAGATTCTTCCCTGGCATCATGAAAGTAGAAATCTTTTTCTGGCATCCAGCAACACTTCTTTTGAAGGACAAAAGAAGAGATCCAACACTAATAGGGAGTTTGGTCTTTGATTAGACTGACATCCCAGTGTTTGAGCTGAGCTTTTTCCTGCATTATATGTCTTTATCCTATATCTTTACATAAACACATTTACACACACTCACACAAATATACATCATTCCTGATATATTTGGTTTTGAAATATAACCATGAGATGTTTGTGGTGTAAACAGTTTTAGAAAATTTGCATTCTTTAGTGTGTATGCATGGATCAATGAAGATGATCTAAATTTAAGTGAATTGCTGAAGGTCATATGATTGGTAAACATACAGATAAACAAGAAAACTAGCACTTTATCCAGGACCATTTAATAACAAGTGTTCTTTCCCCACACAAAAGCATTGATTAAAATCCTTTGCTTTTTCATCATTGCAAATAAAGAAATCATTGCTTGATTGTCTTATTTATCTAAAAAAATATTTAGTCCCATTATGAGTTAGTATCACTATGAATGCTTTGAATGGAAAGGTGAGTAAGACATGTTCCTTATAATTAAGAGTTTACAGTTTAATGTGAGAATTAGAAATGTGAACAAATATAATTCATTATCATCACAAAAGAAAGGAAGAAATTGCTGCACAAATGATTGAAATCCAAAATTGTTTATCACTTTATTACACATTATAGTATAACTGAGATGCCATAAACTTTACTGATCGTTGAGTACAGCTCCATAGAGTCTAAATTTCTATTTGACTAAAAGAATATCGCTGTAAGTATGCCTCTTCCCAAATATGCCTGAGAATCTTCGGTGATACTATGAAAAATACACCAGATCAAGATCTTTTCATCTCTCCTAGTGGGGGATACTAGGAATTGCTGGGTCAGAAAGGGAGCACTGAGATGTCCTGTATGATTAGAAATGCGTCTTTCGACTAAAATCCCTTCATCCAGGACAGCTGCACCTGTCTACCCTCTGTTGTATTTGCTGCTTTGCTGTACAGTGTCACAGCTCGGTCCAGGCTGCTGCAATCTCCCTCAGGTGTCTGAGTGAGATGTGTAGCACTTTGTCATCTCTCCATGAAAGAGGCCTTCCTGTTTGGTGCCTAGATTTTTATAAGCAAGTTCTTTTACTTATATTAGAATTTGTGCATTTATTCATTCGAGTAATAAATATGAGCCCACCGTTGCATGCTAGTCACCCTCCATCTTAGCAAGAGAGTGTAGAACAGGTTCAAGTCACTGGTGACTAAGGATTGTCTTGACATTTATATGGACACAAGCTGCTGCACGGCTTTCACCAGAATTCTTCTTCGTGTGTAAGGATTTTTCTTAAAAGCCCTGTATTTATTCCTCTATTCTACAGTCCAAAGTCTAAATTAAGGCATCTAGGATGGGATTGGTAAGTTCCTTTTTTTCCAGTCCTTATATAGTTCTGGGCATAAAGTAGGTTCAAAATATCTATTGAAAAAATGGTCCATACAGTTGATCAGATATGACTTTACACTGATAATGGGTAAGGTTCAAATCTGGGAACCAGAAAATTCTGGGAATATTTTTGTAAGTGAATGGGTAAATGATGGTCTCTTTAATAAATGATGTTGGTAAAACTGGACAGCTACATGCAAAAGAATGACACTGGACTACTATCTTACATCCTATATACAAATGAACTCAAAATGGATTAAATACTTGAATGTTAGACCTGAAACAATAAAACTCCTAGAGGAAAACCTAGGTGGTAAACTCCTTGCCACCAGTCTTGCAAATGTTTTTTGTTTTTTTGTTTTGTTTTGTTGTTTTTTGGGGTTTTTTTTTTGATCTGATGCCAAAGGTAAGGGCAACAAAAATAAATAGGACAAATTAAAACTAAAAACCTTCTGTACAATGAAGGAAACCATCAACAAAATGAAAAGGCAAACTGTTGAATGGAATAGTAATTTGGGGCTCTGCACCCCCTTTCTATTTGGGGGTGCTTTTGCACCTCCCTATTTTTGGTTGCTTTGTCTTGTTTACCCAAACTCAGGTGTGAGCATCCTATGGCTTTGCATTTTGTTATGCCTTGTTAACCCATTGGTGTCAGCCCAGGGGATTCCTAAGCTTGTCCCCCACAGGAGACCAGAGTAGAGGCGGGTACAAAATGGGTGAAGGGGCTCAAGAGGTACAAACTTCCAGTTATAGAATATGTAAGTGATAGGGTGCAATATACATCACGGGGAATACAGTCAATAATATTGTATAAAAATGTATGGTTTACAGATGGCAACTGGATATACTGTGGTGATCAGCCACAATACAAATGTCAAATCACTATATTGTACCCATGAAGCTAGTAGAATATTGTATGTTAATTATACTTCAATTTTTAAAAGAACCAAAAAAGAAAGAGTAAGAATTCCTCTACATTTGTGTTTACAATTAGAAAATCACTCTTCTTAGAAAAACATCAAGAATATCCACGTTGGAGGTGGGGAATGGAATTATTTTATTATGTACCAGGTTATTACAATCTTAATTTCAGTTAAAATAGACAGTTTTATATGAAATACACAGCTAGAAAAATTTAATAGAAGATCACAGTTAGCTTTTCTAATACTTCTGAAATTAGATGTCATTCAGAATTTAGATATTTCTAGTCTGGAAGAGATAATAAGGTCTATACACAATAAACTACATTGCACATGCTGAAGGGTCTAGGACAGCAATGCCAAGATCAAAGCCAAGAATGGTTTTTGGCAGTTAAATACGTGACTATTCACATTAAGTGAAAAAATGAAGATTATAAACTATCTTATGTCAGTTCAAATTAGGTTTTGTTCCCAAAGATAAAGGACAGTTCAGGTTTTATTACCAAGTGAATTACAGATCTTTCTTTGGTTTTCAGAATTTTTGTGTCTTGGAAAGGGAGATAGATAAGACGTTATGGATCTCTGTTGCTTCATTTACTAATCTCGAATTAGTAAATTAGAATTACTAGAACTTCATCCAGATGTACAGATCAACCAGACATGGGTAGCTTTGGCAGCCTGGGCAATATTTGTAGTAGTTGAAACATACATTTAGATTAGAAAACAGAGGTGGGTAAATTATCACAAGTACTTCTTTTTTTGCCTGAAAAAGACTCAGCATTGTCTCAGTTTTACTCCCACATCATTGGCTGCTCCTTCACATTTTCCTTGGTTGTTGTCTCCTTTTTTTGACCACTGAATGTTGAAGAGCTATGGTATTTGAATGTGTGCCTCCTTGAAATGTACCTACTCCATTGGTAATCAGTCCCATTTGGTTTTAGGGCTTATTTAAGCCATACAAATGCTTTCTAATCTATTCTACATCTAAGACTTCTCTGATCACAAGACTCAATACCACTGTCTTCCAAACATCTCCACTTAAATTTAAGGGAAACAAAACAGATGAACATGGAGGGAGGCAAACCAGAAAATTCTTAACTATAGAGAACAAACTGAGGGTTGCAGGAGGGGAGGTAAACGGTTGGGGGGGGGGGTGTGGGGAAGGGGGGCAGGGAATGGGTTAAAGGGGTGATGAGTATGAGGGTACTTGTGATGAGTGCTGGGTGTTATATGTAAGTGATGAATCACTAAATTCTACACCTGAAACTAATATAGATTGTATGTTAACTGAAATTTAAATAAAACTTGAAACTACAAAAAAATGTGTAAGCATAAAACAGCCTTCTTATTTAATTAATTAACTAATTAATTAGTATCTCTACTTAAATAACTAATGGACATTTTCCAAAAAAAGTGTCCAAAACTGAACTTATTATCCTACAAATCCTATTCCTTATTGTAGTCTTGCAAAAAGTTTTCATGGCTGTGCCAGACACTAGTAGTTGCTCTGTTGTTTTAGCTACCATATTATTCATATGTCTGTAACAACCTTTGTCACTTTATACCATAATTTGTTTACATTTTCCCCCACTAGACTCTGCTCCTCTTCTTAATTCTGTTTGACGTTAGTTGAGACAGATTGTTTGATTATCAAGCTATAACTCTTTTTTTAATTATATTTATTAAATTTCAACTCGAGTGCATTTTTTAAAGTATAATTAACATATAGTGTTTTATTAGTTTCAGGTGTACAATATAATGATTCAATAATTCTATATATTACTCAGTGCCTATCATTTTAAGAGTACTATTAATAACTTTTCAAGCCATACATATTAACAGTGGTATGCTATAACATCATTACTTGCCAAGATTAGAGGATTTATAGCCATTTAAAACAATTATCTTAAAATAATTATCTTAATATATATGATGTATATAAATTACTATATTTGCCATCATTTAAACAATATTCTTATTTGGATTTTCTCTGACACTAGCTTTTATTATACCTGATAATGAGATTTGGAGAAAGAAGCTAATTGTTTTCTTAAACATCTTTGGGGGCTTGTCATTATCTACTAAAAATAGCATAAAAGTTGTTAAGATCAAATTGGCTTAAGATGGTGTGTAATGCCTTTTATATTTTATGTATCAAACAAAAGAATGTGAAATTGGCTTATTATCTGTAGTCCATTCTCAATCTATCATCACATTTTTTTTGGTGGGTGGGAAGGAGGAGGAATATTTTTACAGGCTGCTTAAAAAGCTTCTAATTTATGAAAAGGATATAAAGTTGTCTAAACTATATTAAATTTTTTAAATGTCAAAAATATTTTAAACACTAATAACAAATTATGCATGAAATATATTTATGGCATGTAACTGGTGAATGAACATGCTTTTTAAAATTTTTCATTTTAAGATAATTGCAGACTCACATGTACTTGTAAGAAAGAACACAGAGGTATTTTGTAGCCTATACCTAGTTTTCCCCATTAGAAATGTCTGCCGAAACTACCATACATTATCCCCACAGTCAAGATACGGCACTGACATTGATGGAGTCAAAATACAGAGCAATCCCGTAACCATGTTCTTGTTGCCTTTTTCCAGCCACAACCGCTTTCTTCCTATACCTGTTCTCCATCCTTAACCAACTGGAAATCACTCATCTGTTTTCCATGATAATTTTTTTTATTTTAAGAACTTTATGTGAATGGAATCATACAGTTTGTATAAAGCCATCTGAGATTGGCTCTTTGACTCATAATAATTCTCCAGAGATTCTTCCATATTGTTGTGCATCAGTAGTGGTTGTTGTTGTTGTTGTTCTTTATTTTGTTTTGCTAGGTAGTGTTCCATATGGATATACAACAGTTTGTTAAAACGTTCACCTACTGATGGACATCTGAGTTGCTTCCAGTTTTGGCTATTATGAATAAAGCTGCTAGCACATTTGTGTACAAATTCTTGTGTAAACTTAAGTCTTCATTTCTCTGGGATAAATGCCCAGTAGAAAAAGTAAGTCATGTGGTATTTGTGTGTTTAGTTTATTAGGAACTTGCCAGACTGTTTTCCAGAGTACCTGTATTGTTTGCGTTTCCCCCCAGGGCTCTACAGAACCTTATGGATTAGACTGTCACCAGACAGCATCCTGGGGATGAAACCTCCCATGTGGCAGAGCTGTGGGAGCAGAATCACAACCCCAGTGGGTCCAGAAAGCAGAGCATCTAGACGGAGACTATTCTGAAGCCTTAAGATCTGCTTGTCTTAAATTTATTTTGTTCTTTTTCTATTTTCTTGAGATGAGAGCTTAGATTATTGGTTTGGAGCTTCTCCCTTTTCCCAGTGTAAGCGTTTAGTGCTGTACATTTCTCAGCACTGTTTTAGTTGCATCTCACAAATTTTGATGTTTTATTTTCATCTTTCATTCAGTTTGATGTGATTTATGATTTAAGACATACTCTTTCACTGATGGATTATTTAGAAGTATGTTGTTTAGTTTCCAAGTGTAGATTTTCTGGATACCTTTCTGTTCTTGACATCCAGTTTTAGTTCATTACGAACAGAGAACATACTCTGCATGGTTTTAATCCTCTTAAAATTTGTTCAGTTTTTATTATTCTTATGGCCTAGGATATGGTCCCTTTTGGTATATGTTTCATAAGATCTCCAAAAAAATGTGTATTTTGCTATTATTGAGCAGGTGTCTTATAAATGTCTATCAGTTCCTGCTCATTGATTGTGTTGTTAAGTTATATATATATTGATTCCATACATAGTTCTATTTACTGCTGAGGAGGATGTTGAAGTCTTCTACTATACTTATAGATTTGACTCATTCTTTCAATTCTGTCAGTTTTTGTTTCACGTGTATTACATTCCTGTTTTTGGCTTATATGCATATAAGATTACTGTGTCTTCTTGGTGGATTGATCCTTTTATCATGATGTAGAATCTATCTCTGTTAATTTTATTTGCTCTGAAGTCTAGTTTGTTTGATATTAATATAAATACTCCTGCTTTCTTTTGATTAAGGTTTAGTTAGAAAACTTTTCCCCCACCCTTTTACTTTTAACTTGCCTGTGCTGTCATATTTGAAGCAATTTTCTTTTATATAGCATATGTTTGGGTCATGCTTTTAATCAATTCTGACAATCTCTGCACTTCAATTTTAGACTATTTACATTCATTATAAATATTGCTATAGTAGGACTTAAGTCTGACAATTTATTTTTTATTTGCCCTCCTCTCTGCTTTTCATGTCTCTGCTTTCTTTTTCCTGCTTTCCTATGAGTTACTTGAATGTTTTTTAGAATTTCATTTTTATTTATCTGTAGTATTTTTGACTGTATCTTTTCGTATTTCTTCTAAGTATTTTGTTACATACACACAACTTATATCTAATTGGTGTGATCATTTTATCAGTTTGAATAAAATGTAGAAACAGTATATCCCTTTAGTATATATCTCTTTATCCTTCTTAATATTATCTTAAAATTTTTAATATACATTTAGAACCACATCAATGTTAAAAAAAATTTTGTTGCAACCATTAAACATAACTTAGAAAATTCAAGAGGAGAAGAAAAAGTTTTAATGTACTTACCCATATTTTTTTCTTTTATTCTTTCTTTCTTCATGGAGTTCAAGATTCTTCCTTTATTGTTTCCTCTCTGTTTAAAGAATTTTCTTTAGCCACCCATTTGGGGTAGGTCTACTGGTGACAAATTCTCTTAGTCTTCTTTTATTTGAGAATGTTTTAATTTTGATTGTTTCTGAAGAATACTTTAGTGTAGAATTTTAGTTTGACAGGTTTTTGGTTTTTTTTCCTTTCAGTGCTTAAAAAAATGTGCCACATCATCTGGCTTCCATGATTCCTCATGAGAAATCTAGTATTCTCACTGCTTATCCCTTATAAGTAAGATGTATTTTCTCTCTTGATGCTTTCAAGTTATTTTCTGTGTCTTTAGATTTCCAAATCTTATGGCAATCCATGTCTTAGCATGAATTTCTTTGTGTTCAATGTGCTTGGAGCTTGCTTGGCTTATTGTATTAGAAGGTTTATGCCTCTTGTTAAATTTGGTCTGACCTCAGCCATTACTTATTCTAGTAATTTCCAGCCCTATCTCCTTTCTCCTCTCCTTCCAGGCCTCTGATAACACAAATGTTAGATTTTTATATATAGTGCTACATATTCATGAGGCTCTATTAATTTTGCTTCAAATTTATTTTCTCTCTATGGTTCATCTTGGGTAATTCTCTTTCATGATTTCTATTTCTCTTTCTTCAGGATAACTGGCTCTTTCTTCTGCTTCCATTATGTTTTTGATCTTATCCATTGCGTTTTTATTTCTATTATTATATTTTTGTAGAATTTCCATTTTATCCTTCTTTACAGTTTTTCTTTCTTTGCTGAAGATATGTATTTTTCCATTTGGCGCAAACATATCTGTGACTGCTCCTTTAAGAATTTTGATTATGACTGGTCTAAAATTTATTCCAGGTAATTTTAACATCTCTGTCATCTCAGTGTCAGAGTCTATTAGCTGTCTTTTTTTTCCATTTAAGTTGAGGTTTTCTTGGTTTTGGGAATGATGAGATTTTCTACTGAAACCTTGACATTGTATGTATTATGTTATAAGACTCTGGATCTTATTTAAGCCTATTGCACTCACTGGCTTTCTTTGACACTGCTCTGGAAAGGGAAGAGGAGGCATCACCTGTTACTGCTAGATTTGGTAGAAGTCAAGGTTCACCACTCATCCTCTGTTAACATCCAAGTAGAAGAGATACGCCTAATTACTTTCAGACATGAGTGGGAATTGGGGCTTCTCAATGAGTCTGATACTACCCTGACTGGGAAAGACAGGAAGGCCTGAAATCTCCACAAGGGATCTGTGTTGGAACTTCAGAAAGGAAAAGACTGTATTATTGCTGGGCAGTAGTGAGAATCCTGATTCTCCTGGTGTCTTCTGAGGTTGCCCAGCAAGAAGGGGGAGGGATCATGTTATTATAACAGATTCACAGTTTGGGCTTTACAGACCATAGGGAGGAGAGGCTTATTGACCAGTGTATATAAAATTCATAGCTCACTATTGGCCCTTTCGTGACACTACCGGAGATGGGGTTTGGAGTTCTTTTCTACAAGGTGAGGGTGGAAGTCTAAGCTTTCTTCTCAGTCTTTGCTGTTATGGGAAAGGGTGAGGCCATATATTTTTCTGTGATATTTGGCTGGAGTAGAGTGGTTACTATCGAAAAGTTTTCTATCTTGCGAGGTTACCCTTTTTCTGGTCATTTGCTTAAGTAGTAGGCCTTTATTGAGGCTATTTTTTGTCTGCATCTGTTGGAGTCTCCAGGTTGTTGGCCCTTCCAAATCTGGGGAATATGAGGCTAAAAGAAAATCATTCATTTGGGTTCTATAGTCCCTAGCCAGTCTGCTTTCTTTTTCTGCACCTTTTGGATTTGTGTGTGTGTGTGTGTGTGTGTGTGTGTTTGTGTGTGTGTGTATATATGTATATATATATATATATACACACACACATATATATATATATTACATACTCTTTCACAGTCTATATGTGTATGTATACACACACGCACACACACATGCACATATATACATAGATGTATATATAGGTATTAATGTCCAGGGATTACACTTGTACTTAGAAGAAACAGGAAAAACATGTCTACTTCATCTTGTCAAAAGCAGAAATTGACTCATGAATTTTTAAATGCTACATTGCCTAACTGGTATAAAATATTTTCTCCAAAACAAAAAATTACAATGACATTGGTATGTATATACCAATTATATCTCTGTGTTAAGGATAGATTCACCTAGGTATAGTCCTGTTTCCTTAGAAATGCTCATGATCAAATGCTCATGATCTGAAGACAATCAAAGATTTGTGTGGCAATGTCAGTTTTGACTTTCAGCTCCCACCTAGTTTTGTTACTTGGAATACAAATTTATACTCTTTCCTTTGCTGCGTGCTTCTTCTTGGTACCTATGGTTGCTATTCTTTGATGGTAGCATGATCACTGCTGGTTACCTCAGAATCACTGCCCTCTGTTCCATTGTTGACAAGGTCCCTTTTCCATTCTTCTCCTTACTGAACCTGCAGCTAAGGAGATATTGTATCTCTCAACTAAATATTGTCATTCAATCAGTCTTAGAAATTACTGTCATTAAGAGGTTCTATTTATGTTGGACTCCAAATTTAGTTACCTTTTTGGAAGACTTAAGAGCATGTTCTGGAGCTATGCCAAAGAAATTTTGAGTGTCCTACTACATTCTTAAGCCAAAAGCTAGAGAGTACGATCTCTAAATGTTATGAAAACAGATGTTAGAATTCCCTGTCTTCCAGATAGACAGTATTACTATTAAAAGAAAAACAACAAAGTGGGGCTGGCAAGCTGTTATTTGTGTTTGTACATGATTTACAACATGATCGGTGCCCTTTTCAGTTGATGGATTACAATCTGGACACACACACTTAAGTTCCGGATTGCAATTTTTCAAGTCTTAATTAAAATGTATCTTTTTTTTTTAGTTTAAAATGCTAAAAAAATAAAAATAAAAATAAATGAATGCTAAAAAGAATAAAGAAAATTTGAAAATGAAAAGTGAATGTCCACCTGATATTTTAATTTTTTTTTTTTAGTGTTTATTTTTGAGACAGACAGAGTGTAAGCTGGGGAAGGGCAGAGAGAGAGAGGGAAATACAGAATCTGAGGCAGGCTCCAGGTTCCGAGCTGTCAGCACAGAGTGCTAGGCGGGGCTTGACCCAGGAACTTCGTGATCATGACCCGAGCCAAAGTTGAATGCTTAACCAACTGAGCCACCCAGGCGCCCCCCCACTGGATATTTTAGTGGGTTAACAAAGTGTGAGAATTATTTGGGGTGCCTGGTTGGCTCAGTTGGTTGAGTGTCTGACTTTGGCTCAGGTCATGATCTTGCAGTTTGTGAGTTCAAGCCCCACATCAGGCTTTCTGCTCTTAGCACATAGCCCTTTTTGGATCTTCTGTCCTGCTCTCGCTCTCTCTCTCTCTCTCTCTCTCTCTCTGTCCCTCCCCTGCTTGGGCTCTCTTTTTCAAAAATAAATAAAACATTAAAAAAAAGTGTGAGAATTACTAAATGAGTTAAACTAGTATAAATTGCTTAAAAGGGGAAATTGAATCATCAAAAAGTAGAATTTGAAGACATTAGGAACTGCTTAAAGAAATAGATATATGTCCATCTCTAACAGTGACATATACTCTTTTTCTGAGTTTTTTTTAATAAAAAGAAAAAGACACAAATGCATATATTATTATATTGCAGTTAGATTCTCCATAATAGATACTGTAAATGCTAGCTGAAATTACTCCAGAGAAATAGAATTATAGGTGGGAAATAACAGTATGTTATTTCCTTTGGTCCATTTTCAATGAAGAAACCCATGAATTTGTATTCAAACTGCTCTGAATAGCTCTCTTAGGACTTTCAAGGTGAGGCAAGCAGGAGGAGCTTCTGAAATAATCTGCCCAGAGATCATCAAGCAGTTGTTTTATTAATTTACATATCTGGGTTTGCCTATGTTATTTTTTTTGAATGGAGAATAGACTACAGTTTTGCGTATATGTATTAGATGAGATGGAATCACAAGTGAAATTGAAGCTAAAATAGATTATAAGCCTTACTTCCCCCTGATTCTGTCACAGAACTGAGTAAAACTGGATTAGCAGGCTACTCTTTTCATAGTCCAGAGAAACTAGGGCATTAACTTTCATTGTGTATTCTGTAAGAATCTTTCTAGCTAGGCGGCCTATTAAGTCTCAAGGAAAGTCATTGAAGCCTAAATTTATGTTCAGACTTATACCATAAAATTGAGTGATACATAAACATATTCAGTCATTTTGTTATATCAACCAATATTATGAATTAATTGTAATCCCATTGGAAGATTTACAATACAATTCAACATGCCATTAAAACCCCATTTCATTTGCTGCAGAATAAATGCAGATATGACTTACAACCTAACAACTAAGGGGACTTTAAATACTATTATATACCATTACGAATGTGAAATACACAACATCACACCTGATATCCTATGCAGTAGACTTTTTCAGTGAACATGGATATAGGCACACTTTCTCTTGTCCTTAGTTTATGTGGAAAATCATTACCTTGAGCTAATTTGTTATAATATATTGTTAAATTATTCTGAATTACTTTGTGTATTTTAACTTGCTTTTATGCTCTCTGACTCTATTGCAGAACTATCTCTTGCATTTTCCATTTTTACCATCAATAGTCATTTCTCATGTGAAATGGATGCTGGAAGAAGGTTCACTATAGCTATATCTAAATGTAATGTAGGTCTCTTTATAAAATTCAAGAGAGAGTTTTCATTGAGATCTAAGTAAATGACAGAACTAAATATTATTAAATAATATGTGTAATAAAAAATAATCTAATAATCTTTGAATGCATATTCTGCACCAGGCTGTGATAAGTGCTTTACAAATATGAACTCATTTAATTCACTCAACCTGCCTCCAGGATAAGGATTATTATCCCTGTTTTAGAGAAAAGAAAATTGTGATTTGGAAAAGTTAAATAACTGATTCAACAACAAAGAATTAGTAAAGTATAACCTCCATAAATCACTCCTCATACACTTTCAAATGGTGTATAATATTGCACTTTTACAGAAAGGAAAAGCAGTCTTTATCTAATTTTCTGGTATGGTTTAGATTCTGACAATAGAGAAGATTGGTCTACATTGGTGATTTGGCTCAGAAATATGTGTCTATACAGACATAAGATTCAAAGACAGAAGGTGGTGGGGGGTGGATTCTGTTAAATTTAAGCATATAATGGTCACGTCTAGAATACTCTATGCACTCTATTTCCAAACCCTGGATAAGAACAAGACTTTCTCTCTAAGAGTTTTTAAATGGACAAAATCTTGCATAGATCTGCAAATAATATACTACAAGTATCCGTAAGGGGAGCATAACTTAAAAGATGCAAAGGCAAAGACATTGTTTTGGAAAATGTGTATTATAAAAAAGCAAAGACAATTTTAGAAACTACAGTAAACCTGGGCTCCAAACTAACAGATAAAGGATGAGAAGAAAGGGGCACAGAGAGATGGGAAAAGAGAGCACAGAAAGAAAAAAGAAAAGAAGTTAAAATGCAACATTGAGAAGTAAAATCGCCAGTGGTGGCAATAAAGGACAAAAAAAAAGTGCATTAAAATTTTAATTCAATGATGAACAGAGTAGTGTTTAAATGCTTCATATTGATGCAGAAATAAAGGAGAAAGCTCTGAGAATTACGAGAGCAATGAAGCAAACAAATATTCATTGTATGGATAATGGACATGCCCAAAGGGAAAACCAGAGCATGTTAAACATAAACCACTATCAAGATAAAATATCCTGGTCCACAGATCAAAACTTCCCCCATTGGCAAAGCAACATCAAAGAGACTAACATCTAGACCTATCCTGACTTCCTGCCTTTTATTGTTATTTCAGAGATATAAGAAAAAAACCTGCACCCAGATAGGTAAAATACATATAATAATCTAATTGTACACTTTTCATGAATGCTAAATTCAAGAAGAAAATGTATGTCAGTCTAATGAGAAAAACATTTGTGATCCAAGAATTCTATACCCAATCAGGTTGGTTGATGAGAGTAATTAAGATTTAAGCCTGAGTGTATATAATGGAATATCTCTCATCATCTCAATAAATATCTTGTGAATTGTAATAAACTTAATTGAACCAGAATACAACTGACCATATTATCAACTTAGAAATTTAGCAGTTTTTTTTTAAGGAAAGAGGCAAATCCTAAAGAAATAATTTAATGTATTGAATGAATTCATAAAAACAATCTCCAAATTGCAGTTCATTGTAAGGGACACCTCTGGGTCCTAGGCATCCGTGTTTTACCTCTACAAACACTATTATAACAATTAAAATTTAACAAAAGTTCAAGAGAATGGGAAATAAAGCCACATAAGGGGAGAAAATAATTGCAAAAAAAGAGACATCTGATAAGGACTGTTATCCAAAATACACACACACAAAAACCTGAAAAATCAACAATAACAGAACAAGCAACTTATTTGAAAAAAATGGGCCAATAAGATCTTGACACCTCACCAAAGAAGAAATACAGATGCAGGTTATCATATTCAAAGCTGTGCCACATTACATGTCACTGGAATTTGCAAATCAAAACAGTGATATATAACTACATACCTGATAGAATAGCCCAAATCTGGAACACTGGCAACACCAAATGCTGGTGAGGATGTGGATAACAGGAACTTTTATTTATTGCTGATGGAAATGCAAAATGGCACAGTTGCTTTGACAGACCATTTGGAGGTTTTACAAAACTAATAGTATTCTTTTTTTAATGTTTATTTTATTTTTGAGAGAGAGAGAGAAAGAGAAAGAAAGAGGGTGGGGCAAGGAGCAGAGAGAGGGAGACACAGAATTGGAAGCAGGCTCCAGGCTCTGAGCTGTCAGCACGGAGTCCGATGCAGGGCTTGAACCCATGAACTGTGTGAGGCTATGACCTGAGCCGAAGTCAGATGCTTAACCAACTGTGCCACCCAGGCGCACACTATTAGTACTCTTCTTAATATACAATCCAGCAATTGTGCTCCTTGGTGTTTACCCACAGGAGTGGAAATTTATGTCTACATAAAACCTGCACATGGATATTTATAGCAGCTTTATTTTTAATTGCCAAACTTGAAAACACTCAAAATGTCTTTCACTTGGTGAATGGATAAGTAAACTGTGGAATATCCAGACAATGGAATATTGTTCAGCACTAAAAATAAATGAGCTATCAAGACATGAAAAGGCATCGATGAACCTTAAACGCATGCTACCAAGTGAAGTCACTTAGTACTTCTAATTATATGACATTCTGAAAAAGACACAAAGATCATGGTTACCAGGGGTAGAGGAGAAGGCAGGATGAGTGGGAAGAGTGTGGAGATTTTTAGGGCAATGAAACTATTTTTTTGTGAGACTATAATGGTGGACATCTGTCATTACACTTTTGTCAAAACACATAAACTGTGCAACACCCACAGTGAACCCTATTCTAAACGATTGGCTTTGGGCGATAATGATGTGTCAGTGTGGATTCATCCGTTGTAACAAATGTACGGTTTTCATGTTCTCGTGGGCCTGTAACTGGCCAAGTCAGTACAGTTGTTAAACACCTTAAGCCCATTCTTTATACGTACAGACAACTGAAATCTAAGTTAGGGTTCGCATTTCCTAAATTTCAGTACAGGGACTTGTCAACAGCTCTTGCTGCTGCTTTTATAAAGACATTGTATGTCAGAGTACAGTACTTCTTTTCCTGCTATCATAGCATGTGATATTATGTGTAACTTTGATGGTTTACCTCCTGATTTTAATGATCACATAAGAGGTAGTCTTACCAAATACCACATGATTTCACTCATATGTGGAATCGAAGAAACAAAACAAAGAAAGAAAGAAGAAAAAAGAGATAGAAAAGAAAAGACTCTTAAATATTGAGAACAAACCGGTGGCTGCCAGAGGGGAGATGGGTGAACTAGGTGAAGGGGATTTAGAGTAAACTTATCGTGATGAGCACTGAGTCATGTATAGAATTGGTGAATCTCTATATTGTACACCTGAAGCTAGTATAACACTATAGGCTAATTATACTGGAGTTAATTTTTTTTAAAGGTAGTCTTACACACTAGGTGTATATACATATGGAACATCATCAGATGGAATGCTGACTGTGTAAGTTGTGCAACATTATGCAAGGCAAAGTAACTAGAAATGACTATGAATTAAGACCGTGTTATAAAAATTCATTTAAAAATTCCCCATAAATATTCAAGGGAGCAGGTCTGGACAGAAAACAATTATATTCAAAAGAGAATACAATACAAATTATTGGGTGTATAAAAATAATAATGATGTGGATGAAATATTTGAAAATCTTAATAACAGAGCTAAATTTTATGTGCTGGGCATTGTACAAAATGCTTTCTATGGGTTATCTCATTTAACCTTCAAAGAAATGTCCTTCCTTTTAATCTAAGAAAACCAAGATTTAGAAATTTTAGAAAGTCACAGACTTTAATCAAGATATGTTAGTCTTCCCCAGTAAATAGTAGAGACTAAATTTAGATCCAGTTAGTTTGTGGATGCTTTCATTGTCATAGTAAGAGATTGTTATAACTAAGTAATGCTTATGTAGTAATAATTGATGACTCATTTAGTGAAGTTTTATTACTTCAAATGTGCTGCCAGAATTTCTACCATTCCAGGGGCGCCTGGGTGGCGCAGTCGGTTAAGCGTCCGACTTCAGCCAGGTCACGATCTCGCGGTCCGTGAGTTCGAGCCCCGCATCAGGCTCTGGGCTGATGGCTCAGAGCCTGGAGCCTGTTTCCGATTCTGTGTCTCCCTCTCTCTCTGCCCCTCCCCCATTCATGCTCTGTCTCTCTCTGTCCCAAAAATAAAATAAACGTTGAAAAAAAAAAAAAAAAAAAAAGAATTTCTACCATTCCAAATGTATGAGTACAAAGATTGTGCACCATTCACATAGACTGAGAACTAGAAAAATACAACGCAAAGACTTTTAGAGCTCAGAGGGATCCCTGTAGGATCAATTAAATGGTTGTTTTAGATCTGTAGGCTAGAGATTCCATCAGATTCACAGAAACATGTATTAATATGGGCTCTGCAAGGAAGCCACCCGGCAACTTTTTAAATATAACTGTTGTAAGACCTAAAGTCCCTTAGTGAACAAGCTGCTGTAGGCTGGTGAGTAAGAGTCAGCAAGACTACCCACCTCTTTATGAACCACATTCCAGCACCATACAGTAACAATTAGACAGCCACACTGCTGAGAAGAGGACATTATCAGCAGGAGAGAGAAATTAATGGCATGTGAATATGGCTGACAAGAGGAAGAACAAATGCTGAAAGCAACTATGAGTCTCTGAGTACAACCTTTCACCATGTTAGGGAGCAATTATCCAGCCCAACTCCCTTTTATTACCACTTCAGTTTCTGTAGAATCCATTGCTCCCTTTCCACCACTGCACTGACACTACTTTATCTCTGGACCTCACCATCTCTCCCCTAGGTGTCTGTAACAACTAGGCTCCCTGGCCCATATTTCTCCCAGCTCAGGTTTCATGCTGTCTCGAGTGCTGCCATAGGTCTCTTTCTGTAGGACACATCCAGTCTCATCCAAACATAGGCACCATCCACTGCCCTCCATATTTTATTGCAGAGCTTTGTTACCATTTTTATTTATTTTTTAAATGTTTATTTATTTTTGAGAGAGAGACAGAGCACAAGTTGTGGAGGTGCAGAGTGAAGGAGACACAGAATCCAAAGCAGGCTCCAGGCTCTGAGCTGTCAGCACAGAGCACAACACGGGACTCAAACTCATGAACTATGAGATTATGACCTGAGCCAAAGTTGGATGCTTACCCAACTGAGCCACCCAGGCACCTCTCCTTTTTGGTTTATGACCAAGATTGATTGCCAAGGTAAATCTTCTGCAGAACCCCAAAATAAAACATATAAAATAGGAGCTAAAATGATTGAAGGAAAAAGCACAAATTTCTACCAGTTTAACTTCTAGGTTTCCTCTACTTCTGCCTCATATTGCTGAAATATCAGCAAGCCTTGGGGGTCCTCCAAAGAATGTTAGAAATCCAAGACCATTTGAGAGCCAATGATCTATAATAAAATGTCTATACTTCTTTCCAAGACACAGTTTCCTTCATTGATACCCTAGAGCTCATTTCCAGTCATCTCCCATCATGTTTATGGTCCAAACAACTCTGAGGAACATGGAGCAGCTGACCAGCCCACGTAGTTTCTTAGCATTCTGGATTTATACATACCATTTCCACTACATAGAAAGTATTACCACCACACCGTTTTCTCTGTCTGTAACAGCCAGAACTAGCACATACCTTCTCGGTAAAACCTTCATCTTCCATTAGGCAAATCCATTAATCTCTTCCGCCTTTTCCCACTATACTTTTCACAAAATGTTATTGCTTTGGACTTACTTTATGACAATTATTGGTATACATGGTCATTTATTTGTTATACTTTAAGCTCATCTAGTTCAGAGATAGTGCCTTACTCTTCTTTTTGATTTAAGTACTTAGTATAGTGCCTGGCATATGAAAGATGATAAATAAATGATTGTTATGTGAATTAAAAATTTGAGGCCCTGCCAGAGATAAGGAGTTTGCCTGTAATCATGCAGCTAATTATCAGCAAAGACTATTTTGCAAACCAAGTCCTCTAGCAAACATTTCAGTGACCTTGACAAAACACCATGTAGCCTCTAAACTTTCCAAATGAATTTAGGACCATCCTACCACTCTCCAAGTTCATGTTCTACCACTCACTTTTTCAACTGGATTTCTCCTGCAGCTGCATTTCTCCTAGGGCTGCAATTAGAGTGAACAAGTGAATACTTAGGAAGTTAAAAGTGAATTCATTTGTAGTGATGTTGACAGACCGACTAGTCACATCAACAGACTTTTACTAGTTCACTGTGTATGCACTCTGCTAAGCATTATGGGTGAAACAAATGAAATTGAGAGTTCATCCTTGTTTCCAAAGAGGTAATTTTCTATTATGGGAGATCAGATGTATCTCCAATTATTATATACTATGTAATACACAGTATATGTGTTATACTGTATATACGTTGTATATATATGATATGTATATACTGTAGTATACAAAGTATATATATATATATATATATATATATATATATATCATATATATAAATGACAAATACTGTTAGAGTAATACCAACTGATAACCATAGGAGAAGGGAGCTCTTTCAACACTTTTTTTTTTTCTAAGGAGACTTCTTGGCACAACTGATACTTGAGGTTTGACGAGATGGCAGAAAGTACCTCAACAAGTGCACAGAGAGAAAGCAGAGTTCCACAGAAGGCCTGGAGGTACAAGAGTCAAATATCTGAATCACTCCTTGGATGCTGGGTTGGCTAGAAAAATCTTGAGAACAGGACTGCATACACTCACATCTGTGGGGAACATGGCATGTGACTCAGTGCTCAGAGTATAGCATACTACCAATAGTGATCTATTGAATGACAAATCAAAAGGAGTCTATAAAATATACAGAAAGCTAAGAGAGTCTAAACAGATTCTAAGTTCAGGAAATAGAAGATGATATCCATCTAGGGCATGGAGCAGACATTCAGAGGGTCAACAACTAGAAGCGGCACGTAAAGAAAGCTGACAGTGGGTCCTCAACAAATACCTGGAACAGGTGTTAAAATTGATTGTGAGGTGGCACATGGAAAGGCTAGCTATGTCTAAAGGACCAAAACTGAACCATCAAGTAAAGTGTGTTTAGGAAGAACTAAGACTATTTAGGTATTATAACCTGGAGAGTAGATTGGAGCTAGATTGGGAAATAGTATACATAATTCAATTTAAAAAATAATCTAAATGCCCATTTGAAAAAAAAACTCTTTCTGATAGCATATATTATTTTCTTCTCTTTTCATTAGTTGCAAAAGAATATTCCCCACTAAGGAATCGTCTACTATACCCGTTTCTTTAAAATGTTTTTTATTTGAATATAGTTGACTCACAATGTTACGTTAGTTTCATGTGTACAACATAGTGACTCAACTTCTCCATACATTATGCTATGTTCACCTCAAGTGTAGCTGTACCCATTTTTAATGACAGATTTGATCCTTTGTATTATTCCAAGAGTAGTTCTATGGCAGGGTTGATCTGGAGATCGTGCCTTGTAGCTGAGGTACTTAACGCAATAGATGTTCGCCTTACTATTTCACCAACCCTTTCATAATTTGATCCCTTAATCAGACTAAAATTTTATTATGGGGAATATATAGTTATTCATCATGATTTTGTTTTAGAGTAGAAAGTTTCTGAGTTTGGCTTTCTTCACAATGGGCCATTTCTGACACTGTTCTTTGATGCTGGTTGAGATGTGATTAACTTTGATTCAATAGTACTGATTTAAATGTGCCATTTTTGCTTCACTGATTTTCAATCAATTGATATTCATACTCCTACTTATTAGCTATAATGAATCAGAAATGGCTAATTTTCCTTCCAATGAGCAAAAGAATTTTCCTTATATTTGATTTCATGGGAAAACTAATTGTTTTTGTCTACTTCCATTCCTATTTCTGATGAAAATTTCTGTCAATTGAGAAATATTGTGAGGGAAGCAGTGCATTCAACAAAATTACAAGTTCTACTGTGCTGTATGTGGAAATTTATATTGTGTTTGTGAAATGGCTCGTTGTTCCAAAGTAATTTATTTTTCTCCCATTTTCAAAGGATTATGTTTCCATGTACCCTATATCTTGTTTTATATGCACGTGTGGGCACCTCCCCACCCTCCACACACCCACACAACATACTGCACATTTAATGAGCATCCAAGTTGGTCTCATTTGGAGAATCATTGCTACTTACAAAAGAGGCATAAGAGAAATCTACTTCTGCAATAGGCCAATGAATTGACATATTGTAGCTGAAAGGGACTTTTTTTTTTTAAAGTCCTAGGATTCTAACTTAAATTGAAACAGTAGGAAGTATTACAGAAATACAGTGTTCTGGGTTTCTTTTTATATATTCCACAGCAAATAAGGGAACTGAGCAATGTTGACTCTAGAAATATTTTCTGAAAAGAAGATTTTGTTTTAATGGGAGAGCAGCTTGGGGTATTCCTATCATTAAGAATTTTAAGCCAAAATTGCATGACAGAAGGTCAGGTTAACACTACATATTTTGAAAAATGTGAAGACAAAACAAAACCTAAGTTTTGTGGAATATTATGACAGAAAAGAGATGCTGGACATAAGCATGTATTACCTACCGTACCAGCCAATTTCTCAGTTCTTAATGTCTTTTCACCACCCTTTTATTCATTCAGTAAGTAGACTGCAGGGAATGAAAGGCAGGAGGAATAAACAGTAAGTTTTTTTTTAGGAGGAGATTGTAGATTATAGGCTAACGGGGAAGACATATAATTGTGCAAATGTAGTGATATTCAGAGCACAAGCTCGGGGTGAAAAGTAATTAATAATAATAATAGTAGTAACAGTAGTAGCTTTTATTTTTATTTTTATTTTTTTTTTGTTATCCAGCTTGCTTTCTACTTTGAGCTCTTATTTTACCAGGCGACAGAAAGGAAACCTCAGGAGATTCTGTTAATTTTGATCAATTCAGAGTAATCTCCTCTTAGGGTTTTCCCTTGTCTTTTCCTAGGATTTTATTTAAGTCAGTGGTGAGAGGATGACAGATTTACATAGCACAGTGGTGTCATGTGAGGGATCCTTGGCTGTAATCGTCCCACATTGTCACCCAGTGAGGTATCTGTCACACCTGGTCTTGTTGATTAGTGGTGGCAGATTGTTAACGCATTCTCCTAGACCCCACCTCAAGGCCTCTTGGTCCGTGGCTCTTTGATCAGATCTCTTCACTCTCAGACACATAATACAGCATGCTGCTTCTCCTGTGACTGCCCCTCAATGGGAGGAGACTCTATGAATATACCTGAGGAACCTGCCTGGACACCACGCTTGACTACGCATTGACCACAATTCTGCTATGAGGCTGGTTGCCTTGTCAGCTCTACTCAGTAAAGCGAAATGCAAGCCTTCTGTTGTCAAGCTCTTAACCTCTCTGGAGTTCCATTTCTCCAAACCTACCCATAAAAGGAACCTCCTGTTAAGGACAACAGTGAATATTCTAAGGTCTTGCTTCCCCACCAATTATCATTTTTCGCCTAGAGATGATAACCTTTGTCTTTTTAGATGAGAGGAAGCAGTTTCCTAAATCTGTTGTCTATGGTTCTAGATTTTACGGTCTTTGATCCTTACAGCCTTAGATTTTGATGCTCAATACCAGGATTTATCAACAACCCCTCCATCTTTTTAATGAAACCTTTGTTTCTTTAAACGTTTTTGACATTGAGGACACAGATGTCATAGCCCAATTGGATGGAAAAAAGCCATGGATCTAAATGAATTACCAGAGCAAAAAAAATTAATATATAAAAATATTATGCCACATAAGTAACTACAGAATGTTATAAGTATTATAACAGAATGCTTTAGTAACATAGAAAACATTACTCGTCATATATTGATACTATAAATTACGTGAAAAGGCACATTAGCTTTAATACCTTCTGTCTGATCTCCTTTCCACCTAGTTTCCCTCATAAGAAACGTCTATATTTATAGAGTCTAGTTCATGTAACAATGTATGTATATATTATATCTCATTTAAGTTTTTATCTTTATCTTGAACCTAAACATAAAGATGTTTTTTCGACCCCACACATCTCAGATGCAAATACATAGAGGATACTGGAATTATATTTGGTATTCAGAGTTCATCCCTTTGAAGCATATAAACCATCTTCACTTTCCCTAAATCTCAGCTGCAATGAGCGAATATTTATTTTTAAGAATCCATAAACCAAATCCCATATATTTGCCCAGTGACTCTTTCTAATCTTAGTGCCAGAATCTATAACCAATTGATCATTGCGTACAAAAGGGCCCCAGAAAGCCAGAGATAATTTCTTTCTGGAGGTCTCAGAATGGACTGTGGTAGAACTATTATTATTTTATTTCTTACTATACCTCACATAAACTTACATATAACTTTCATAAATGAAATACAACACATTTGCTAAAAAATTAAGTAAAATGTCACCCTTGGAATAAAGCTAGATTTCAAATTCTTACATCAGTGGTACTAGAAATGTTTTGATGATAAATGGTCACTGTTAAAACAGATTTATGTGACATTTTGTGTTTCCCTTTTCTAATACAACAAAAGGAGAATTTCATTTTCCTTTTTACCTTCTGTTCAATTCTCTGTTTCAAGACCATTTACAGACAAAATTGTTAAAAGGAGCGAAATGCATCTTTGAAGAATTTTTAAAAATATTTTTAAATCTTTTAATAGAGAAGACATTAGTTAATGTGAAATTGATTAAAAAATTGAAAGTTGAATTAAAACTTGAGATTTTTATTGCTTGTTAAATTTACTTTTCAACTCAAAGAACATTTTAGTCTTAAAAACCTCTGAAACTTTGAAATCAATATTTCTTAATCTTTGAATAGAAACATAGTGACATAAAAGAGACAACTCCAAAAACACCATTTATAAGAATATATAGTAATTGAGACTATAATCAAAGGCTTATGTAAGATGCTAAGCATTAGGGACAGTAAGTGTTCATTTTAATGCTGACCTAAGAGAATTGTAGTAAGTTTGGATTTACATTTCCCCATTTTTACTAGGTAGTTAATAATACCTCGTCTACCTTACCAGACTATTGTATAAAATGGATATAAGCAGAGGCATTAAACAACTAAGGAATCCTATTAATACAAATGAAGAAAATCCATTATGTTAATAAACCCTAAGTATTTCTAAATTGCCTCAAGACATTTCAGCATAATAAATGGGATTGTTCTTTGTGTTGCTAAATGTGATGTTATTATTTGTAGTCTATGTGACTGCTTTGTATTCGCTTATAAAGTGTTCATAAAATATGAGTATAGTAGACTATGCTTTAAATCATCTTCGTTTTCCTGAGATGAATTCTGTTGATTGTTTGATCACAGGTGCATCAAATAGTTTTGTGTAAAGATATCTACTTATGTTAATCTGTGTAATCAAAAATATATAAAGACAATCTGATGTTGCAGGATGCACAAAGAATGAAACTAAATCCCATTTTCCCTAGATTTTGTTTATTTGAACAATCTATTTTTAATCTGTATAATTATTTTTCCAAGAAATCCAAATTTCCGTGAGCAGAACTGAACATGAAAAGGCAGAAATTTACAGTTGCATCTAAAACCCGAATTTCAATTTTCGTATGAAATATCTGATTTTCATGCACGTATGCTATCTTCTGTACGGGAAAGTGATGAAGCAATTATCCACAACCACCAGGACAAATGGGTTTCCATGACTGTGTGAGTGGTGGGAAGTAATTGGATAAGCACAAACTGATGGGTGTGCTTACAGCTGGATAAGATTGAGGGATAGGAAGACAGAGACTCTTTCCTGGATAGTGAGACATTTGAGAACTGGACCTTGCAAGAAACATATCAGTGAGTGCAGGTAAAAGGCATACAACTAGAAAAGGCCTGGAGACAGGAAACTGTAGGATCTATTTGTTGAATAACAAGTAGTGTTTGGTGTGAACAGAGGCAGAATATACCACCCCCAAATATGTCACTTTGATAAATTTATTATTTTGAGCTTAGGCACTCGATAAACAGCAAATAAAGGGAGAAGCTTTCTCTGAATTCCCCTTATCTGCACAAAGACAGATGCCTAAATAGGAACTCGGTTGTCATAAATCCGCTCTGTGGAGTTTCATCAACCAGGGAAGATTGACTCTTGTCACAGGAGAAGAGACTAGAAGTGACACCACACCTAGATGGACTTTGTCAAAAACTACCATATCTCCCATTATGCTTCTCAGGGCCCATTCATCTTTCCTAAAACTGATTTACTCTCACCTAACAGACCTACACCCCACCCCACCCCCCACACACACCTCATTCCCTATTAACATGGTACTAAGGCCTGAATTCTAAGCCACCTTAGGGAGTTACCCATTTTTCTCTGGGTTTCTCCCACATATACATAAGGTTACATGTTAATGAGTTTGTTTGTTTGTTGTTGTTGTTGTTGTTAATCTGTTATTACAGGGGTTTTGGCCAAGAACTTAACAGAATAGAAGGAGAAGTATTTTTCCTCCCCTACAGGTAGGAAACAGGAGAGGTTCAGGGAAACTGAGTCATGAAGGGCAGTCAGATCACACACAAAAAAATCCTTCCATATCAGGGAGAGCGTGGACTGTATCCCACAGAAAATGAAGAGTCAATGACAGTTTTTAATCATGAAAGTGGCATAGGTAAAGCTATCCAGAAAGCAGGAACATGAATCTGTCAACATAGTATGAGGAGAGTTTAGAAATAGTTGAGGGGGACCTGGGTGGCTCAATCAATTAAGTGTCTGACTCTTGATTTTGTCTCAGGTCATGATCTTGTGGTTCATGAGATCGAGTCCACATCTGCTCCTCCCTTGCTCAATCTCTGTCTTTCTCTGTAATAATAAGTAAATAAACCTAAAAAAAAATAGTTGAGAAGAAATGGAAGTCATATAGGGGGATATAACCTAAGGCATAATCCATGGAATGGTATTGGGCAGCTAAATTTTGGGGCTAAGTCATCAAATCTAAAGGACTCGGTGACTAAATGGGGGAGGTGAAGAAGAAGCCAAAGGCAAATGTCGGTGGTAAATGCTGTCAATGACTGTAGGGGGTACAGGAGGATTGTAACTAAAGGAATCATTCCAAGTGTGTGATAAAGGCTGCAGTGGCTTTCGGAAGGTCCCATTTTGTGGTTTTATTACTCTACTCAGTTCTTTCTTTGTATCTTCATTTACTTTGCAAACGAGGGAACAAAACAGCATAGAGGCTAAGTAGCAGAAATTGGGATCAGACCACAGTGGTTTGAGTGTTACCCATGCCACTTTACAATCACTGTGTGATTGAACAAATTATTTAATTCTCTAAACTTTGGTTTTCTCAGTTTTTAAAGGAAAATGCACACCTAATTTTTATGAGTATTCACAGTGACAGGAAGCATAAGTTTATATGGAATGTGGTAATGACAATAGAGAGGATACATTTCCTGTAGGAGGGGATTCTGGAAACATGGTGAACTCATTGTGACTTGGTTCCTTTTTCCTGTACTCTCAACACCGAACTTCTTGTCCTGCCTAATGCAAACAGCTGCTGGAATTCACTGGTGACAGGACTTAACTAAGACTGTGGACTCTATTGGAAGGTGAGGGAAGGTCAGGTTGGGAGAGTTTCCCAGGGCTTCTTTTCTTGGGGGCTGGATACATAACTGAAAAGGACACAGTATATTTGTGTACATATGGAGAATTAAAATTGAAAATCTAAAAACACTTAAAAGAAGCTAAAAAGTTAATATTGAATAAATAAGTAAAAGAGAGTTGAAAATTGTAATTGAGGCAAAGGATGCACTAATTATTTTAATGAACTAGAACATTTAACTCTAGAGTTATTAATGGCAGAAGATGCCAATAAATGAGCAAACTGTGACGGATTCCTTGTGATCTGATGGAAGTAGAGTTGATCCTTGGGAGATAGAAGCTTTTAATATGGGTCTTTTACTATAGAAAGCATATGTTATACATATATTCATAAAAAAGGAAACTTTTCAAGAGCCTTACAGAATGCAAAATCATTCTGAAATGTCAATAGAGTGGTTGTAATACAAGCCACATCTTCAGAGAATTCAGGAATAATAGATGACAGGGACGCTTGGGTGGCTCAGTCGATTAAGTCCAACTTCAGCTCAGGTCATGACCTCATGGTTTGTGGGTTCGAGCCCTGTGTCGGGCTCTGTGCTGACAGCTCAGATCCTGGAGCCTGCTTCAGATTCTATGTCTCCCTCTCGTTTTGCCCCTTCCCCACTCACACTCTGTCCCTCAAAAAGATAAATAATGAACATTTAAAAAATTAAAAAAAGAGTAGTGGATGACAAGTTAGTTTAAGGTCATTAGTCTATTCTTAAAAATATTTAGTGGAGAAAGAGGAAAAGTGCTCAGTACTGTAGCAAACTTGAGGATAAATTTTGGGTATGTCTGTCATAATACAGGGAGACCTAGACATATATGTAAGCTACAGTAAATAAAGAAAACAGGGGTAATGGAAATATGCATCGAAGATAACAGAAATGAAGGGAAATTATTGGGAATGTTACAGGAGCTACTCGGTACTGGATCTATCATTGTGCATGAAAAAAGTCTATACATTGATTTATACTTCCACTGCGAGCCTTATGAGGGCAAAAGCCACATCTCTCTTGGTCACATTTACATTATTAGTGCTCAGTCCAGACTATCATAGTCTCAATCAAAAACCTGTTAATTTAATAAATATATGAAATGGAAAACATACTCAGAAGTATTAGTTTTTATAACAAAAAAAAAGTAAAATAAGCATAAGTTAGAGAAAATGGCTGAAATCTTTGCAATGAATCGGTCTGGAAGGAAAACTTGGAGGCAGGAAGATGGGATTATCTTTAATGTTAGGGAGAAGGGAGAAGAGGCTGGTGAATATGAATGGGCTTCAAAAGAAAAAGTATTTTTGTTTTATAGAGTAGAGGTTAATTGTAGACACTTTGGAGGAAGCCACATATATGTGTGAACCAAGATCCAATATTTATGAATTTATTTGATGTTAGGCAAATTAGTAATTTCTATGTACTTGGGTTTTCTCATTTGTTAACAAGAAAATAGTACCTAACTCACACAGCAGATTTACAGACAATATGATACTAGACATAAGTCACCAGCCCAAGCCTGGCATTTAGCACACCCATTGTTAGGTTTAAATTTCATTGAGTGAGTGTGCAGAACAACGACCTACCTATCAGAAGCCTGGAAGAGCCTAACACTGACCACGCTCTGCTCTGTAACTCCCAGTCAGGGCTTTGAGGGATGTCTCCTCAACAGGAGCAAAGTCAGAATCTGAACCTGAGAGCCTGACTTCCAAACCAGGCTCTGCCACATGCCAGCTGTGTGGCCTCTGGAAATTCATTTATCTGAGCCTCAGTTTACGCATCTTTAAAGTAGGTTTAACAATGACACCTAGTTTAAAGAGTTACTTTGAGGATTAAGTGAGTTAATGTATGGAAAACAGAACAGCGTCTGGCACATTAAGTGTGGGAACACAATCAAGTTAGGGGAAGGAGAAAATATGTAGGGAAATGTGGATGGGATGCATGCACTGGTTAAGAGAATATAGGTTGAGTGGGAAACAGAAATGGAGTGGATAGGGATGAAGTAGGAGATGAGACAAGGCAGAAAGGAAGTGTGGCAAATGAACATAAAAATTGGAAAAAAGAAAACATAAATGTGAAGGCTCATTTTAAGAGTGGCTCAAACTAATATTTTAAACTTTTTTTTTAATGTTTATTTATTTTTGAGACAGAGACAGAACATGAGCAGAGGAGGGGCAGAGAGAGAGAGGGAGACATAGAATCCGAAGCAGGCTCCAGGCTCCGAGCTGTCAGCCCAGAGCCCGATGCGGGGCTCGAACACCCAAGCTGTCAGATCATCACCTGAGCCGAAGTCGGACGCTTAACCGACTGAGCCACCCAGGTGCCCCTCAAACAAATATTTTAATTATATAATCTGACACCAGATTCGGCACCAGTCATGGGAACCCAAATAATAAAATAGAATTCATTGTTCTGAGAATTATGTTAAAAAGCAAACCAAACATTTTTTAAATATTTTGAGAGAAAGAGAGGGCACACGTGCACAAGCATACACCAGTGGGGGAGGGGCAGAGAGAGAATCCCAAGGAGGCTCTATGCTTTCAGCACCCAGACTGACTTAGAGTCTGATCTCAGGAACCATGAGATCATGATCTGAGCCAATATCAACGGTTGGATCCTTAACTGACTGAGCCACCCACGTGCCCCCAAAACATTTTTTTCTTAATTGTTTTCCCATATATCGTCTTCTAGCTCACTCTCATTAACAGATTTTTTTGGAAAAAAAGAGTTTTATACTGTTATTGGCACCTGTGATTAAAATATCTGCTGTTAATTTAAAATCTGAAGAATTGACAACACATTTTTCTTTGAACATGTCTGAACTAGAGTTTTCCAATACTTTTTATTATAAGATTGAAATAACAGAAACCTTGTACTGTGTGGATTCTGGTCAAATTTTAAAACAAATATTGAAAAGTTGAAATACTAGCATAAATATCATTGGATGTGTTCTCTCCTCTATAAAACTATAGAGTTCAATAAAGTAAAAGTATCCATTTTCATATTTAACTCTTATTTATATGGACATTTTATGTTTATCCATCTATGATCTAGAAATATAAAGAGAAAATGACAGATACCTATAGACAACCAAAGATTTTAAAACTGAACTTTTTTTTAACGTTTATTTATTTATTTTGAGAGAGAGTGAGAGAGAGCACGAGTCAGTGGGGAGGGGCAAAGAGAGAGGGGGAGAGAGAATCCCAAGCAGGCTCTGCACTGTCAACACGGAGCCTGATGTGGGGCTGGCTCTCACAAACTGTGAGGTCATGACCTGAGCCGAAATCAAGGGTTGGATGCTTAACTGACTGAGCCTCTAGGTGCCCCTAAAACTAAACGTCTTGATCTGGGTAGATCTGGTAGGAATAAATAGGTAAGAGGTAGAGTACTGAATAATAATAATTATTACAAAATTTATTAATAAAATTTTAGTACGTATATATAGTATGTGAATGTTATATTCATATATAATATATTAAATAAGTATACATTCTTTCCCTACCCATAAAACATAAACATTTCGTAAAATCTCACAATTAGAAAAGTATTCTGACATTCTCAGATCCCACCACATAGAATTTTGTACTAATGATAAAAATGCAGCACATTAACTTTACTGAGAATTTAAACATTCTCCCAAATAATTGTTTGGTCAAAGAAGAATAAAAATAATTATAATAAAACGTCAAAGTCATGACAATTAAAACACCATATATCAAAAACTGTAGGATTAAAACAAAGTTATATGCAGAGTAATAAAATACAACTGTAAACATTTTTATAACCAGACAAGAAAATAAAGATACAGATTCTTCTCCTGTGGCACTGAAGAAATACCAATAAAAAAAAAAAAACTGTACAAGAAACAAATTAATGTCAAAAAACTCCCAGAGGGGAATGTTGGTGGCTCAGATGGTTAAGCAGCAAACTCTTGGTTTCAGCTCAGGTCATGATTTCTCAGGGTTTGTGAGTTAGAGCCCCAGATTGGACTCTGTGCGGACAGTGTGGAGCCTACTTGGGATTCTCTCTCCCTCTCCACCCCTCCTCCACTCTCTTTTGTGCATGCACTCACTCTCTCTCTCAAAATAGATAAGTAAAACTTAACTCCCAGATTTATGAATTAGAAAACAAATACAATAGTGGTATTAAAAACAGAAAGCACATGAATAAATTTAAAAAAAATCTTCTGCTTTGAAGGTGGTAGGCTAAGCACATGCTATACCCTCATAATATAGGGGAACATCACTCATCATCAATGGTCTGCTCCTGGTGGAACCTGGGAGCCAAAGTACAGCAGAAGTAACCAGTAGGGCAATTAATTGTGCAGCTAAGGAGGAAACCTCAGGCAATTCACCCTTATACATTGCTGTTTGCATATAAAACAAGCAGCAGAATCAGTATTCACTGCCTCCAGGCAGTACAATTACCATAAGAATTTAGACTGGGAGACAAGGACATTCTGGATCAATAGGGAGGACAGGGACTGAATAGTCAAATAGAGCACTTCCCAGTCAACTCTCAAGCTCCCTATAAGGATGGAAACCTTGTCCAAAATGCCTAGTCATCAACTAAAGCACAAACTAAGGAAGCAGTCTCAAAGGGGATTATGATTACCATAATGGACTCATAAATTAGGATTACTAGAAATTTAAAAAAGCCAACACCAAGAAGGAGACAAAAGATTCAATAAATGGAAGAAGCAATTTATAAGTAAAGAGAATTGATGCAATAATCAGAACAAGTTTTTAAGCATATGTATTTAATTTTTTCATAGAGATAAAGGAGAATATTGTATATGGGATACAAACAAAAAGGACAAATGAGTAAAGCCAGTTTATAAATAAAATCCAAGAAGATATTACTATTATGAATTTTTTCTATGTTATTAATTCTGATATATCCATTAACTCATCAAAATATCTAAAATGAAACTTACAGAAATTGAGTAGTTTATGAAAGCCTAATTTCATGGCAATATCCATCACATCTTTCTCAGGTTTGCTTGTTCAAACAAAGGTCAACGATAAATGATGGCATAGAAAATTTGAAAGATGTAAGTATGTTTTTGTTATTTGATTTATTCCAGCACAGGAAAAACCAAAAACTTCAAAAGTTTTCTAAGTATTCATGTATTATGTACAAAATTTAAATATATACAATGCTTTAAAAAAAAAAAAAACCTGGTAACCCAGATTCCAGAAGAGATAAATGAATGTAATTTTTTTAGTTTTCCAAATTGATTCTAAAAGTTCTTGAAGAGTGATGAACAGCATAGAAGTAGTTTTTAAGTTGATACTTTTTTCTCAAGACTATTTTAATGATTGAAAAAAAATATAACTTCTATCATATGATTTCATTTATATATGGAATCTAAAAAATAGATGAATAGCAAACAAAAAGTAGACTTGGACCTATAAAGACAGAGAACAAAATGATTACTGCGGGGTCGGGGTTGGGGGGGTGGGATGGGAAAAATCTGTGAAGATAAATGGGAGGTAAAGGCTTCAAGTTATGGAACGAGTAAGTCACAGGAGTAAAATGCACAGCACAGGGAATATAGTCAATGGCATTGTGACAGCATTGTATGGTGACAGATGACAGCTACACTTGAGCAGAGCATAAGATATAGACTTGTCGACTCACTATGTTGTACACCTGAAAGTGATGTAACATTGTCATCAATTATGCTCAAAAAGTAAGTAAGTAAGTAAGTAAATAAATAAATAAATTTACAAATATTTTTACTCAACTTTCAGAGCTGGAAATAAAAACCACTCCAGGTCCATGATACAGAAAGGATTCAGTACTAGGGATTAGGTGCTTACAAAATTATTTTTAAATGATGGTAGATTCAATGTCTGTAAACTCCCCTGCATGTTTTGGTTTTACCATCACAGCATGTGACCTGCTGCAGGCATTATAAAGTCACTGTTCCTTACTGCATCTGTCACTGCTGCCATCACAACGGCCATGCATCTGTGAAGCTGGTTACCAGGCACTGGAACATGGAGTTTAGTGCTGCAAGAATTGCTTCTCTGGTAGCATAGCTGCAGAAAATGACCTGGCTCTCATCTCTGAATTCTGAATTTCACATGACTTATATCCTGACTCTAAACCTTTACTGCAAAGGAGTCCCACAAAAGTAGTTTTTAGCTTTCCAACCACTGCTAATGACAACAGAGTGAAGTAGAGTCTGAGCCAGTCTATTCAATCATCTGTCGTGAGCAGATCACAAAACTGCATACATCATCTGATTTCCAAATCCTAGGAAAAAAGAGAGATTGAAAATATATCAAAGTTTAACAAGTGATTGTATCTGGATATTGAAATATAGGATGATTTTAATTTTTCCTTTAAATATCTATTGTTAAATTCACTAAAATAAGAATATGGCACTTGTTTTAGGTTTTAAAATTTGTATACATTTGTACCTGTGTAGTGAAGATCTTGGTTTTATCCAAAGAGAGGACAGGAAGGTGTCCCTGGTTTCTAGAGTTAACCTCAAAACCTTGGAGTTTCCAAAGTCTTTCTTTTTCATGATAAGCCCCTGGAACCACATTGAAAATGTGATACTTTATGCTAACAAAATGATGCTGGGAGGGACTCTCAGATCACATATCATACTCCTAGGGAAGGGGAGTGGGGACTGACCAAACCAGAAAATTGACCTATCCTTCATGATGCCTACTTAATGAAGCCCCGATATGAACTCCAGTCTCCAACACTCAAGTGAACTTTCTGGGTTGGCAATATTCCATGTGTGCTGTCCTACATCAGCTTGGGTAGGGTAATGGGTCCTGAGGGCAGCAAAAGCTTTGTGTCTGGAACTCTCCCAGGTACCTGCCTATGTGCCTCTTCTTTTGGGTGATTTTAATATATCTCTTCTGTGTAACAAACCATAACCATTAGTATAACAGCTTCCGATGTGTTCTGTGAGTCCTAGTGAATTACTGAAAATGAACGCAGTTTGAGGAAATTGTGCGAAGAGTGAAGGCAGTCTTGTGGAGGACTGTGTCCCCGGGTCTTGCACTTTGGGTAACTCCAGATAGTAGCAGTCAGAATTCCTTGTGGAAACTACAGAAATTGAATTTGGGTAAGCAAAAAAAGTCTTACTAGAAAGATACTTGGTAGCTCATAGGGTTTATGAGAAAAGCTGAGAAAAGACTTGGGTCTATAAGAAAAGCTGAGAAAAGACTTGGAAAATGGAAAAAGGAATTCAAGCCTGAAAGTAGCCTTTCCTGGTCACTCTGTATGAAAAGCATCCCCCTATTACTCTTCTGGGCATAATTTTCAATTACATCTGTCAACTGTGTCTATTCTATTTAGTGTGTGTGTGTGTGTGTGTGTGTTTCTTTCAAAGTGTAGATTGAAGAGAAATGGTCACAGACTCTTCCTCTCTCTGTTTCTATTACCCTTGGGTTTGCCCCTCAGTAACTAACACAAATCTTGGCTGTGTGACCTGCTTTGGGGAACGGAACAGTAGAAACAGTGACATGACCAGAGATTTGAAAAGTGTCCACTTCAAAATTTGCGACTAATGTAAGAAGCCTTGGCAAGCCTGCAAAAGGTGGGAAACCATGTAGAGCAAAATTAAAGTACCTTATTGAACTTCATGCTAATTGCCATAAACATGGGTGAAGTCATCCAAGACCTTTTGACCATCAACAAACATACCAGTTGACCACAGACACTTGAGATAACCGAACAGAAATCAGTATAGATTTAAAAAAAAACAAAGCAAAGCAAAATTATTTCTGGACTTTTTTATTCTTTCACTCATATAAAAGAATAATACAATAAGTGTAAAAAACAACATTTAAAAGCACTATTCTTTACAAAAGTTACAATGCTAAACAAAAAAATTAAGTAACATTTTTTTCTTTCCCAAATCTTGCTTTTAGTTTCCTATGTATTGATTAAAACAATGTAATTTAATAATAAATGTGAGTTAGTCCTTTTTAGTGTTTTACCCATGACTCTGAATCATTGTCAATACCACCACATAAAATAAAACTTACTAATTCATATTGTATTAGTTGAGTTCTCTAGAGAAACAGGACATATAATTATAGAGATAGAGATCGATATAAATATATCTAGAGAGAGGAGAGGGAAATTGATTGATTATAAGAAATTGACACAATTATGGAGGCTTACAAGTCCCAAGATGTACAGGGTGAATTGACAAGCTAGAGCCAATGTGTAGTTCTAATTCCAAAGACCTAAGAACTAGAACTGATAGTGGGGTACCCGGGTGGCTGTTGGTTAAGTGTCTGACTTGATTTTGTCTCAGGTCATGGTGTAACTCATGAGGTTGAGCCCCACACTGGGCTCTGACAGCACAGAACCTGCTTGGAATCCTCTCTCTCTCTCCCTCTCTCTCCCCCTCCTCCCCCACTCATGTTCTCTTTCTCTCTCTCTCTCTCAAAGTAAATAAATTTAAAAAGAAAAAAAAAAAAAAAAAAAGGAAATGCAGCAAGCTGGAGACCCGGGAATAGCCAATGTTTCCATCTGAGTGAATAAAGCTCATGTCCAATTCAAAGGCAATTGGATGGGAGTATTAGCCTTTTTTATTCTATTCAGGCCTTCAGATGATTAGATAAGGCCCACCCACATAAGAAAGAGCAATCTGCTTTACTTGTATCTATAGATGTAAATGTTCATCTCACCCTAGAACACCCCTACAGTAACACTCATAACATTTGATTAAACATCTGTGCATTCTATGGCTCAGTGAAAATAACACATAAAATTAACCATCACGCATTTGTAAATTATGTGTAGATGAATAGATAGATATTAAAACTCACAGTTAGACTTCAACTTTTGATACCAGTCTGTTTCTCCCATCTTGTGCTGAATCTTTAAAGTCTGAAACATGCTTCTTAAAGCCTCTTCATTCAGCCTCCTCTATTTCTAATTAATTTCATTCCTAGCCATGACTCTTTATCATGGAAATGAATGCCATCCATCAGATATCTTTTGATATAACTAAAGCCTTAATTTTGGATTTAAGATTCTAATTAGAATACTTATGTGAATGGAATTTCCTAGAAATTCTGGATAGTTTTATTTGAATAGTGAAGAGAGAGAGAGAGAGAGAGAGAGAGAGAGAGAGAGAAATGAGCAACTCCAGATACTTTTATCCAACAACATAAACCACGGAAAAATACAATATGGAATTCCTTCTTACTGGAATTTTATTTATCCTTGTCCATCAATTACTGTGCAGAAACTGGATGGCAAAATTTAGCAATATTGGATTTTAAGAGGCTTTTGAATATAGGAGACCTAGACATAAATGCCACAGAAAATGGGCATTTGATCAAATATTGTAAGTAATGGCACCATCTAAAGGTGCAAATCAAATCTGCATAACCTACAAAATTTTGTTCTCTCAACAGAGAGAAAAACACTTTTTTGCCATAAGAAAAAATGAAACTTCACAAACTGTAATAGTTAGTGGAAAATATAACCATTGATATTTACATGTCTATAAATTACTGCTCTTTGCCTTGTCTCCACAGAAAAAGATTGTTATTTAAGTAGCTAGTTTTATTGTGGTGATCAGAGGTTGAATCATTATGTTGTACATATGAAACTAAAATAATATTTATTTCAAGTACCTTTCAATTAAAAAAAAAGTATCGAAAGCACAATTGTGCCTGATACCACGGAAAGCTCTTGAAATGAATACATGCATATATGAGTGTTCTTGAACTTAAAGACTCAAGATCTAGTGGGAAAAAAATTGACCAAAAACTGTTAAGTTTTATATACTAAATTTATAAAACATATGTTGACAAAAAGCCGTGGAGACAACAGGAAAGAGTCTTAATTCTGCCTGGGACATTGGGAAAATATTCCCAGAGGAGGTAACATTTAATCTGGCTTCTGAAAGAAAAGTGGTTTCCAGATGAAGAAGAGACAGACAGTCCTGGCATAAAGGCAAAAAATGTAAAAGCATCAAGGACTGTCCAAGCCAAAGTATCCAGGGAGTTGCAGTAAGTTCATAATGATTAGAGAGAAGAATTCATGGTTTGACGTTTCAGAAAAAGAAGATGTAAAAGTCACGCGGGGCCACTTTGTAAGTGTGGACTTTTAATCCATACAAACTAGTTCAGGTGTAATGTTTGAGCCACTGGAGAACCGCAGATACGATTAATGACTTTATTGTGTTTTGTTTTAAATTATCACATGCTCATTAAAAAAAAAAATCAGAACATTCATAGGATATACCTAAGAAAGTGAAACCAGCAGTTTTCTAAACCACCCAGAGATGACCACTGGTAATATTTGGGGGAAATTTCTCCAGGCTTTTCCATAGAAGTGTGCACATGCCCTTACGTATGCACGCGCAGAGATACACACCCACACAAGAATATAATACATGTTTTGTCTCTTGCATTTCTGCTTCCAAATGTATTGAATATACTCTTCAGTTTGATGAGAATTGCACATTGTTTTTTAAAGGATACATAATACTCCACAAATGATGAGTATTAAGATTATTGTCAACACTGTAGTCTTTTAAGAACAGTGATGTTATCAAATTTGATTTTTTTTTTCAACGTTTATTTATTTTGGGGACAGAGACAGACAGAGCATGAACGGGGGAGGGGCAGAGAGAGAGGGAGACACAGAATCGGAAACAGGCTCCAGGCTCTGAGCCATCAGCCCAGAGCCCGACGCGGGGCTCGAACTCACGGACCGCGAGATCGTGACCTGGCTGAAGTCGGACGCTTAACCGACTGCGCCACCCGGGCGCCCCTCAAATTTGATTTTTAAAGCAACGACTCTAACAAGAATGTGGAAAATCTGTTTGGGTGAGTGAGAAATGGTGGTAGAAGGGTCCCTTTGGTTCCTCTGAGAATATAGTAGATAAGGTCTGGGAGTACTATCGGGACCAGGAAAATAGAGGCAAGACACTGGATCTAAGAGATATATCATAGGCAAACTTTACCCTTCTTGAACCTAATTGGTTCAAAATAAGAGTGGGCAGTAAAGGGTTACATATCGGGCCTGGGTTGCTCAAACCCTGCACATTCCAAAGGAAGGCATGTGTTCAGAACTGGCCTTTGGCTAGCTCTTGGAGATAACCTCTGTACCATCGAAATATTCTGCCTGAAAATAGTGTGTTCTTTTCTGTTTTGTTTTGTTTTGTTTTATTCCTGAAGCCTTATGTTTTTCGTGAGGTTGGACATGGAGGATGATGCTAGAATCTGAGTAACTATACGACTGACCCCCAATAGTAACACTGGACACCATGGCTTTGATGAGCTTTCTTGATTAACAACACTTTGCAGAATATTCTTCTTCTTTGGGGGGAGAATTAAGTGTGTCTTGTGCTCCTTCACTGGGGCAGGAGAATTGGAAATTTGCACTTGATTTCTCCTGGATTTTACCCAATTACATTTTCCCTTTGCTGATTTTATATTATTTTATTGTAATAAACCATAACCATGAAGATAATAACTTTTCTGAGTCCTCTATGTCCTTGCAGTGAATAATTGAGCCCATCTTGGGGACCCTGAAACAGAGGATGACAGAGAGTTCCAAATCATTCCTCCTGAGAAATCAAGAGAAGTGGGTACCACTGAATAAAATAGGAATCATAGGAGAAATAACAAATGTGAATTTCTGAAAACCAGGGTAAATTGCTCAGAGTCAAACACAGTAATTTCAAATTATTAAAGTAGAAGAACATTTCCATTCTAGAAACTTTCCCAAGGCTACTCTCTAGTAGTTACTCTCAACACCACTGGTAGCCACTATTCTGACTTCTGTATACACAGATTAGTTTAGCCTCAAACTTCATATAAATAAATCATATTCTATATACTCATCTATGACCACCTTTTTTTGTTCAGCATTATGAGTTTCATCTGCATTTTTCTGTATATGGATAACTTATTTCTCTTTATTGCTAAGTGCTAATCCATTGTAAGAATAAATGATGAACAATTGTATATGAGGCTTAATAATGGCTTCCCAATGATGTCTGTGTCCTAATACTGGGAACCTATCATTATGTTGCCATACATTCGAAAGGGACTTTGCAGATATGATTAAATTAAAGATCTTGAGATGGGGATTATTCTGGATTATCCTGGTAGATCCAATGTAACCTCAGAAATCTTTATAAGAAGGAAGTAGGAGGTGAAAACAAGGGAAAAGTTGATGTGACAACAGAAGCAAAGATTGAAGTGACACAGTTAAGACCTAAGGAATGCCATAGCCTCTAGAAACTGGAAGAGACAAGAAATAGAAAGAACCTTGATTTTAGCCTCAAAGGACTTGTTTCAAACTCCTGACCTCTAGAATTGTAAGAGAATAAATAAGTGTTGTTTTAAGCCACAAAGTTTATGGTGATTTGTTGTAGCAACATCAAAATATTAATACAGATAGTTTACCCATTTTTCTGTTGATGGACATAAAAGGCTATTCCAAGTTTGGAGTAACTGTGAGTAACATTGCTGTGAACATTTTTTTCACAGTGCGTTTGATAGAAAATTTTCACTTGTGGAGGGTGGAATAAGAATTAAATTTCTGGGTCATAAAATAGTGGGATGCCTATGTTAATAGAAATCAGTAATTTTCCCAAGTGGTTGTACCATTTTATACTCACCAGTTCCTCCACATCTGTACAAACATTTCGTATTTTTAGTTTTTTAAAAATGTTATATACTTTGATATGTAGTTTTAAATTGCATTTCTTTGAGTGCTAATGTTTTTGAACACATTTTTATATGTGTATGGACTACTTGGCTATCATTTTGAGATTTGGGGGAAAACCATGGGCATCCTAGAAAAAAAAGTACACATGTAATTGAAAAACATCTTCACATGATTTCGGGGGTTTCATGGGAACTTGACACCTTTGGCTAAGGTTTGACCTTGGCTGCTGATGTTTTCTCCACATCCTGCCCCATACTTTGTGTTCTAGAGATCTTGATTATCTTGAAGTGTCATATCTCTAGTCCTTTAAAATATCTCCTTCAGACCCTGTACTCTCCACCCTATGTACACATAGCTCGCCAATTTTCTCCTCCAGGAAGTTTACTTGGATAATTCAATCTCTTCTTTGTATGTATCTCTTAATACCCTACCCCTCTTTGGTTATTAAACTTAGTGTAGTCACTATAATTATATGTTTATTTTGAACATCTTGACATCAATGACTCTGTAATAGTCATGTTAAAGCTTATGGCTGACATTCAAATATTTGCTGAATGAGTAAATGAAAGACAAAACACGTAATTTGAAAAATCATATCGCCAGTAGTGATTATTCTGTAATTCTGAATTTCCAGAATTCAATGACTCGTGTGGCTAATGCAGTCTAAAAATGTGTTTTATTTGTTTTGTCTTTAAATACCCTAGACAGTTTGAGAGGGCAGGGGGGGATGTCTTATGACAAACTAGTTGCAATGATTTGATTCGATTTTGAATTTGAATCTTTTTTTTTTTTTTTTTTTTTTTTTTTGCTTTTTATAGAAGTCTCTTCATAGTTGCACTATGGTCTATATCCCAAAGAAATATAATTTTTGTTTAAGATATATGTTTGTCTCTGAATAATATAAATTCATTAAGTCAGTTTTCACGTTGTTGTTTTTAATGGTGCAAAGTAGGTGTTCAGTGAATCCTTGTTAACTGAGACTTTTTGTCAGATCATTGACCAGATAATGCCTGAGTAATCTCTAGTCTGACAAATGTTATCGTCTGACATTAAAACTTGAGCCAGCTTTCTTTTGCTCCCTCAAAAGTCAATAGACAAGCTAAAGGCAGAAATACACCAGAAACTAGTCTTCCTAAAGAGCATGGCAACAATTCTGCCGTCAGCTGTTAAGTTTGTGCTAGTTCCACGGAAAGAAAAGGTTACTCCTCACTTGTGGCGAATGTCATGTTCTCCCTCACCAGGGAGAGTGTAGGCTGCTGGGTATTGTTCCTTCCAAGCAAATGCAGTTTGAAAAGAAAAATTCCAGCTGGAGTTCAAGCACAGGGCCTCCTTAGGGCTGAACTATTATTGCCATTCTCTGCACCAAGGCACAATGATTCTATCTATTTACTCACTCATCGAACTAAATGTATTGAAGGCTCTACAGCAAATCGTCAGCTGAGCAGAATGGGTAAAGGAAAATGAAAGAAGCATCCATGGTCTTTGAGACCTATACCAATAACTAGTAAACAAAGAACTGCTTGCAATAATTTTCTTCTAACCATGCACATGGGCTCATTGCTGATAACTTTACGTTGAGAGTCAACAAGAGAAAATTTTGAAATAAGAGAGATCTAAATTTATCATTTTCTTTTGTTGAAACTCATCCTCTTTATTTTTCTCTTCCTTCAAATGTCAGAATACAGTCACTGTATTTTCACATGTTTGCTTCATGAGGAATTCTCTTTTCACCTTTAGTTCTTTCTTGGTGCTTTGACCCATTAGCTCCATCAGCTTGCTCTTTTCTTCTTCTGTCTTGCTCTGAAAGGCTCCCTTCTCTCCTCAAATAGCTCCTTTTCCTACTACTTTAGAACCACTGAGCTAGCTGTATCTGGAGGAAATGCTTTTAAAAGGCTCATTTATCAAATCTATTCTGCCATTTCTAGATGGTAAGTGTGACTGAGTTGAAGAATTTAAAGTAGGCCAGCCAACAATATTTTTGCCCATCCAAGACAATTTCCCAACATTTCTGACAACAGAATTGAGATCTAAAAAATAAAAAATAAACCTCTTAAGGCCCAGTGTTGGCAGGGTATGAAAGCTAACTGAGGATATGAGAAACAAGTTGTCATAATTCTCCTACTCAAAATTGTTAGGCTGCTAACGTGAACTCCTAGTGTCCTTAATGATAGTTTTCTCTGGATTTTGACTTGACATCATAAGTAAGGCAGAATCTTGGTGCACCATAAAAAATTGTAACAAAACATCAAGTTTAAGGTAAAAATACATTTTAACTGTCTTATCAATCATAAACCAATAATATTTATTGCAATATTAACAAAATGTTGGGGGAAGAGAGCTGTTTCTAAATACAAGGGAATATTGAATCACTCACTCTTAGACATTCATCTAGTTTGATAAGTACACATATGACTGTAAAAGTAGGAAAAAATGGACAGTTTCATGTAAGCAGTAGTATATGTGACTCATTTAAATCTCTGTACACAGCTCCAAGAAGAGTTTTTGTAGATTTTCTCCCAAATCAGTGTGCCAGTGACATTGCAAAGTGTTGCGGTATGTTTTATTATTTTTGAAGAATTTCATGCTAATAAGCGTTATGGTCATTAGTATTCTTGTGTTACTGCATAAACTGCTTATAGAAAGTGTTTTGATTCACAATTATAATTACCAAGCATAAAATGAACAAATGGTATGTTTTTAAATTATTTTACATGAGTTCCTCTAAAAATCAAACAATATGAAATAACCATATAGGGTCATTTTTCTGGAAAGCCTCAGCATGCAAAACAGGATTTCAATATCTAGACCAAACGCTGGAAAGGGGAGGGGATGGCGGAGGTGTATATGGATTGGACTCAGCACAGGACTAACGTTGGGTACAGTACAGAACACTAGCTCACACAAGGCATAATTCTGATGAAAAGGTTCTTTCATAATTGCATACTATGCAGACAAAATACTACTTTTTTGGACACCTAAAATTAGATGTTTACTTATTCCTTAGTTAGAAGGCCTGGGTTAAAGTGTGAGGATAGCTATTAGATTAGATCATGGCTTCAATGGAAATGTCAAAAGTTAAATCTTTTGTTACTTGGCTTTCCACCCCTGAAATGAGGAAATCATATTTGACAACCTAAAAAGTCTGGTACAACCTCCAACAAACGAGAAGATACACAAATGTGTACACAGGCATTTAATTATGTGAACAGATTTATGTGGATCGGAACATTTTTGTCTGGCTGTTGCTCAGGTAGGCAACACTGTTCCCGCGTTCCTCTGTTTCATTCATGGATGTGTTACGGCATAACTGAGGAAAGGGAAGCCACTTTTAGGGATAGGCTTTATTCTGACATAAAGATGAAGAAGCAGAGTTAAAGAGCAGAGCCAGCGTTCTGTCTTCTCCCTCAGGACTAATGTTCAGCGATTGTGTAAAGCCCAAGCACAAGTACGCCAGAGAATATAATGACAAAGTGTGGCACACTCCTCTCTTCTGCTCACAACTTACCACTATTCTGATCCACAGGGCTCCTTTGCTTTGGGAGTATTTTGGAATAGCTAAGACAAGATATTCATCTCAACATGGCTAAAACAATATAGGAAACTGATTGCTTGTGGAATGACTTAAGCCAGGGCAGATAGACTCTGTTTCATATTGTTTCTCAGTCCTGTTTCTTTAGTATTGGCCTCACTTTGGCAGGATCTTTCCCTGTCACTGTAAGATGGCTGGACGCTGAGGACAAGTTCTTGTTGCATAACCAGCATCACAGAAAATCTCTTTCAGTGCTTTCCACAGAAGAAGAAAGAGGCTGTTCTTTCCCAGAGGCCACAGGAAGCATTACCCAGTGTCTCACTGCCTCTGAATGAATTACATGCCGATCTCTGAACCAGTCCCCATGAACAAGGATTTGGGACACACAGATATCATTAAATCAAGAGTCAACTGGGGTCTATGCTTGAAGCTTGAAGGTAAAGGGCAAATCCTTTTTGAAGCCTTCTCAATGAAAATGGGGATAGGATGGATTTGCTAAAGTGTAGTTAGGGTAGGATATGAAGAAAGGGAGAACCAGATGCTGTTGACAAAACCAAAAAGTTTCCATTTTAGCTACTTTTATGTAGGTTTTGGTGTTCTTCTGTTATGTAGGTTCTGGTGACAACTAGGAGGTTTCCCCAAGGAACATATGGGTAAAGGGAGGCTAGAGAAGGAGAAAAGAAACTCTGTAGCCCATTCCTGATGACCCTAGCTGATAGAATGGTTTGTGAAAACATTAGAGACAACCATTGTGAACTCCTAGAAGTAAGGAAGAAATCAGTTTAGTGTCTAAATGCTGAATACTATATGGTTAGAAGTTTAAGTCCTCCAGGGGCACCTGGGTGACTCAGTCGGTTAAGCATCCGACTTCAGCTCAAATCATGATCTCTTGAGAGATCGAATTCGAGCCCCACGTCAGGCTCTGTGCTGACAGCTCAAAGCCTGGAGCCTGGTTCCGATTCTGTGTCTCCCTCTTTCTCTGCCCCTCCCCGACTCGTGCTCTGGCTCTCTCTCTCTCTCAAAAGTAAATAAACACTAAAAAAAAGTTTAAGTCTTCCAAACAGGAGAATGTGGTCTTCAAAACCAACAATTATGTAGGCAAATTAAATATAACATTTTCCCCACCCCTCATTATCTCCCCAACATCTCTCCTCACTTATGATCTCCACCAGTACTGCCCAGTAGAAATACAACACAAATACAAATGCAGTCACATACATAATTAAAAATTAGTTTCAATGTTTATTTTGAGAGGGAGCATGTGAGCAGAGGAAAGGGAGAGAGGAAGGGGGATGGATGTGGGCTCCACGCTGACAAGAGTGTCCCATGCGGAGCTCAAACTCACTAACTAAACTGTGAGATCATGACCTGAGCCAAAGCCAGTCACTTACCTAACTGAGCCGCCCAGGCGCCCCCATAATTTAAAGTTATTAAGTAGTCACATTAAAAAATAAAAAGATAAAATTAATTTTAATAATATTTTAACTTAATATATTTAAAATATTTTATTTCAATATGCAATTAATTTTATAACCCACTTGAGATATTTCTTTTGTACTGTCTTTGAAATCCAATGTGTAGCCAAATTATAAGTGCTGAACAGCCACCTGTGGGCCTGCACCTACTGTATGGGACTGTGCAACTCCATGACCTACTCATATTAAACTCCTTCTTCTTCCCGATGTTTACATTCTTCTCTAACTTTTTTGTCCATTGAATTGTACTTAGGTATCATTGCATCCAGAAAGCCTTCCCCAAGTCCTATACAGGTTATGTGGCTATCCTATGACCCTGTGCTTACCCAGTCATACACATGGTAATGATCATGACGGAGTTTTACACTCCACAAGCCAAAGATTTAATGACACACACACAAAATTAGAAAGTATTATATATATATATATACACATATATATATATACACACACACATATATAAACATACATATATACATATGTATATATATGCATACATATATACATATATATACACACGCATATATACACATACATATACATATATATGTATATGTTTTTCTTTCTTATTTATATTATGGTAAAATAAACATCAAATTTACCATCTTAACCATTTTTAAGTGTGCAGTTCAGTGGTATTAAATACATTCAGTCTTGTGCAATCATCACTACCATCTATCCCCATAACTCTTTTCATCTTGTATAATTGGAACTCTATACCTTTTAAACACTAACTCCCCATTCTCCCATCCCTACCTACCCCATCCTGGCAACCACCATTATACTTTCTGTTTCTATGATTTAGGTTACTCTAAGTACCTCATATGAGTGGAATCATACAGCAGTTTTCTTTTTATTGCTGGGTATTTCCACATAGCTTAAGATCCTCAAGTTTCATCCATATTGTAGCATATTACACAATTTCCTTTCTTTTTGAGGCAGAATAATATTCCATTGCATGTATATACCACATTTTGCTTTTCCATTTTCATCAATTGCTGGGTACCTGGATTGTTTCCATGCTTTAGCTATTATGAATGATGCTTCTAAAAACACAGGTGTTTAAATATCTCTTTAAGAATCGCACTGAAGTGGAATTGCTGAACCATAAGGTAATTCTATTTTTTACATTTATTTTATACAGTTAGTTGTCATCAAGATATAGTCACATAATTACTAGTTTCATTACTATTAGCTAGTCTTTCATTTACTTTTTTTAATTAAAATATAATTGACACATGGTAATTCTATTTTTAAGTTCTTGAGGAACTATCATACTGTTTTCACAGCACCTGTACCATTTGAATTTCCCACCAACAGTGCACAAGCGTTCCAGTTTCTCCAAATCCTTGCCAAAATTTGTTGTATATTCTATTGTTTTGGTAGTAACCTTCCTAACAGATGTGAAATAGTATTTCATTGTATTTTGATTTACATTTCTGTAATGATTAGTGTTGTTATCTTTTCATCTACTTATTGGCCATTTGTATATCTGGGGAAATATCTGTTCAAGTCCTCTGCCCTTTATTGGATTGGATTGTTTATATTTTTGTTGTTAAGTTTTAGGAGTTCTCTGTATATTCTGGGTATTAATCCTTTATCAGATATATAGTTTGTAAATATTTTCTCCCATTTTGTAGGTTGCCTTTTTATTCTGTGGATAGGGTCTTTTGATGTACAAAAAGTTTAAATTTTTATAAAATCCAGTTTATCTACTTTTTTCTTTTTTAACCTATACCTTTGGAGTCATATTTAAAAAAATCATGGCCAAATTGAAATTCAGTGCTGTGAAGCTTTCATCCTATGTTTTGTTTTGAGAGTTTTATTGTTTTACATTTGGATTCTTCATTTTCAGTTAATTTTTATACATGGCATTGGGTGAGTGTCCAACTTCATTCTTTTGCATGTGGATATCCAGTTTCCCCGGCACCATTTGTTGAAAAGACTGTCCCTTTCCCATTAAATGGTCTTGGCATCCTTCTCAGAAATCATTTTATTATATGTGAGAGTTTCTTTCTGGGCTCTGTATTCTATTCCATATGCCTTTATATCTGTCTTTATGTCAATACCACACCAATGTTGCACTGTTTTAATTACAGTGGGAATCAGGAAGTATAAATCCTCTAATTTGCTCTTCTTTTTCATGATTGTTTTGGCTATTTGAAGTCCTTTGAGATTTTATGTGAATTTTAGGATGGCTTTTTCTGTTTCTTCAAATAGCATCATTGGGATTTTTGTAAAGATTTCATTAAATCTGTAAGTTACTTTGGGTGATAACAACATTTTAACAATATTAAGTCTTCCAATCAATGAACATGATGTATGATTCCACTTATTTGTGTCTTCCTCCTAATAAGAAAAATTTGTTAAAGACCATAAACTTGAGGCCAAAGATATTGTCTTCTTCACTATCGCATGCACAGAAGTAAGTCCATGGAGCAGAGTAAATACACAATATATATGAGTGGAATGAAGAGGAAAAGATTACAAGTCTAAACTAACTTGAACTCTCTCCCAAAGCCAGTAGTATGGCTTTAATAGCATAAAGCTTCTCTATGGGGACATTGTATTCTTTCTTCAATGGCAAACAAATAAAAGTCTGTCAATATCTATTCTTCCCCAATTCATGAGTGATTCACAATGAATGTAACACAATTTAGGTATTATTTCTTAATTTCAATATATTTATAAGAGTATTTAAAAATATTCGTATCTAGTCATGTGAGGAATAACTAAATCTCAGAGTTTTTTGTTTTTTTCCATTTATTACAGGCCAGGTGCTGTGCTAAGTGGTCCGCATGGCATTATATAACCTAATGTAAATACATACCAAATAACACTTTGTGAACAACTTTTTTTTTTTTTTAACTTCAGTTGAAGTAAAATATACTATAGTGCTAGGAACAGATTAAGATACAAATGACCTGTATTTATATCCCAGCTTTAGTCTTACTAGTAATTTGAGTTTGGCCAACTTTGTTAATGTTACAGGTTATCATTAAGAAATATTAAGTTCCCTCCACCTCCCACTGAAAAGAATGAAATTTTGCCATCACTTGCCTGTAGGCCTGACCAAGTATCTCGCTTTGGCCAGCACGATATTAGCAGAGTTGGCACAAGCAGAAGCTTGAGAAACACCTAAGAATTGTTTGTGTCTTGCAATTGTGCCATTTCCAAAAGAAAAGTATTCCCAGGCTAACCGACTGGACCCTGGAAAATGAAGAGAAACTTACAGAGTAGAGGTTAGTTATTCTGGCCAAACCTACCCGAGTAGACCTTCAGTCAACCAACAGCAGAGCCTCCCAGCCTAATCCAGCCAAGATCAGCTACCCCTCAGATGACTGACATAATTAAGAAAATAATATTATTGTAAATTTTAGCAATAGAATTTGGGGGGTATTTTTAATGCAATGCTTTTTTGTGGCAACAGTTATTTCCACATTTGTGAAACAGAGATAATAACCACACACACCTCATGGTCATATTGTGAAAGTTAAATGGGTTGTTTCATATAAAGCCTTAGAAGAATTCCTGGCATCTGGAAAGCACTAAGTATATTAGTTATTATTTTAAAAATTAATAGGTGGCCAGAGACTTTTAAGTAACTTGCTCAAAATTAGTTGATAGTAAATGATGATAAATGATTAAAATCTGATTCTGATTTTACTAGGTTACCTCAAATAACTAAAACGTTGAGCTTTCAGAATGTGCTGGAAAACTGGAGAACATCATTAATGAAAACTATTCTTGGGAAGTGGAACAGGTCACGATATAAACAGCATGGGCTTTTGAGTCAGACAGAACTTAAATTCATTTACTGGATAAACATTTAAGTGTTTCTGGGAGGCAACAATTCTGGGCATGACGAATGTGAAGGTAAATTCAAGGTTTCCATCTTAAATAAGAGCAAAGAGGAGATCAGGCCTTTCCTCTGTCCCTTGTTATCAGTGTGATCTTGGGTAATTTACTTAATGTTTCTAAGCATTGGTTTCCTGACCTGCAAAATGAGGACAGTATTAATCTGTTCCTGATAGGCTTTTGTGAGGATTAAGTGAAATGACTTATGTAACATGGGCTGTTGCATCCTAGGCAATCAGAAAATACTAGTTTTTCTTCTCTCTTTTGTTTTTTCCCCCTTTTCTCACAAGAGTACTTTCACAGTTCTTTATGTATCTCATGATGAGTAAGTAAAATTAAATTCTCTCACAGCACCTCACAAGAGAACTAATTAAAAAGATGCTTTGGGAGGATTACTTAAGTACACTCATTTGTAATTATGGAATTCAAATCCCAAGTAAATAAAAACAATTTAATCAAAATTAAGTTGTATGATGTGATCACAAGTGGCTCCATCAAACTGTAAGGACAGTTATTTTCATTTATGGTATCGCTCACTGTGTATCTCTCTTCTTGTCTCATCCTATTCTCCAACTCAAAGGACTTGAGAAAGAACATAAGTTTATCACTTCAACAACTCATCTGAAAACTTTTAAATGCTTTTCTCTAGTTCTGCAATTAATGTTACAGTTAGTGCACTCAATATTCATGTTCAACTCCTTTTTCCATGCCTTCCTTTATTCTAGAGGATAGAAATTTACATAAATGTTTCCTAGCCTTTCCTCGTCTCACAGCAAGGAGAAGCCATGAAACACAGTCTAGTCCAGTGAATTATAAAGGGAAGTCTGTGGAAGAATTTTATTGTTCTGTTGAAAATGGACCATCCTTTCTTTTTTCCTTCTTTGAACATAATTCTGATGTCTGGAGTTTCCATAATCATCTTAAGCCAAAAAGAAATGGACAATATAAAGAGAAAGGACTCAGTTCCTTGATGATATCAAGGGATGACATATTCAATATTTAAAAACAATTATGGTCAGTTAATTAAACCTTGCAAACCACTGTGCATCAGTCCTGAAATCACTGATAGGTTTTAACTAATTTGGACAGGATTTCTGAACTTCTTAAGAAAATTAGGTGTACTCTTGTTTTCAGCCAAAAACATTCTGAATAGAATCAAATGTACCTGCAGAATCTACAGATGATGCATCACTATGGGAAAAGAATTATGTAAATGTTTTATAGCTAGAAAATATCTTTAAAAATATTATCAGCAGCATCTATTAGACTAATAGCCATTAATTAATAATAGACTAATAGCATTAAATTGAAATGCCTCAGATGAAAACGGCAAATTAAATTAATATTTTAAACACCATGGTTTGTAAAACATTTTGAACTTCTAGGGATTTTCAGAATCATGAGTGAAAATGAAGAAAGGAGAGCAACTTTGCAAGTGTGCATTGTATAGTTAACAATGTTGAGCTGTGTATTTCAAAATTGTTGGGAGGGTAGATCTCATGTTGTTTTTACCACAGTAAAGGACAAATGGAGGAGGAGTTTCATTTAAAGAAGCACTTACTGGAGCACCTGGGTGGCTCAGTTGGTTAAGTGGCGAACTTCAGCTCAGGTCATGATCTCGTGATTCATGGGTTCGAGCCCAGCGTCAGGCTCTGTGCTAACAGCTCGGAGCCTGGAGCCTGCTTCAGATTCCGTGTCTCCCTCTTTCTCTGCCCCTGCTCCACTTTGTTTCTCTTTCTCTCTCAAAAAAAAAAAAAAAAAAAACAAAACAAAACAACAAACATTAAAAAAAAAAAAACACTTTTAAAGATGCACTTGCTTGAAGAATGGTTAAATTTAATACAACGTCACCTGAAAAATAAAAATCAAACATCACCAAGTCTTCCTACAATTTGTTTCTCTTTACATTTCAAATCTCTTCAATGTGAATGTGCTGCTTCAGCCAGCAGTCAGCATTAACTGCATATTGCATTGGTCACACCCTTTTTTAATTGCTAGGACCAATTTGTCTGCATCTTCCAAGAGCGGAGATGGTGGGGCCCTGTGAAGAGCAAGACTCTGGTAAAAGACACCCCTGAACTTGACTCCCACCTCTGATTCTTTAGCTGCTACTTATCCTTGGGCATGTTTCTTCAGCTCTTCTAACCCTCACATTTCTTCACCTGAAGTTTGGAGATGATAAGGTCCACCTCTTTGTTCTCAGTAAGCATACTTATTTTAAGCACAAAGGACAGTGTCTGCATGGAGAAAGAACTCCCTTAGTCTTGGTTTCATTTCACTCCCAATTTGAATTGCCAGTAACTGCACAGGAAGGTCTGATGAACTGAATTGACTCCTGCACTTCAAAGTCCAGAGAAGGAGAAAGTTTCTCAAAGCCTTTTCTGAGGCCACAATGCCACAAGGAAGTCATCTCTTCCTTACAGCATTTATTAACCATCTTCCTGTACATCACAATAGGCATATAGCCCGTGATGTACTGTGTATTGCCTTTTACACAGGTGTCCTCTGATGGAGTATAGGCTCTACCAAGTGATTATTACTGCAAGCGATTGTTATTCATCCTCCTGAGGTCCCTATCGTTTCACACCATGCTTTTCCTAGAGAATTTAAATATTTTTGACAAAATGTGTCTGATTGTAGAGACAGAGATCATGATTTCAAATATGCCAAAGCTACCTACCTAGATGTTTCAAATAGAAAAGATCTTCCAGTTGAAACAACATATTAAAGCCCAAGAGTGTCCCTAAATCTCAGAAGGGAACTAGAGCCTGTTTGAAAATCAGACAACCTATTTTTCTCCTAAAGTAATAAATCTGTATCTCTACCAAGTATCATCTTCCTGGTTCTATAATAAGGTTTCAACATGAGTTCTTTATTGAAAATTATTATCACCTGGGAAACAAATTTTAAATTATTTGCACATGGGAAATATCTTTGAAAGGAGCTACAATTTAAAATTTCATACATCTTCAAATAATTTCAAAAGAATATTTTTTTAACCCAGAGAAAATGAATCTGATGAAGAGATACTTACGTTTTTTAAATGTTTTTCTGAAAAATACTCACAAAAAAAGCATTAATCAAGTTTTTATTTTTATTAACTCATTTCTTACAAAATTTTCTCTCTACTTATGTCAGTTCTGGTAGCATATAAAGTTGGAATTTCTGTAGCTCAATATAAGAAATAGACATTTTAAGAATTTGACTAGATTATTGTGTTTCTTGATGTACAATGACTACTGTTTATTTAGAAATCAGTAAAAGTCGAACAAGGTGTAAGAATACGATTCTCTAAGTGACGTAATTCTAAGAGGAAGTGGGGAGGGATCATTTTAAAAAGGGTCTAGATTGCAGATCACTCAGAAATATGTTATAAATTAACATATTTTTTTTTAATTTTTTTTCAACGTTTATTTATTTTGGGGACAGAGAGAGACAGAGCATGAACGGGGGACGGGCAGAGAGAGAGGGAGACACAGAATCGGAAACAGGCTCCAGGCTCTGAGCCATCAGCCCAGAGCCTGACGCGGGGCTCGAACTCACGGACCGCGAGATCGTGACCTGGCTGAAGTCGGACGCTTAACCGACTGCGCCACCCAGGCGCCCCAACATATTAATGAATGTATATACTATATATAATTCCAATGTTTACATAAAAGTAGGTCTTGCTGTTAGCTTATGCAAGGTGGTAGCATTTTCCCTAATATTGGCAACCTGTTTTCCTGCCCTCTATAGACTGACTAGCTTACAGCATTCATTACTTAGCACTTTTTAAAAGCATTAAATATCAACAATATTACACTGCAAACATTATCCTTTTACTTTTTTTTTATTTTTTAATTTTTATTTATTTATTTATTTTTTTACTTTTTTTCTCCCTAACGGATGCCTCACCCAAAACAGAAGACAATATTCAAGCATTTACTCTGGAACTGATTCCACTTGTCATTCAGCCCACTCCAGACACAAACTGACTGCCCGATTCAATATTATCCCTAACAGGAAGATGATTAGTTGAAGATTACTGAAGTCACACTATCAAATAAACCACACTCAATTTAGAAAATCATTAACTTTAGCATGAATTTTAAGCAGACTACAAAATAATATACAAATTGAATTAGAGGACATTTGCAGTCTTTCTTCCCTAAGGACTTGGTAAAACCCATACTGTGTGTGGTTAAGCAATTGTTTCTGTTCTGGGTCTATGCACGCTTTCTCTTTATCGCTTGTCACTTGTGTCTGTGCTCTTCTTGGCTCTTCTTCAGGGCTGGTGATTGTCCCTGTGTCAACCTCTTGGAATTTCTTGTTTGAAAAGCTCAGTCATTAAAGTGCAGATTTTCATCCTTTGTGTCTAGCTATCTCTTCACCTGTCTGCTGCTTGTATAATCTGTGTGAATGCCAGAATCACAGATCTACAATTCAGTGCTGGGTCCTCCGTGGGAATGCTTGGCTCTGAAATGTCTTCTTCACTGTGGTCAGGGTTATTTTAAGACTTCTTGTGTTTTGGAAGTGTGAGAACATTGTTGAGTGCATCCCTATTGCTTCCTTTCTGTGATCCATTATGAATTTAACTCCATCATTCATTCAGCAGATATTTATCAAGCACTTACTCTATGTCAGATGCTGCATCAGATTCTAAAATTATAGCATGAAATCAGAGAGAAATCCTTGTTTTTCTACCCACTCCAGAGGCAAATAAATTGACTGCCATTTATGACGTCATGAAGCCCAACTTCTAGTAATGACAAAAGACAATAACAATTAGATAAGTAAAATATCCAGTATAGCAGAGTTTGATGAATACTATAGACAAAAAAAAAAAAAAAAAAAAAATAGAGAAAAGTGATTGATAGGGCCATGGTGACAGCAGTTGCAAATGTTAACAGAGAAGTGAGGGAAATGCCCTAATCTTGCTGAAGCAGACAAGGCAAGATTTTTTATATTGCCAATTACTGCACTGGGTTTTTTCTCCCCATTTCATGTGACATCACCTTCTGCTATATATTAAGAAATAAGCTGTGTGTTCCTCCCTGATTTGAGGAGCAAGACAGGAAACACGCCTTGATTCCTATTATATCCTCGCAACACTGACTTCAGAAGCAGTGTGTTTACCGTAGTGAAAAGTCACTCATGGAATCTGATTAACCACCTGTGTAAAAATCATCTGGGATATTTGCTGAAAATTCAGATTTATCAGCTGCATTCCAAATCTACATATCAGATCTCTAAGAGTGGTATCTAACATTAGGTAAATGGCTTCTAGCAGCCTTAGGCCCAGTCAGGCAAGGTCCAGCCCAGGCTTTGCACTTCAAGCAGCCTCCTCCTGCAGGATAAAGCAGGCTGGGCTCTCTGAGAGACAATCTCTGAGACTTAGCTTCCTTCAGGAGGTTTAGGAGGGAGAGCAAACCCTTGTGATTAACAACTGTGGAAGGCAGGGAAAGAAAGCAAGATTGGGTAGAGGGAAGGCCAAGTTATAGTTCAACAGGTGTGGCAGCCTTGGCTGACCACAAGGGGAGCTCTGGAGTTTAAATCAGTGTTGTCCCACATGGGGACGAAATGGGAAGACTTTATATCCCCACCTTAATCAGCGTTAAATGAGCTGCTTGGGGAAGGACATGACCTTGGGCTAGCTGTCTGTCCATTGGTGAGGCCATCCCAGAAATGTTGCAAGTCTTTCCTTGATGGGAGATCTGCCTGATACATCCTCAGGCCCCACACATGGGACACGCCCCCTGTCTCTGCCTTGTCTCACACGTTAATACCTGTGGCCTCAAGAGGAGAAGGACACATAAAGCCTTCAACCATCCCCTTCTTAGACTACACTCTGGATACTCAGGACACTGGAATTTCTTGCTCAAACAGTTCTCAAACCTACATACAGGGCCTGTTTGGGCCCCTTCCTCAGAGCTGACAGTGCCATCAATGTGTGGTCAATGTGCAGCTGCCCACAGGTGTGGACAGAGCTCACACATGCAGCCTAACATTGCTACATGCTTATGTTCTACACTCATGGTGCTGAACTGGGATGGGAAGAAAATGAGGCAGGCCACCAGCCCAGGAGTCCCAAACTATGCGGTTCAAACATGGACTTTCAGGTTGTCCTGCAAAGATATATGTCCCAGAAGGATGCTAGAGCGTATTCTATTAAGAGTTTCTTAGTGTGATTGATAACTTTTTTATTATTTAGGTATACGGTATAAGGTATGTGCCTCTCCATTTGCACTTTTGCTCCGGCCCCTATGAATAAAATTTGCAGGCCTAAACAAAATAATTTAGTGAGAGAAAAATAAAATGTTAGAAATTATTTCTTTTATTCACACCCTTTAAATTATCAGAGATCAGCATGGTTAGGCACTGTGGTAATGGATTACTCTGAAGAAGTAATCTATTAAGTAGTAGTGGGAACTTCTAGGTCTTTCCTACTAACTTCAAGGAAAGAAATGTTTGTATTCTAAATATTCATTATGCTGATTTCATTTACATTAGGGGCCAAACTAATGCTTGGCAGATTGGAGGATTGTGAATATCCTATTAATACATAATTCCAGTTGCTTCCTAAGTGATTTTCTACAGAAGCTCCCTCAAAACCTGTACTTAGTTTAATATTTCAAGATCACTTTTTTTTTTTTTTTTTAAGAGAGAGAGAGAGAGAGAGAGAACACGCAGAGCCTGATCTGGGGCTCGATCTCACAATCATGAGATTATGATCTGAATGGAAATCAAGAGTGGGATGCTTCACCAACTGGGCTACCCAGGCACCCCTCCAGGGTCACTTTTATCCTTAAGTGAGAAGTGTAGAAACAGCAAGAGTGTATTTCCCCACTTGAGGTTTGTGGTTGAGAAGATGCCACTGCCCCTGCAGAGGAGGCCCTGCTAAAAATGTGGTGACCTCCTTGCAATTTTGTCTTCTCTTCTAAGAATTAAAATAAATGTTTTTGTTTTGTTTTGTTTTTGCTGGTAGCTGGGGAAATGAGTGCCTTAGTCCTGAAAGGGTGATTGGGGTATAGCCTTGACCGCATATACGTATTGATCCATCAATCCATTCATACATCCATTGATCCACCCTCTCTTATTCACCCAACATATATTCATTGAGAAGTATGTGTTAGTTACTGTCTTGGAGGTTGGAGATACACATGAGCTGCTCTCATGGAGGCCACATTCCAATAGGGGAACAGATGCTCAATTTCAGGTGGTGATAAATGCTTTGAAGAAGCACAAAGCAAGGTAAAGGGGACAGAAAATGACAGAGAATGCCACTTATATACTGCACTCAGGGATGAGCTTTCTACCCAGGTTCTTTTTATTATTATTATTTTTTTTTAATTTTCTTATTTTTGACCCTTTTCACCCATTTCTCGATACCCCACCCCCTACCTCTGTCAACCACAAGTGTGTTCTATTTATGAGCTTGTTGTTTTCTTCTTCTTTTTTTTTTTTGGTAGTTTTTTGTTTTGTTTGCTTTGGGTTTTGAGTTCTATATATTATACAAGAAATATCATATGTTATTTGTCTTTCTATCCCTGACTTATATCACTAAGCATAAGACCCTTGTGGTTCATTGATGTTGTTGCAAATGGCAGAATTTCATTCTTTTTTATGGCTGTACGATATTCCAGTGTGTGTGCATGTGTGTGTGTGTGTGTGTGTGTGTGTGTGCGCATATACATCACTTCTACCACTTCTTCTTTATCCATTTATCCATTGATAGACATTTAGATTGTTTCAATATCTTGGCTATTGATACAGTGCTGCTATGAACATAAGATGCCTATAACTCGTTGAGTTAATGTTTTTATTTTCTTCAGATAAATATCCAGAAATGGAATTGCTAAAAAACATGGTAGTTACATTTTTAATTCTTTAAAGAAATCAATACTGTTTCCTGTAGTGACTGCACCAATTTACAGTCCCACCAACAGTGCACAAGGGTTCCCTTTTCTCCACATTCTCACCAACACTTATTATATCTTGTTTTCTTGGTAATAGCCATTCTGACAGCTGTGAAGTGATATCTAATTATGGTTTTGATTTGCATTTATTTCCCTAATTATTAGTGATGGTGAGCATCTTTTCATGTACCTGCTGGCCATTTGTATTTTCTCTTTGGAAAAAAAAAAAAACAACTGTCTCTGCCCAGTTGAATTGGATAGTTTAGTTTTTTGGTTTTGAATTGTATGTGGTCTTTATATATTTTGAATATTTATCTCTAATCAGATATATAATTTGTAATATATTCTCATATATATCAATATATTCTCAATATATATCTCAAAACAGATATATTAATTTGCAATATGTTTTATCTTTTTTTTTTTTGCTGTGTGGAAGCTTTTTAGTTTGATATAATCCCACCTATTTTTTGTTTGTTTGTTTGTTTTTGTTTTTGTTGCCTTTGTTCTTGGTGCTCCTTACTGGGGCACCTGGGTGGCTCAGTCGGTTAAGCATCTGACTTCAGCTTGGGTCATGATCTAGGCCTTTGTGAGTTCATGCCCTGCATTGGGCTCTGTGCTCACAGCTCAGAGCCTGGAGCCTGCTTTGGATTCTGTGTCTCCCTCTCTCTGCCCCCTGCCCACTCACACTCTGTCTCTCTCTCTCTCTCAAAAAAAACGTTAAAAATTTTTTTTTTTTTAAAAATCATTACGAAGTCCAGTGTTAAGGAGCTTACTGCCTGTGTTTTTTTTCTGGGAGGTTCATAGCTGCAGTTCTCATATTCAAGTCTTTCAACCAAATTTAGTTAATTTTTAAGTAAGATCTAAGATAGTTTCATTATTTCACATGTTACTGTCCAATTTTCCCAGCACCCTTTATTGAAGAGACTGTCCTTACCCCACTGTATATTCTTGGCCCCTTTGTCCTAAATTAAGTCACCATATATGCATGAGTTTTATCAGAGCTCTTTATCCTTGTCCATTGATCTGTGCTTTTATGACAATAACATACTATTTTATTTACTATCGCCTTGCAATAGAGTTTCAAATCAGGGAGGATGATGTCTCCAGCCTTACTCTTATTTCTCAATATTACTTTGGGTATGCAGTGTCTTTTGTGGTTCCATACAAATTTTAGGATTGTTCTATTTTCTTGAAAACTACCATTGGGGGGCGCCTGGGTGGCGCAGTCGGTTGAGCCTCCGACTTCAGCCAGGTCACGATCTCGCGGTCCGTGAGTTCGAGCCCCGCGTTGGGCTCTGGGCTGATGGCTCAGAGCCTGGAGCCTGTTTCCGATTCTGTGTCTCCCTCTCTCTCTGCCCCTCCCCCCGTTCATGCTCTGTCTCTCTCTGTCCCAAAAATAAATAAACGTTGAAAAAAAAAATTAAAAAAAAAAGAAAACTACCATTGGAATTTTGATAGGAATTGTGTTGAATCTGTAGATTGCTCTGGGTAATATGGATATTTTAACAATATTAATTCTTCTATAAGCATGAAATATCTTTCTGTTTATTTGTGTCTTCAATTTTATTCCTTAATATCTTGTAGTGTTCAATAGACAGGTCTTTTACTTCCTTAGTTTAATTTATTCCTAGGTATTTTATTCTTTTTGATACAATCATAAGTGGGGTTCTTTTCAATTTCTGTTTCTAATAGTTTGTTAATAGCATGTAGAAATATATCAGATTTCTGTGTATTGATTTGGTATCCTGCAACATTACTAAATTCATTTATTAGTTTGAGCAGTTTTTTGATGGAGTCTTTAGGGCTTTCTATATATTATTATATTATTAATTGTCATCTACAAATAATGACAGTTCCATTTCTTCCTTTCCAGTTTGGCTACTTTTTATTTTTTCTTGCCTAATTGTTCAGGCTTCCAAAACCATGATGAATTAAATTGGCAAGATTGGGCATCCTTATCTTATTCTCCATCTTAAGGAAATACTTTAAACTTTTCACTATTGACTATGATATTAGCTTGTTATATGTGCTTTTTGTTATGTTGAAGTACCTTCTCTTTATCCCACTTTGTTCAGAAACCTATAATTTTATCATAAATCAATGTTGACTTTTATCAAATGCTTTTTCTGCATCTATTGAGATTATCATATAATTTTTATCCTTTATTTTGTTAATGTGGTATATCACATTGAAAGATTTATGGATGTTGAACCATTTTTGCATCCCTGGAATAAATCCCACTTGATCATTTTGTATGATTCTTTTAATGTATTATTGAATTAGGTTTTCTAATATTTTGTTGAGGACTTAACTTTACATTTTAAGGAGATTTAAAAAAAAGAACAAATGTAGCCCAAGGTTAGTAGAAGGAAAGAAATAGTAAAGATTAGAGCAGGAAAAATTAAATACAGATAACAAACAAAAAAGATGATTCAAATAATTAAAATCAGAAATGAAAAAGAAAATATTACAACTAATACTACAGCAATACAAAGGATCATAAGAAACTATCATTAACAATTACATGCCAACAACTTGGACAACCTACAAGAAATAGATAAATTCCTAGGAACATAAAACCACCCAAGACTGAATCATGAAGAAATAGAAAATCTGAGCATGGGTAAGGAGGTTGAATTAATAGTCAAAAACCTCCCAACAAACAAAAGTCCAAGACCTGACGGCTTCATTGGTGAATTTTCCCAAACATTCAACAAATACCAATTTTTCTCAAATACATCTAAAAAATAGAAGAGGAGAAAACTTTTCCAGATCAATTTTGTGGGGCCAGTGTTACCCTGATACCAAAACCAAACAAGCAACACCAAAAATTACAGGTCAGTATTCCTGATGAATATTGATGCAGAAATCCTCATTGCATTTTTTTTAATGATAATGAATTGAGGTTTGTTTGACTTTTTTGTCTTTTTAAACCTTGATTTTTAAGGTAAACCTTCTTATATTAGGAGACTTAAAAGATTTCTCACCAAATAAAATAATAAAAAGAAAATTTATTTATTTATTTATTTATTTATTTATTTATTTATTTATTTTTAATATATGAAATTTATTGTCAAATTGGTTTCCATACAACACCCAGTGCTCATCCCAAAAGGTGCCCTCCTCAATACTCATCACCCACCCTCCCCTCCCTCCCACCCCCCATCAACCCTCAGTTTGTTCTCAGTTTTTAACAGTCTCTTATGCTTTGGCTCTTTCCCACTCTAACCTCTTTTTTTTTTTTTTCTTCCTTCCCCTCCCCCATGGGTTTCTGTTAAGTTTCTCAGGATCCACGTAAGAGTGAAACCATATGGTATCTGTCTTTCTCTGTATGGCTTATTTCACTTAGCATCACACTCTCCAGTTCCATCCACGTTGCTACAAAAGGCCATATTTCATTTTTTCTCATTGCCACGTAGTATTCCATTGTGTATATAAACCACAATTTCTTTATCCATTCATCAGTTGATGGACATTTAGTCTCTTTCCATAATTTGGCTATTGTTGAGAGTGCTGCTATAAACATTGGGGTACAAGTGCCCCTATGCATCAGTACTCCTGTATCCCTTGGATAAATTCCTAGCAGTGCTATTGCTGGGTCATAGGGTAGGTCTATTTTTAATTTTCTGAGGAACCTCCACACTGCTTTTCAGAGCGGCTGCACCAATTTGCATTCCCACCAACAGTGTAAGAGGGTTCCTGTTTCTCCACATCCTCTCCAGCATCTATAGTCTCCTGATTTGTTCATTTTGGCCACTCTGACTGGCGTGAGGTGATATCTGAGTGTGGTTTTGATTTGTATTTCTCTGATGAGGAGCGACGTTGAGCATCTTTTCATGTGCCTGTTGGCCATCCGGATGTCTTCTTTAGAGAAGTGTCTATTCATGTTTTCTGCCCATTTCTTCACTGGGTTATTTGTTTTTTGGGTGTGGAGTTTGGTGAGCTCTTTACTAGCCCTTTGTCCGATATGTCATTTGCAAATATCTTTTCCCATTCCATTGGTTGCCTTAAAAAGAAAATTTAAATTCCCTAAAAACTCATCACCCAAAGTATCCATAATTAACATTTCAGTGACTGTTCTTTCAGACATACATACACATGTAGAAATATAGAAATATATGCATTTTCCCAAATATTGTGCTCTTTATGTTTTTGTATTTCTTTATTCAAAAATATGGGCATCCTTTCGTAAACACACATTTATACACTGTTCTTTCTGTTATATGGTATTTTATTATATAGGGGTAGCTTTTCTTGATTTTTTTCCCCCAAATCCTCTAGAAAATACGTTTTTCTGGTCACAAGTATCATTTGCATCGATTCTAGTTAACTACATAAAGGGAAATAAAACAACTAAATATTTGGTTTTCAAAGTGTTGTAATTGGTAATGTGCTGCATGTTATTATTCTTTAACCTTATTTTATTATTTGTATATGTTTTAATATGAAAACCCCAAAAATCAATTTTATTTCTAGACTAATGTAATTTCTACATTTATTTTTAGGACTAGTTAAAACAATGAAAAATTTTGTTTTCAATGAGTTACAGTTGGGAACATGTTGAATATTACTATTTTTTAATCTTATTTTTTTAATATGAAATTTATTGTCAAATTGGTTTCCATACAACACCCAGTGCTCATCCCAACAGGTGCCCTCCTCAATACCCATCACCCACCCTCCCCTCCCTCCCACCCCCCATCAACCCTCAATTTGTTCTGTTTTTAAGAGTCTCTTATGTTTTGGCTGCCTCCTTCTCTAACCTTTTTTTTTTTTTCCTTCCCCTCCCCTGTGGTCTTCTGCTAAGTTTCTCAGGGTCCACATAGTAACCTTTATTTATTACTTGTATATGTTTTAATAGAAAAACTCAGAAAAATCAATTTTATTTCTAGACTTGTAATTTCTACATTTATTTTTACCTTACTGACTTGAAATTGTTAATAAAACTTTTTTTTTTTTAAGTGTAAAATTCTGGGCATAAATCTTAGGCTGAAAGAAATTCCTGCTAACTCATCACATTAAATTGTAAAATGAAGAAACCACTTAGACTGAAACAAATTAAGTAATTTTCTGGTGCACTAACATTGATGCTTTATGTTTATAATGAAAAAGAAAACAAGTTTCATAATCAACGGTTTTGCAAGCTATTGCCCTGTGATTAGTCAAGAAAGTACCTCATTATCTAAATCACTTTTTGGAAAAAAAAAAAGTAAGCTAGATTATGCTGAGATTCAGTAGAAATCCACAAATTACAGCAACTTAGTTGAGTTTAAGTTACTTGTGACTCAGTTTTTTTTCAATCCATTTTTCCCTAATTATAAAAATAATTTCTCTGAAAAAAAGTTGGATCCTTAACATGAGGTTGCATTTATCAGAAGTTTTAAGGTATTCCTGCCTAGTTACACAGATTTAAATGCCATGTTGTAAGTCATTTTAGCCAATTTATTTATTTCAAATGGAAGGCTGTACAAATGACACCTCCTTCCTCATATAGCATATAAGCCCAAATTTTCTACTACTGATTGGCATACCTGCATTGTCCTTTGTGAGAGAAGCAATTCACGAGCTCTTTAGCCAAACAGAAAGAGCAAAGAATCTATGTTCACAACACATTCACTATATAATTTAATCCAGAGTACCTGTGGACTACAGTTTGAGAAACTTTCTGTGGCATTTAGAAATAGTCTTTTAGCTAATTCCTCTGTAGGGCCAGGGATGCCCTCTGGATAGCATAGAGTCTCTAAGTTGCCATATTTCCTATCCTTTCAATCCATGCCTGATAAAATTGGAGGCTTGTTCTGCTCTGCACCTGTGTTGAAGAAGCTCTGACAGTCAGCCTAAGAGTTAATGACTTCTTTGATCCCATTTCTGCTGCACTTCATTCCCTGGCTGTGAAATAGATAAAGCACCTGGATCCACAGTGATGACATCTGTCTGACCTAGTATATCACCATCTGCCATCTGCGATTGCCCCCAAGCCATGCCTTTTGGACGAGTTTGATGCCCACACTCTGCTGTACATTTTCACGCACCAATCTCACTCCATCAAGTGATAACCTGAATTTTGCTTGACTTTTGTCTCATCCCCTATTTACTGAAATACTCATTCAGATGAAGCAAGAGTATTGACCCTCTTTTCTACAACTTTTGCCCTGTTAAGTCTCTATTGACAAATATTAATAAATTTATCCCTGAATCCCCTCATGTTATGAAAAATATCTAATCAATAAGAATAATGGATAAATGAAGTGTCTTATTAAATTCACTAATTAGCTAAGAAGAGGATCTTGAAATAAGAGAAATCATGTGTTTGCTTGTTTGTTTTCAAGAGAAACAATTTCATGAGAACCTTCCCAGAATTGGAAAATACAGGTGACTTGGTAAATTTGAGTGCTTGGGCAATCTGGTGGAGGCCTGAAGTGAGGGGTGTGGAAAAGAGCAGATACACATATGATGTTGGGAAAAAAGAATTGATACAATATCCAACACTAAGTATCTCTTTTTGAGCTCTTTCCCATTGTTTCTGAGACTCTTCTCTCAATAAATCTGCATAAAAATCAATTGTATCCCTCCAAGAAATCTATTCTCTTCACCTTGGCGACTGTTGATCCACTTCTAGAAGACTGGAATTTAATTTCATAAAGAAGGTAAAACAAAGATACTGTGAACTGAAGGACACAAGTCACAAATGCAAGCAAGATTCCCATACTGAAAGAAAAGAGTTGGAAATAAACAATTGCATATTGAATATTGACGCTCTCAATTGTCTTGCCCAACTAGGTTACTAGTTCTCTGCCAGCACATTTCTCCCAAGACCTGGAAGATCTTTCTCTGAAGATTCTGATCAACCAAAGGGAAAATGTTAATTATTCATGTGTGAATATTTGTGAGGCACAGTAATCTTTGGATTGTATAGGGATTCTCTTTTTTAAATTTCCCTGTATTCTTCTGATTTTATTTTATAAGCATATACATATACTCATCTGTAATAAAAATAAACATTTATTGAGTAAATATGTCTGTGGGACACTTGCTAAGCAACTTAAATTTTATTAATATTATAGTTATTGTTATTTAAAGTTTGTACCTCTTACTTCCCTTCGCCTATTTTGTCAATTCTTCCACTCCCCCTTCTTTTCCACAGGCACTAGTTTATTCCTTGTATTTATGAGTCTGTTTCTGTATTTTGTTTGTTCATTCATTTGTTTTTTAGATTCCACATATAAGTGAAATCATATGGCATTTGTCTTTCTTTAATGGACTTACTTAACTTAGCATAATACCCTCTAGGTCCATCCATGTTGTCACAAATGGCAAGATTTCATTCTTCTTTGTGGCTGAGTAACATTCCAGTGTGTGTGTGTGTGTGTGTGTGTGTGTGTGTGTGTGTGTGTATACATACACATCTGTATCCACTCATGTATCAATGGACATTTAAGTTGTTTCCATATCTCAACTATTGTTAATAATGGTGCAATAAAATAGGGGTGCGTAGGTGTTTTCATTTTCTTTGGTAAATACCCAGTAATGGCATTATTGGATCAGGTGGTATTTATATTTTTAATCATTCGAGGACCTCCATACTGTTTTCCACAGGAGTTGCACCAATTTACATTACCACCAACATTGCACAGGGTTTCCATTTCTCCACATCCACGCCAACATTTGTTTTCTTGTCTTTTTGATAATAGCCATTCTGACTGGTATGAAGTGATATCCTATTGTAGTTTTGATTTGAATTTCCCTGATGATTAGGGATGTTAACCATCTTTTCATGTGTCTGTTGGCTGTCTGTATATCTTTTTCAGAAAAATATCTATTCAGTCCTCTTCCCATTTTATAATTGTATTATTTGTGGGGTTTTGGTGTTGTGTTGTATGAATTCCTTACATATTTCAAATAATACCCCTTATCTGATAAATTATTTGCAAAGTTTTTCTCCCACTCAGTAAGTTGCCTCTTTGTTTTGTTGATGGTTCATTTACTGTGCAAAACCTTTCTATTTTGGTGTGGTCCTAACAGTTTAATTTTGCTTTTGTTTCCACTGCTTGAGGAGACATTTCCATATGTATATTGCTAAGGCCAATTTTGAAGAGACATGCTTATGTTAAATTCATCACATTTTTAAATTTTTACAGTAATCTTATAAATTAATTGCTTCTTAATTTTTCACTTAATATTTGAAGAAACAGGGTCTTGGGGCGCCTGGGTGGCGCAGTCGGTTAAGCGTCCGACTTCAGCCAGGTCACGATCTCGCGGTCCGTGAGTTCGAGCCCCGCGTCAGGCTCTGGGTCAGGCTTTGGGCTGATGGCTCAGAGCCTGGAGCCTGCTTCTGATTCTGTGTCTCCCTCTCTCTCTGCCCCTCCCCCATTCATGCTCTGTCTCTCTCTGTCCCCCAAAAAATAAATAAACTTTAAAAAAAAAAAATGAAGAAACAGGGTCTTAGAGGTTAAATTGTTCAACATCAGGTAACTAAGTGATAGAGTGAGATTTGAACCCAATCTGTCTGGCTCCAAGTTTGCATTCTTAATGCCCCTAAAATGCCTTAGATAATTTTAAAACTTATTGGGGAAAAAAAAGAAGGAGGAGGTAAGCCAAGAAACAGACTCTTCCCTGAGAACAAGCTGATGGTTACCAGAGGGGAGTTGGCTGGGGGGATAGGTAAAATAGGTGATGGGGATTAAGGGGTACACTTGCTATGATGAGCAGTACAGAAGTGTTGAATCACTATCTTGTGCACTGAAACTAACGTTACGCTGTAGGTTAGCTAACTAAAATTTAAATAAAAACTTCAATCAATCCTTAAAAAAATAAATAAATGAAAAGGAGGTGTTTTTAAACCCCTCAATTGTTCCCTCTTTTTATTTTCATATCTCACCTTAATAAATTTCAAAGTATATTCCATAACCACTTTTTATTTCCCCAATTTCCAGTCTCATAATTTGTTTTTGTTGTTTGTTTATATCCTACTTGATACTTGACTCAGATTTGATTGATGTAATTGGGTAGAAATGCTGTAGGGTGTTGGCGACACCACTTAGGCCCTGTCTGGAGAAAGTCTTGTTAGAATATGGCAAATGTGCTCAGAGAAATGAATGCTCAGAAGGATGCTACAGGTGGTTGTGTCCTTATCTCTTTACCTGATTCACCTATAAAACCACATATTCAATTCATACAGTAAAATACTGGAGTCATTATCATATTTCCAAATAATATATGAATAATGTTATAAAATGTTCATAAGATAATGTTACTATAATTACAAGACCTAGAACCATATGATTCCAAGTCTTAAGTAACACCATATATGGTATATATGGGGTGAATGAATATATGTGTGTGTGCTACAACTTTGTTAAAATAACATTTGTTACATAGAATACAAGGTATCAGGTGGTGAGTCATGGCTCAACAATAGACCACAAGAGAAACTGAAATACGGAAGTTTATTACAGGTCCTAGAGGAAGTACCTGATATGTGTGGAGCAGCCACATGGGAAGTTAAAGGCAGAGTACAGACAAAAAGAGAGGCAGGATCTGGGCCACATGCCTTTATTAGGATCTGTGAGTGGAGTGCTTTGGTATTCCCAGGCTAAAGCTGGATCTATCCATTAAAACCAAAAAAGCGAGGTTTTGGTAAATCCCATAGAGGTCCTATCTAAGGGGCACATAAAGGGAAGGTATTGAGAGGCAGAAGAGACTATTGGTGACAGGGCTGTTGGGGAAGTCACATCAGGAATTTATATCACTTGTGACTCTATAGGCTGCTATGTAGGATATGTGTTTGCATGAAGGGGCTCAGTTTAAGATCCCTGTAGGCTGCTTGGTCAAACAAAAGGGATGCCAGGGCAGCAATACCTTGGAATAGCTTTTCTAGACTCTTGACAATCTGTGGAACTGTTGACATTAATCCTGATGCAGGCAGATCACTTTCAAGTAAAGCAAAAAAACTAAACAATAACCTCCCTACATGTTCAAAATTTCCAACAAGATTTTGGTGCCCTTTGTTTAAAGGTAAACAAACCAGTAAGAGTCCTTGAATATCCAAAGAAAAATTTTAATATGACAGATAGGAACAGAACAAACAACCAGAAAAAGCTATTAGAAGGAACAGATGATACTAACCTGGAAGAAGATAATTTGAAAAATGGGGAAAGAAACAACAAAACTACCCTTAATATCCTGAGAGAAATAAGAAAAGGTACTGCATCCATTAAAAATAACAGAATATTATTAAAAGGATATATTCAAACAACAAAAAAACCCTTAAACATTAAAACATAATGATAGAAAAAGAAGACTCAATAGGAAGTTGAAGGACAAAGTCAGGGAAAACCACCAGAAAGTAGAACAAAAGATGAAAAGATTTTTTAAAAAGAGAGGGAGAGAAGGTAATTAAAGAACAAACCCAGAAAATCTTTTATTAGGGTATCAGAAATAAAGAGCAGAGGAAAAAACAGCATGAAATTGTCAAAAATGTCTCAGGGATACTTTTAAAAACTGCAAAGAATATAAACATTCAGTTTGAAAGAGCACATAAAATGACCACAGACGTGGAGAAAAAATAGACCTAATTTAAGGCACTAGTAACATGTAAAAAAAAAAAAAAAAGAAGAAGAGGAAGAAGAAGAAGAAGAAGAAGAAGAAGAAGAAGAAGAAGAAGAAGAAGAAGAACAACAACAACAACAACAACAACAACAACAACATCAAGAGATGGGTCTATATGCTTTATAGGAAGAAAGAGTCTAGATGCAAAGCAAAACAAATGGAAGCTAAAGAGAAGCATTAAACACCCGTTGGACAAAGTACAGACATTATCAAAGCAGGTAGATTCTAGAAAAATTTACCTTCCATGTGTCCTTTTTGATAAACTCCTTGAGAAAAGCCCCAAGAAAACAAAGGAGGAAATTGAGTAAGTAGGAGACAGATACGGAAAGAAGGAGATACATCAGAAAAGTGAAGGGAATTTGGGGGTTGATGGTGATGAATGAGAGATCCCATGTGGACACTTGTACTTTATGCATGGAGAGCTATCAATCCAGATAAACACGTCAATAAATTGTCTCTGAGAGGGTTTTCTAAATTACATAAAATCTGAAGAGGATCTGATGCTTTTGAATGTATTAAAAATGTTTCAGCAACTATAGGGAATTTCTAATAAATCAGCATAATAGTGCTTGACTTCAGAGTGTTTAGTATCTAGTAGAACAGGAGAGAATCTGTATTAAAGACTAAAGGCGATGTATAGTATCAGGTAAAACCATGTTAAAAGAAATAATAAAAACAGATAATTAAATCAAAGTAGCATGGGGATAGGAAAAACAGAACAATAATAAGTTAAACAAGAACTCTTACATCCTGTTTGCCATATTGACTCTGAAAAACTGTGATGCCTTTCAAAAATTCCATTAATTCTCCAAGATTTTCTGTGACTGGAGATTTTCCAAAGAATTTTCTTTGGTCTTTGAAGATATCCCAAAAGAGTGCCAAGCATGCTTTGAATTGTATGAATATTGTAGAGGAGACTGTTCATATGAGGAAAAAACATTTAGGTGCATTAGGACAGGTGTGTTTGTTTAAGAAATCTTCTCACTATTTTATAATAAATCATATAAAAATAATGGAAGCACAGAATTTTAGAGTCAATATTTAGTATATTAATTTCCTCATTTTGTTGAAGGTGAACTTGATATAATCACTTCCCATAACTTCCACAATTCACTCAAAACTCTGAAAACGGCACCTGTAGGAGCCTCACCAGAGACAAAAATTCTCCAATTATTTTCCTCCTTCAAATTCAGGAGACAGCAGGGGAATGGGAGTATAACAAAAACTCAGAAAATTAAAAATATATACATACCTATTACACTTAAAAGATTAGCTATAGGACAGAAGAGGTTACTAAGTTGTAGAAACCACAGAAGGTGTTTCTGAAAATAAATATACATCAATCACCCAATATAAAATAATTTCATCACACCGATATTTACCAATCAGGGATATTACAAAATAATAATTAAGACACACTCTCCCTCTAGAGTGGATAAGATGATGATGAAGTTTTTTGTATCAGTGTATCAGTGAATAGGTGAGAATTTTTTTTTTTTTTGGTTCCACATTATGGCCAGAAATGAATACATGAACACATTTAATGAAAAGCTACTATTTAATTAAGGAATTTCTTTCTAGAAAGACAGCTCACAATTTTGCCAAAGTCTAAGAATAGTGTTCCTTTTATCCAAGTTAGAATTCAAGTTTAGAGAATTTTTTGCATTTGCCAAGAAAGCACTCAAATTTTGCACATTTTTCCTCAAAAGTTGTCTGCTAACTATAAACATTTTAGACCATAAAGGAAACAGAAGCTCTTACATGAATGACAGCTCTCAGTTACCCTTCTAGGTTTTTAAACAATTGAAGAACAAATGGAAAGGGCAAAGGCTGAACTCATACCAAATTTTTTCTTCATACCATACTTCTAAAATAATAAGAAAAATAAGGGAAGGGGAGACCATGTATTTTCAAAAGACAGTATATCTGCCAATGACTTTGAGGAAAAGATGCTTGTTATTTGTTTTTCTCAAAACGAAGACATTTACAGGGGCACCTGGGTGGTTCAGTCAGTTAAGTATCCGACTCTCAATTTCAGGTCAGGTCATGATCTCACGGTTTGTGACATTGAGCCCTGTTGTGGGTTCTGCACTGACAGTGAAGACCTGCTTGGGATTCTCTCTCTCCCTCTCTCTGCTCCTCCCATGTGCATTCTTTCTCTCTCAAAATATAGAAACAAACATGAAAAATTTTTTTTTAAAAAAGAAGACATTTATAAATACTGGGGATCGAGGCAAAGATCCACAATCATTCTGTTCCCAAGTAACAACCTTGAGGTTTGGACAAGTGGAGAACTGAGTTTCTGAGTTTCAAAGTGCCCCCTTGTGGAAATCAGCAGTCATTGCTATCTCTCATAATTTTGTTTCATTTGCTTACTTGATACCTGGTACCTTAAGATTATGAAGGTTTCTGATGAAAGCTAGCCAGTGAATCACATCAACAAAATAATTATGATTTATCAGCCACCTGGTTTTATGTGATGGCACCACTGATACATGCAATCATTTTACTTTCAATCACTGCATCCTTAATGTTTAGCATAGTGCCTGGCACAAAGCAGAAGATAGATTTTTTTTTTTTCAACTACCACAATGATTACACAGTCACCTAAGCTAGAAATCTAAAGACAACATTCATTCTTCTCTTCTTCATACCCAGTATCCAGTAACCTAGTGCCATTAATTGTAATTCTGAAACTTAATTCAATCCAGACCTACTCCATTTTGCTGCCCAGGTTTAAGCCCACATAATCCCATCTCTGGTCATTGGCAATGGCCCCCGATAGTCCAGTCTGACCCATCCTTAACTGCTAGCAGAGGAATATTCAAAGAGAAACTAACCGTCCTCTTGGCCTTAAATATAGATATATATATTCTATATATATTATATATAGAATATACACAAATATAATGTATATATATATTAATTATATATATATTATATATATTATATACAATATACACAAATATATATATGTATACATATACGTATATGTATACATATATATGCGTATATGTATACATATATATATACATACATATACGTATATGTATACATATATATTTGTGTATATTGTATATAATATATATAATATATAATATATATAATATATAATTAATATATATATTATATTTGTGTATATTATATATATAATAATATTTGTGTATATTATATATATAATATATATATAATATATATATATATATATTTAAGGCCAGAGGACGGTTAGTTTCTCTTTGAATATTCCTCTGCTAGCAGTTAAGGATGTGTCAGACTGGACTATCGGGGGCCATTGCCAATGACCAGAGATGGGATTATGTGGGCTTAAACCTGGGCAGCAAAATGGAGTAGGTCTGGATTGAATTAAGTATATATGTATACATATATATATATATATATATATATATATATATATGTATACATATACGTATATGTATACATATATATATTTGTGTATGTATATATACACAAAGAGATGGACTTTCAGTACAGCAGAGTGAAGATGTTACCACATCCTCTCCCCAGAAAAAAACTGTAAAACTAGATAAAATATTTAAAAACAAACATTTAAGAGCTCTAGAAATCAATGAATGGTCATCAGCTTAAATAATACCTTCTCAGTAGCTGTCAGTATGTAACTTTCTAGGTATTCATTTTGGTGAGCATTATTTTTTTTAATATTTTTATTTATTTTTTGAGAGAGACAGAGTGTGAGTGGGGGAGGGGCAGAGAGAGAGAGAGACACCAAATCAGAAGCAGGCTCCAGGCTGTGAGCTGTCAGCACAGAGCCCGATGCGGGGCTCAAAATCAGGAACCTTAAGATCATGACCTGAGCTGAAGCTGGATACTCAACTGACCAAGCCACCCAGGTGTCCCGGTGAGCATTATTTAAAATAAAAGAATAGCACCATGAGTATCACTGTATTGTATCAGGTATTGTACACCTGAAACTAATATAACACTGTGTGTTAACTATACTGGAATTTAAAATAATAAAAAAAATAGCACATGATTGTATTAAATTTGGGGGCTCCTACTCAAAATTTTTAAAACCTTATCAATAGATACATTTTAATGGGGCACCTGAGTGGCTCAGTTAAGTGTCTGACTTAAATTTAAAAAATAATAAAGTTATGCTTTAAGAAGTGTTCGCTAAAATAAAAAAAGAAATAACAAGTGTTAACAAGAATGTGAAGAAAAAGAAACCCTCATGTACTGTTGGTGAGAATATAAACGGGTACAACCACTGCGCAAAACAGTGTGGAGGTAGGGCACCTGGTGGCTCATTTGCTTCAGTTCCAACTCCTGATTTCAGTTCAGGTCATGATCTCACAGTGAGATCCAGCCCTGCATCTGGCTGGGCACTGGGCATTGATTCTGCTCAAGATTCTCCCTCTCCCTCTCTTTCTTCCTCCTCCTCTGTCCCTCCCCCACTCGCCCGTACTCACACTCTCACTGTCTCTCTCCAAAAAATTAATTAATTTTAAAAAAGTATGGAGGTTTCTCAGAATATTAAAAATAGAAATACCATACAATCCAGCAATTCCAGTACTGGGTATTTGCCCAAAGAAAACAAAAAACACTAATTAAAAAGATATATCCACCTTTATGTTTACTGTACATTATTTACAATAGCCAAGATATGAAAGCAACTTGTGTCCATTAACAAATGAGTGGATAAAGAAAATGTACTAGATAGATAGATAGATGAAAAAAAGGAATCTTGCCATTTGTGACAACATGGATGGACCTAGAGGGTATTATGCTAAGTGAAATAAGTCAGACTGAGAAAGACAAATACCATATGATTTCACTTACATGTAGAATTTAAAACAAAGCAGATGAATAAATGGAAAGAATCAGATATATAAATACAGAGAACCGATTGTTGCCAGACAGGAGGGAGGTGGGGGGGCAGGTGAAATGGGTGAAGGAGAATGGGAGATAGTGGCTTCCAGTAAGGAATGACTAAGTCATAGGAATAAAAGGTACAGCATGGGGAACATAGTCAATTGTATTGGGATAACACTGCATGGCGAGAGGCGGTAGCTACATTTGTGGTGAGCATAGCATAATTATAGAGATGTGGAATCAGTATAATGCACACCTGAAACTAATGTAACATTGTGCCAACTATACCAAAAAAAAAAAAAAAAAAAAAAAGACACATGAACCTAAAAAGAAAAAAAAATCTCAAACCCAGGTTTTTTAAGAATACTTTACAAATTTTAATTAAATTCTTTGTTGATAAATTAATACTATTTCTAAAAATAAAAATTAAGGCATAGTGTTTTGCAATCCATTGACATTTAAATAAGTGCAAGAAAAATTCTAAGCTAAAATTCTATCAGTACTGATTTAATGCATTCAGATTTTCTTCATGAAGTGAAGAAGGCCACATAGGTATTTAACAGGGAAAATTCATGGTAAATATCCTATGAAAGATTCTGTTTTTAAACTTCTTCTTTTAACAAAATTATAAATGGTTTTAAATGTATATGGTGAGAATTGAGAAGTGAATAAAGAAGGAAGGTTTTTCCATGACAATGATACAAAAAAATTAATTCTTATTTTACTTGCCTCTTTTCTGCTCCCTGTTCCCAGTGAATGCATAATATTATACAAAATACTACCTGGCAAATTGGGGTCAGCATCTATGCTGTTATTAAACACATTTTAACAAGAGTGAGTTTGAAGAGTTCATGTTTTACTTTGAGACCACCGTGTCACAGACATGCCTGTTGTGCAGTGACAGCGAGCTGCTAACACATAGCCCCCTCCCAACTCCAGTAGATATTTAAAAACGGGTCTGACTCTGAATGTGCTTTCTACATTTTGAGTATAGGAATAGTTGCCATCCAGTAAATTGAGTTGTTTTGTGTTCTCTGATTTAAAAAGTTAAGACTTTTTCACTCTGAGCAAAAGTTTAACACGTATGTTTATTTATTTTATTTTTATTTTGATGGGAGTGGGGAGGCAGGCAGAGGGAGAGCATCCCAAGCAGGCTCCACGCCCAGCACGGAGCCCTATTTGGGGCCCAATCTCACAACCCTGGGATCATGGTCTGAGCAGAAATCAAGAGTTAGACTCTTAACTGACTGAGCCACCCAGGTGCCCTAAGTTTAACACATATGTTTAAAGTGTAGATCCCATAAGTCTCAAGGTACTTTTTCATTTCTCTTCTAATAACGTCATTGACTCATTGGATGTTCAGAAGCATGTTGGTTATTTTCCACATATCTGTGATGGCTACTAATTGTAGCCATCAATACAGAAATATAATTCCTTGTCCAGTAAGGTATACCTCAAAATATTGATATGAACAAGAACCATATATGTTGAAGTCTTAAAGAATTGTTGCAACTCCAATCAAAGATACGACTTCAGTGAAAAATAAGTCTTATGATCTTGGATAAATACAAACGTGTGATGCCAATAACCCCATCAGGGATACTCTGTTGATTATGGAAAATAATCAGAGCCCTTTGTATTCCCTTGTGACCTCATTCCTGCTTTTTTTTTTCTCCCTAACTAAATAACCTGGTTCTTCCCTTCTCTCAAGTATTATATCAATAATTGACTCATTCCAGTTACCTAACCAAACCACATTGCTTCATACCTTTATGCATTTATTTGAGCTCTTTTCTAATAATACTACCACCCTGGCTTTATTTAGATTCTCTCACAGGGGCTTGGGCATAGGAACCAAGCAGGAACTTGGTTTTTTGGAATTGAGTATATGAACAGAGATCCTATGAGGGAGAATGACTTCACGTTAAGAGAGGTAGATAACCTTAAGTATCAAAACCTTGGAAAGCACTGAACTATTCATTTAACATTGATCATTTCATTTTGTTTTCCAGACTTCAGTCACTGGCATTCTTTAATGCCTTTACCATGTTTACCCAACTTCTATACACACTGTTTACTTGATATTTCTATTTAAATTGACTCCCATTTTACTCACTAAATTTATCTTAATGGAAACTTTGCATCATTACTATAAATAGAAAATTTAGCATTATGTCCAAATACACAAATTACACTTAAAAATAAATATAATGGGAGTTTAGCTTTAGCTAATGGCACAGTAGGTAATTAGGACAAATCCTCCCACTGAGAACAACAGGAAAAGCTAAACAAGATATTTTTAAAAGCTTGTTCCAATGCTTTGGAGATCTACCAAGGCATGGAAGATTTTAAAGGCAAGATCTGAAAGAATATGGGAAACTAGAGAGTTGATTCTCACACTTAGAGCCACTTATTTTTCTACAAATACTTGTTCTGAGATGATTAGGGCCCAGCAGAGCTTTCTAAATAGTTGCACATCAAAAGAGGAAAAAAAGAAATAATGAATTTCAGGACTCGATAAAGAGGAAGACTAGCAAAAATGCAGATATTCGTTTGGACCACAATGCAAATGTAAACCAGAATATGCTAGTCCTCACAAGGACAGAATCCAGTTCTCAGCCTCAAACTCTGGATCAGACTAGTGTCTCTCACCTGGGCACCTGCAGGAAGCCAAGCTAAATATTTTCTAGAATAAAATAACATCCAGGTCCCCAAAATTATCTCTAACTATTTTCATACAAGTAATAGGTCATGGGGTAATAATCCAGAAGGAAAAAAAAAGGGGTCAAAAGAGCCATGGTTATCAAGCATAAACTTAAAAGTACTTATATTTATTTTTTAAATTATGTTTAAATATGAGTTATAAATGAGATTGTGGCTGAGAATTGGAAGATAGATACTATAACCATACCAAAACAAGATAACAAAAAGGATAACAAAGCCCCAGAAATTCTGAATATAAATCTTAGATTAATGAAATTCCCTTTGGTTCCCAATTTACTGAAGTTTTTTGTTATGAATAGATACTATCTTTAATCAAATACCTATTCTTTATCTACTGAGGTTATTCTATGATATTTTCCCTTCATATTATTGGGATTTTCAGATTTTATATTTCTTCTGTCAGTTTTGTAAGCTTCTTTTTTTATTAGCAATGTTTTTTTTTTTATCTAAATTTTTAAATGTAATGGCTCTTGAAATTCTGTAGGATCTTTTGTAGACTCTGATTTTGGTGACTTGTACTTTCCCTCATTTTTCGTTTCCTCTTTTGCTTCTTTATTTATAATTTCCTTGGGTTAATCTGCATTCTTTTTTCTATTTTCTTATATATATATATTTTTCTTTTATCACTGTCTGGATTACAAGAAACTTTGAATATTTAAACTACCTTAAGCCTCTTTTAACTAATATTACATACATGAAGGGTATTTTAATTTTCTGTATACTTTAAACCGCAAAAGACATTTTTAACTACACTTGGTGGTTATACAGATTTCCATACACATTTACCCTTTCCTCTGCCTTTTATTCACTTTGGCATCTCTGAGCTTCAACCTTGGAACATTTCACTCTGAGGCTCTGCTTTGGTCAGGTTCTGCAGGTGGTGAACGCAAGAGTTTTCATTTTTCTGAAAAAGCCATTATCTCACTTCTTTTTTGAAGTGAAGTAATTTGTGTTGAGTATATAAGTCTACTTGGTGATTATTTTTTTAATTAAGTTAGTTGGAAAGAGGGAGGTGGAGGGACAGAGAGAGAGAGAGATGGTGATTATTTTTTAATGAGCCCTTTGAGAACTGGGGGGTGTGGGGGGGAAGGAGAAAATACGAAAGGAGGGTCTTGCACCATGATGTGGAGCAGAAGCAAGCTTAGAGAGCCCAGGATTGAACAACAAGGAGGCGGGATGACTGCAGGGAGCAAAGATGGCAACAATTAGCAGCAAGTGAGACGAGAGAGGCAGTTAGGCCCAAATCACGGAAGGATTTAAGGATTTTTACCTTTAAGGTTTTTACTCTAAACAAAGTAGAAAGTTACTAGACAGTTTGGAACAAAGGAGTTTCATAAATTTACTTATAATTTTAGGCCAAATTATCTGTACTCTATATTCAATGCTCAGCATAGAGAGGGAGTGGGGGTGAAAACTGAGATCCCATTCAGTAGCCCATTGTGACAATCTACATGTAATATGATCAAGACTTAGACTAAGACATCAGTGGAATTGGCAAAAAAAATGTTCAGATGAATACCATAAAGATAGAGTCAAGAGTTTCCCTAATGGATTAAAATGTTTGCTGTGAGAGACAGAGAAAAATGAGAATAATTCTAAGTTTTCTACCTAAACAATATAAAGAAGGGATTTATATGGTAAAGGAGTAGGTAAGAGGGAAAAGTCAGTGGTTCAGTTTGGATATAGAAAAGATAGAACAAAACTCTACTCTGAGACTGAACAGATAGTAAAAGGTCAGTCAGGTCACACTTTTATAAAAAGATTTAGGTTGAAAATAGAAATAGCTTTAACCAGACTGATTTATAATAACCAAAGTTTTTACAAAATAGCTTGATTGTTACAACTTTAAATAGTGCTACAAATTATGTGAATCTAGAGAGATATCCTACTCAAATCATTACATGAATTTTAATAAGTACTTTATTTTTGAGGAACTTTTTACTATCAACAGTGACTATTGTTTTTTAAAGAATGACCCTAAAATATTCTCTAAAACTTCCAACTGACTTTTAGTATTTGAAATCATTACTGAACATTTTTCTATTACAAAAAAACAATTCTCATGTTCCCTAAAACAGAACAAATATACAGAGATGTCGTGAAGTTTTTACTTATATTTACATATGTATAATATTTGTGCATATATATATACATACATTTGTATAAAGATTAAATAAAAATGATAAAATCAATTCTATATATACACTATCTTATATATAAAAAAGTTGAATCATAAATCAAGGCAAAAAATTAAAACTTGAAATAATATTGTCACTTAACATTGTGCAATGTAGCTATATACTGTGTGAAAATGTATTATACGTATTAAAAAGCAAAAGAAAAAAGTCTTAAATATAATAAGAAGAGAACTGATAGGTTAATGAAAACTGTGACCTTAAAATATACAGTCACCTTTTCAAATTGGAAAGAGAATTATTGTTGAGCATCTAATCACTTGTCCCAGAAAATCAAAGCTTATTTTTCCCTTACTTATGTTGTCTTTCAATTCGCATGAGTCTAATTTTGTGTTTTCATGCTGTCTTTTATTTGCTCCTAGTTTGTTTTAAAATAGAGTAATAAGAATTCTTCACTCTAAGAATAACTAGAATTTTCAATGTATCTTATATTAAACTTTGCAGATTTATCTTAAATATATGTTGTTATGACTAATGGAGGAGCCAACACATCAAAGATTGTTTATGTTTTTGACCAAAATGTTCTGGCAATGCTTTTGAACAATGCATTTCCTAGTTCTGACCCTAGATTCAGAAAAAAATGAAAGTGTTATGAGATCTTTTAAATTGGTGTTTCTCAAGTAATTAGATTAGTTCCTAAGAGGTAGAAAAAAGGAGTTCCTAAGTGAGACATTCTTCAGATTTTATTGATTACTGATTTGTTAAAACAATTTGGAATCTCTGTTGGTTACCAAATACAGGATTTCAAAAAAAAGTACTTTAATCAAACAAGACATCAGCCTTCCTGACTTAATATAGGGTTGGTTTAAAAACTGGCCCCCATACACACAGGGCAAAGAGAGACTAAAGAAAGGGGTGCCTGGGTGGCTCAGTCAGCTGAGCAACCGACTTCGGCTCAGGTCAAGATCTCTCAGTCCATGAGTTCAAGCCCCACATGAGGCTCTGTGTTGACAGCTCAGAGTCTGGAGCCTGGTTTGGATTCTGTGTCTCCCTCTCTCTGCCCCCTTCCTGCTCTCACTCTGTCTCTATCTCTCTCTCAAAAGTAAATAATAAACATTAAAAGAGAGAGAGAGAGACCAAAGAAAGAGGCAGACCACTCCAGATTGGTAGGTGTCAGGTTTAACTGGCAAGGGAATTTACATAAGAAGATTGTCTTGGGTGGTCATAAGATGAGTAGATCTCTGCCCCACCTGCCAGAATTTTAAAAGTTTATATAGATATCATGGGGCATTTGGGTGGTTCAGCCAGTAAGCATCCCACTCTTGATTTTGGCTCAGGTCATGATCTCACAGTCATGAGATCGAGCCCCACGTCAGGCTCTGCACTGACCTTGAAGCCTGCTTGGGATCCTCATTTCCTTTCTCTCTGCCCCTTCCTCACTCTCTCTCTCTCAAAATAAAAACATAAACATTAAAAAAATGTTTATATAGAAGTCTTAATGGGTTCAGTCACGTATTTAGTTCAGATGGTCTCAACGACACATTGCTCTCTTCAGTCTGTGCTCTTCTTTTTTATTTATTATTGAGAGACAAAGTGAGACAGAGCATGAGCAGGGGAGGAGCAGAGAGAGGGGGAGACACAGAATCCCCAGCAGGTTCCAGGCTCTGAGCTGTCAGCATGGAGCCTGATGCAGGGCTTGAACTCACAAACTGTGAGATCATGACCTGAGCCGAAGGCAGATGTTCAACCAACTGAGCCACCCAGGTGCCCCTCTTAAGTCTGTGTTCTTGAAATGGTTCCCACTGTGGGAATCGTCATCAGAATGTACATCCCAAGCCAGGGGTTTGGGGAGAGGACCCTCTGATTGCCTGGGTCTAGCTTACAGGTCAACTGCTGGTCATATTTTCTCTGTGACCTCCTCCAATAGATATATGTGTTACCAATGTGTATACATTTAATAATAATATGCTTTTAAGACTTGAAAAGAGGCATACTCATGCTCACATGTAAAGACTGATACTCTGTCTGTAATTTGATTATAAAAATGGTTTTGTTTCTGTACTTAATTGACTTATAATAATAATGTAATTTATACAAGGAAAGAAAAGAGAGCGCTAGCACTTAGAATGCTAGGAAATGGTGCCAGAGACTTAGACAATAAAAACACTCTAACATTCCAGTATCTTTAAGCCTTTGGATACCTTACTCTAAACTATACAAGACCATCTGGCATTTCAGTCTCCTCGTGTGCAAGCCATTCTTGTGTCCATGTTTCAGTGAACCAGCCAAATTGTTAGAGCCTTTTCCAATCCCTCACACTAAAATTTGTAATCCAGCATCTCTTGTAATTGGCTCTGTGTCAGTAAATTTAGCCTTATTCAACTATATATTCTTCCCTCATGATCTCAGAGCCATGTAGTCAATTCTAACACACATTCTCAAGATTTCTGTTTGTATAAATTGGGGAAAAAATCCTACAGTTCTTTTGGTGTATACTGAACCTTCTCTTGGGTCAAAATCTCTATCTCAGCCTTTGGGAGGCATCTGTGAATTGAGTTTAATGATAGATTTATAATCAAAGAGGGGCAGTAGGTGGTACATACTGAGGAGAATCAGTAGTGCCTTGTCAGGTAACTGCCTCAGGGAGGCCATTATTTTTTATTTTTATTTTTTGGCAAAGATAAAAGAACTGCTCTTCCGGGAAGAGAAGATTTGGCAGATTTTGAGGTTTGATGTACCCAGCTCTATAAGGAACTACTTATATGACCCCATTCCAATTTTTAGGATCTTATCCTTCCTAACCAATGCCCTCACTTTAGCAGAAGATGCCCTGCGTGTTTGGGAATTCAATTTGCATTGTAATTCATTCAGCTACAGGATGAAATTTTGAGCTTGATTTTCAGAAATCTCAGCTGTGCAACTGCAGTAGACAAGAGTTTCTTTCAGGGGAGATGCAAATGCTTTCAAGTGGTTTATGCAGATCTTGTGCTGAGAATTTGAAGCCCTGAGCTCATCCTTTTCTTTTTCTACTGTTTCCAGCACAGTTAGGGGCAACCAATCAATCCCATGATACTTCTTAGTTTGACTAAAATGTCCTAAGGTAGCAAATACGTCATCACCCAGAACCTTGTTTTCCACTGACATCTGATTGGAAGTATTCACTGGCAATATTTTACATATCTCTGTTACCACATCAAGTCCTGGACTGTCACTGCTCTCTTTACTACTGGAAATAGAGTCATTAGTGCCTTCAAATCTGTCACCTAGAGAACCATTTTCAGAAAACCCAGACCAATTCAGAAAACTCATCCTTTAGTTTCTTTTCCCCTAAACCCAACAACGTTTGTATCAGTCAGGATTCAACCAACGAAAGAGAACCATTAAGAGGTACATAATATTAGATTTATTATAGGGGTTGATTTAGGCAGTTGTCAAGGCTGATAAAGTAAGTCAAAAATCTGTTGGTCACTATGTCCGGAAGGACAACCTGGAAGTCTTTGGCACATGCTGAAGTCACAGTCCATAGGTGGAATTTCTTCTTCTTCAGGGAAACCTCAACTTTGCTTTTACAGCTTTTAAAAGCTTTTGCTTTTTCAACAGATTGAATCCACCCCCGTCATTTTATCTACAATAACTTCCCTTTCTTAGAGTCAACCAATATCAACTTGAATCATATCTACAAAATACCTTCAGACCAATACCTGCATTAGTGTTTGAAAACTGGGGACTATAGCATAGCCAAGTTGACACATCAAAGACCATCATTCGCTTCTTTATTTTTTTAAAAATATAGAGCAGGTACTACTTTTCTAACTAAAATAATAAGTATATGACTGAAGTATTTTCTACTTAAATGACAGTAGATATATTTAGACTGAAGGCTGTTTTCTTCTTTTTACTTACTTAGGCAGTAACATAATTGGATCCCTTTTCCTTCTCTCATTGACCTATTTGACCCATTGTCCCTGCATTTGAACTATCAAACACTGGTGATGAAGCACACATAGCAGTTCTTGGATGGGCTTTCTGAATTAATACAGATTTCAAAGAATTTTCTTTCCCTAGAATGATAGGTTACACCCTGAGGGAATTTTACTTTTATGTCCCAGGAATGCGATGATCTTCTGTTACATCAAAGCCACTAGTCATTCCTTAACGTATTTTGATTCCTGAACTTTAAGTGAAAAGGAAGTTCATAATGTATATTGGTTAATGGACTAAATGACACATTAACTATAAAAATAAAGGGGAGACACCTTGCCCTAGTTTCTGTAACAGCACAGGGATAGCCCAATTCTACACAGTTTGGTATTCAGTCCCTTCGTTGGCATGGGTTATTCCCATGACAGATTCAATTATGTTAAAGGCATAATGTGAGGTCCTTTTAACACATTTTATATCAGTTTTGCTCAGTAATCTTGTTTTGTCTCTGTCATGTTCTAAATAGTTCAGGAGAAAGACTTTAAACCACTATTCCCATTCACATTGTTTCATTTTCCAGGAAATCTCTAGGCTGTCTCTTTTCATTAGAAAAGAATTGACAAACCAGTCAACTAGCAATTTTAGTGTCCTTGGCAACAAACCAGGGTGACTTCTTTTTAATAAAGACCCTAGAGAAAGTCATCTGTGTCCTGAAAACATTTATCTCAATTAATTTTTTTGAAAACAAAAAATGCCAGTCTCATAATTGAATCACACTGGACAGAAATCTGATAAAAGCATAATGAGAACCAAATCACATTTATTTTTTTTTTTAATTTTTTTTTTCAACGTTTATTTATTTTTGGGACAGAGAGAGACAAAGCATGAACGGGGGAGGGGCAGAGAGAGAGGGAGACACAGAATCAGAAACAGTCTCCAGGCTCTGAGCCATCAGCCCAGAGCCTGACGCGGGGCTCGAACTCACGGACCGCGAGATCGTGACCTGGCTGAAGTCGGACGCTTAACCGACTGCGCCACCCAGGCGCCCCCCAAATCACATTTAAAAGAATACATACTTTTAAAATATGAGGAAGACATTGTATAGGAATTAACAGAGAGGACCAACTTATTTATTAGTGATTTATTAAATAGATAACAGATCTTTTTTTTTTTCCTTAACCCGATAACTAGCTTTTTAGGTAATTCCTATGTTTTTTCTTTTATCATCTTCATCAAAAACTGAGAATAAGTTCTGAGGATCTATAGTTAATAACATTATTAATTATTATTAAATAATTAGTACTTATTAATCATTATTAACTCATACTTAATAATATGGTGTAATATACTTGAAATCTACTGATAGTAGATCTTAAGAACTCTCACCACAAAAGAAACAAATTAACTATGTGAAGTGTTGGGTATGTTAATTATCTTGATCTACGTAATCATTCTATAATATGTACGTATATAGAATCAACATGGTATAGACTTTAAATATGTACAATTATATTTGTCAATTACTGCTCAATAAAGTTAAAAAAAACTGAATGAGAAAGTTGTTCTATATAGAATTATATCCTTAGAATTATTGGATTAAAAACAAAATCTTGCATACACTTGACTTCAAAGTAATTATGGAAGGGAATTGTTTATATGCAGTTGGAGTATTTTTCCTCTTAGTCTGAAGCACTTGGGTGGAGCTTCCTGCCTATGAATGGTCTGAAGAGATCTGAGCTAGTGTCTGTAAGGAGATATTATTCTTGTCTCTCTGAAACAGAAGAATCCCAGGCTGGGTGGAGTAAACCAGTATATTTATATAATTTTTTACAGTTTACAAACCATTTCCTTAAATTATTTTATTCATTTAAGCCTCACAATAATCCAATAAATTAGGTTTTATTACCTCTATTTTTAAAAAGAAGAATTTGGAACATTGAATGAATAATTGAGTCCCTTGCCCAACTTCACACAGCATTTAGCTACATTTCCAACTCTGAGTCTTATATATTTTTCTATTAAAATGGCCTTAAACTCCCTGATGCTGTATCATGTGCAGTGCTTCTGTGTTAGGTGACTAGGGTTGCCATAACAAAATACTATACATTGGAAGGCTTAAAGATCAGAAATTTACTTCTTACACAGTTCTGGAGGTTAAAAGTCCAAGATCAAGAAGTCATCATGGTTAGTTTCTGGTGATACCTCTCCTCCTGACTTGTAATAGGCCAACTTCTCACTGTGTGTGTTCACACAGCCTTATTCTCTGAGCACTTGCAGAGAGAAAATGAGTTTCTTCTTATAAAAGCACCAGTCCTTTAGGATTAAGGCCATATTCATATTATCTCACTTAACCTGTATTGCCTCCCTCTAGGCCCAGTCTCCAAAAATAGTCACACTGGAGGCAGGGGGCGGGGAGGGGGTAGGATTTCAACATATGAACTGTGGGAAGGAGCCTGATTCAGTCCCTAACAGAATCCTTCCAGAGAGATAAGAATCTATGTGTTTCATTTTATAGAAATTCATTTTATAGAAAACTAAAGGGAGGTCCAAAGAGATAATTAACCCATTGATGTAAACAATCAAGTACTGGTAGATTTGGGAATAAAGCTCTGTCTTCTTATTTTCATAACAGTGCTCTTCCCATTAAATAACCCATGTCTTTTTTTTTAATTTTTTTTTAATGTTTTATTTATTTTTGAGACAGAGAGAGACAGAGCATGAACAGGGGAGGGTCCAAGAGAGAGGGAGACACAGAATCGGAAGCAGGCTCCAGGCTCTGAGCTGTCAGCACAGAGCCCGATGCGGGGCTCGAACTCACGGACCGTGAGATCATGACCTGAGCCGAAGTCGGACGCTCAACCGACTGAGCCACCCAGGTGCCCCCCATGTCTTATAATAGTGTCATTCACACACAGTTCTACGGTACCCACAAGGCAGAAGACGGTAGATTCACAACCATCACTTTGGAAGGGAATTCCAAGGAAACCAGCAAATTGGTCTAAGTTGTAAATTGATCTAAGCCAGTACGGGCCCTCATAACTTCCAGCTACATTTTGGTATCATAGCATCTAATTTTTGTAGGTGGGAGCTAAGCGCCTTCTTCCAGACACACGCCAGGTATCAATGCAATCATTAGAATGAATTTTGTACACGTACAAATGTTTATTAGCAAATGGGAACTAAGACAGTTATACAACCTGTTCCCTTAAGCTCAATAAAACCCCAGCTGTCTGTCCTTTTAAATGCTTAGCATGAGAGCTCCTCTGGAAGAAAATGTACCAATATGCTAGAAACAGGGGTCTGTTTCTCTGCTCGTAAGCAACAGACAACAAGAATCTTTTAAATTACTGACTGAATACCAGACTCTTTGCGAATAAAAAATCAGGAGCCATTGGAGCCACACAGACTGCTGACTTGCTATCCATGTGACAGCCAGTCCTTCTGTAGTGTTTCTAATTCACAAGCCTCGGCCCGTACTCACTTTATTAGTGAGGTCATTTTTGAAACAACTGTTAAGCTAACTAAATATCCTCTAATGTTGATTAGAGATAAATAAAGTTCAAGTCCCCTGACTATATCCAATCTTGAAAATCTCTTTCTTCATCACTCTGTTTTTAGCCCCACTAGCTTACTTACTCTTCCTTGAATATACCAATGGCATTTGAATGTATATAATTGGTAATGTTTTTCAGGAGAACCCTAACACATCCATATGTGTCCCAAGACTTTAGAAAACTGTAAAATGAAACAAATTTATATTACTCTTATACATCTACGATTGCACTAGGGCTCTTAAGGGAATCACTTTGTGACAACCCCCAGGTATATTATGTTGTGAAGGGCTAGACACAAAAGAGAAACCCAAAAGCCAGTCACTTGGTTTAAGAAAAAGGCTATAATGATGATTTTTGGTCACCAGAGGGCACCACTCGCTCAGCAACTAGTTCTTTGATGCTAAGGCATTTTATTATTTGATAGGTTAAGATTCCTTCACTTATTCAAAAAACTTTCACTGAGCACTTACTATGGACGGAGCAAATTTCTAGGCTCTAGGGGATACCATAATGAATAAGAGAAATAAGTTCTCTGCCACTGATCTTGCTTAGATGTCACTCAAAAACGATGAGTTGAAACAGCCTAAATCTGGTTAGAATTAAGACACAAATGGGAAGAAATCCCATGTTCATGGATTAGAAAACTTAATATTGTTAAAATGTCCATACTACCCAAAGCCATGGATTGATTTCATGCGATCCCTATCAAAATTCTGATGACATGTTTTACAGAAATAGAAAAAAATAATTCTGAAGTCCATATAGAACCACAAGGGACCAGGACAGGTAAATCAATCTTGAGAAAGAAGAACAAATCCACAACTGCTCTTCAAAGGTGACGTCAAGAATACACAATGGAAAAAAAAACAGTATCCTCAAGAAATGCTGCCAGGAAAACTGAATATCCAAAGTCAAAAGAATAAAATTGGACCTGTATTGTACACCATACACAAAAATAAACTCAAGATGGATTAAAGACTTAAACATAAGACCTGAAAATTTAAAATTCCCAGAAGAAAACATAAGGGGAATCTTCATGGTGTTGGTCTTGACAGTGATTACACTGATGCGACCCTAAAAACACAGGCAGCGGGGCACCTGGGTGGCTCAGTAGGTTAAGTGTATAACTTTGGCTCAGGTCATGATCTCACGGTTCGTGCGTTCAACCCTCATGTCAGGCTCTGTGCTGACAGCCTGGAACCTGGAGCCTGCTTCGGATTCTGTGTCTCCCTCTCTCTCTCTGCCCCTCCCTGCTCACTCTCTGTCTCTCAAAAATGAATAAACATTAAAAACAATTAAAAAAAAACCCTTAAAAACAGAAGTACCATGTGATTGATCCAGCAATCTCACTTCTGGGTATATATCCAAAGCAACTGAAATCAGAATCTCAAGTAGATATTAGCACTCCTATGATCATTGCAGCTCTGTTCATAGCCAAGATGTAGAAACAACCTAAATGTCCATCATTAGATTGATTAATGGGTAAAGAAAATGTGGCATATACATATAATGGAACAGCATGGGTATATATGTAGCATATATATGTATATATATATGTAACAGCATGGGTATACCTTGAGGACAGTATGCTAAGTGAATTAAGCCAGTCACAGAAACACAAATACTGCATGATTCCACATATATGAAGTATCTAAAGTAGTCAAATTCAAAGAATCAAAAAGTGAAATGTTTGTTGCCAGAGGTTTGAAGGAGGGAGAAATGGGAAATTACTATACAACAGGCATAAATTTCGGACAAGCAAGATGAATTAGCTCAGCGATCTGCTATACAACATTGTACCAATAGTCAATAATCACATATTGTCCACTTAAAATTTATTAAATGGGCAAATCTCTTGTTAAATGTTCTTACCACAAGGAAATAAAATTAAACAGAAATAATTAAATCCTGGGGAGTAAGAAGTCTACTGTGTGCCATATATGGGTTGGGGAGTCAGTAGTAGCCAAGACAAGGTGAGAAGGTGGTCTTATGTTTCATTAAATTTGCACTATAGTAGGGAACAAAAAAATATAATTTTTTTTCCAACGTTTTTTAATTTATTTTTGGGACAGAGAGAGACAGAGCATGAACGGGGGAGGGGCAGAGAGAGAGAGGGAGACACAGAATCGGAAACAGGCTCCAGGCTCTGAGCCATCAGCCCAGAGCCCGACGCGGGGCTCGAACTCACGGACCGCGAGATCGTGACCTGGCTGAAGTCGGACGCTTAACCGACTGCGCCACCCAGGTGCCCCAAAAAAATATAATTTTTAAATGTCTGATTATGATCAGTGATAAAATGGTAAATAAAATACAAAGTGATGTCACAGTACACAGTAGGGTAAAAATTATTTTTTAGAGTCTAGGAAAAAGTTTTCTGAGGAAGGAGAATGTAAGGATGAATAGACATCACTTGGGGAAAAAAATCTCTAGAAGACATTCTAGAGAAAAGTAACTGGGAAAAAAACAAAATCAAAACAAAGAAACAAACAAAAACTCACTTGAAGATGGCATGATATAGGAATGAAAAACTGTTTAATCACAAAGATGAACTGGTATAGGAAAGTGACTGTGTAAGAAGCTATACTAATTTTCTTTTCTTTGTGGTGTTCTGGAATGTATCTGCTAACCTGATGCCTGATCCAGAGTAACCTCAAACTTACAACAGCCCCAGGACCAGGCTAGAGCCATAAAACTTTGGGATAAGACTTGAAATGTCGCTTGCTAAAACATAGTCAACATCACTGGGTTTAATTAGAGTGAGACTAACTTAGGACCTGTAATAAGTAAATAACAATACATGTGACTCATAAACTGCCAATAAATTAGAAAATATGCTAAAATTCCAGAACAAAAGATGCATCATAACACTACAAAACCAAAATTGCTTCCATTTTAAGTAAGAATGACAATTTGTAATCTCAGAGGTACTGGAGATTAGGGGGGAAAGCCAACAGGAAACCAAGGTATTCTCATGAACTTCAGAAAATGAGAGATCAGAGATGTTAGGTATATTTGAGAGTGCTTCATGAACAAAACAATTAAATTGGCTATATTTTTACTTCTTTTTATTGCCCTGAGAAATCACCCCCTCTCAAACATGAAAGTGTTTATTATAAATAAAATATATTATTAAACTTATGTATGTATTTTCACCTGGCTAGGTGATTTGAGAACTAGATGAAATGAAAAGAAAAAATTAAAGAAAATACAACAAAAAAGGACTTATGAGGGCTCACTAAGAAGATAAAAGAATGCCAAAACGGAGACAGGGAAAATAGAATAGTAGTACATGTAATTGTTTACTGTAATTAGTAACCATCTATTGAAGAGCTACGAAGTACCAAACATTGGATTAGACTCCAAAAATGAAATAATGAAAATATATACTTTGTAAAGTAATAATATTGGCATCTTATGTTTAGGATGTCCTGGGTTTGATTGGGGCAAGAAATATAAAAATAATTGCAATGCAACATGGTAAATTCTATAATCTAGGAGAACACAATCTAAAGTCAAGTGTGAGAAAAGACTAAAACAGAATAATAAGCAGTTTGATAGCTGCCATTGTTTTTATTTTTTCAGTATTTCTTCTCCCTCCTTTTTCTGGTGACAACCCCCCGCCCCCTCCCCAGCTCCTGCCCTTTTTTCTGGGAAAAACTATTACATGTGATTCTGTGGAGCCATGGGGACATTCCTGTGACCTAGTTCTGGCTCTGTGGAGCCTGGACCAGAGTAGTTTGTTCTAAATATCATGTGATCCAAGTCAAACAAATATGCCTTTTGTGGACTTTTCTTTAAGGAGTATTTGGAAAGATTATCCCTCCACTGTGGTTAGTAAGTTTGAAAGATATGAATGCAGGCTTTCTGGTAGCCAGTTTACAAACCACCAGAACAGAAGAGATAACAAAAGATATAGAATCTGAAGGAGACCCAGGATCTAGCCACCCCTCCCACTTGCAAGTAAAGATAATTCTGAATTATACAGAGGATGTAAAAAATGTTACAATTGGTATATACATTAGAGATACACATTTTATACATTAGAAAAAGAAAAATCATCTTGAATTACAATCTTGAATATTTATAAAGGAATAATAAGGTCATAATTTCTTCATGCAAAAGCAGACTTGTCTAACAAATGTTGATTATTTTTGCCTTCTTGATTATCTTAGATGTAAAATAGCTCAGAAACATGGAAGAGAAAAGCAAGTTTATGAGATATTAGATTACAGGACTTCGGAGATGATTCAAACAACATAATGGCTTGTGTTGGATTCTGAGATCATGAATTGGGCAGGAAGACAAAAATACACACAGGAAATGAGGTGGATTAGTGAGTAAGGAAAGAGAATCTAATTTAAAACTGATTGTAAAATTTACTTATTAACAATTTAAGGCACTACACATTCACTTATAAGTGTATCTTAATAGACTACAAAATGAAAGAGAATTTATGAAGTGTTTAGCTCACAGCATAAAGCTGCTGGAGTTGACAAGTTCATTTTTAATATTTGATTTGAAAATCATGGGCACAGCAGTAGCAAGTTAAGATGCAAATTAAATTTTTCAGGAAACAGGAGAGATGCACATTTTAATTGAATTTCCCATGAATAAAAGGTTATAAAGTCCCCACTGGAGGGAAAGCATCATTGTTTCACAGCCTGAATTTTACTTTGGTTTGGGAGGAAGTCTTAATGTTCTTCTCTCTCTCTCTCTTTTTTTTTTTTTTTTTTTTTTTATTTTGTTCTCCAGTTTGCATTAAGAATGCCCCCTGCTGTCTCAGGGTATTGTCAGAAGAACTAGCAGGACATAAGTTTTATTTTAAAAGCAGTCAGTTAGTGACAAAGGAGGCTAAGTAAATGAGTTCCAAGTGATGGGATAGAAAGTGAATACCTTTGTAAAAGCAGTTCGCTCAAGGACACTGGCCCAGGTAACACTGGGCTTGGGTTTGCATAGAAATGCAGTGTGCATATGTTTTTTGTTTTTTTTTTTTTTTTTTTTCTGAGAGATCTCAGGGAGCCTAAACTAAAATTTAAATCCCTTGTTTCTTGACCAGCCAAAAGTAACTAGCTTTTTCTCCTGACATACATGCAGCTCTTCACAGCTTCATATTCAACCTTAAGACAAATAAAGAAGGTAAAAAAAAAAAAAATGCTATTCCCAGTTCTATTAATGTTTTAATGAACTACCATATTCTCTCCATAAGAGACCTAGAGGCTCTTGTGTTACAGGCTCTCATTTGATTTCTGATGCTGTGTCTATTATCACAGTAAACATACAGATGCATAAGTTTGTTAAGAAAAGAGCAGTAGAAGGGGGAAAAAAAGGCATCAGGGATTAAATTTTGAAAAGGAACAGATTGCCATGCTTTTTTATTGATGACAGTGATGAGATTTCAGAGTTAATGTCCCAAAGCAATGTCAACAGAGCAGCCCACAGGATAGGAGACAGGGGGGTGGTGTGGCTTCGGTCCAGGGCGCAGGGCTGTCATGTTGCATCTGTGTGAAGTCAGTCCAGGTCCTTGCAAAGCTGGTCACTACAGTGGCAGCTGGAACAAGAAATAAGTGAGGCTGAGAGACTCTGAAGCAATGCAGAAGAGATGTCTGATACACAGTGACTGATGGAAAATTCAGATCCAAATTCGTAGGTAACCAGTGCGGAGAAATATGCCACGCATTTTGTATATTAACTCCATCTGTTTTTAATTTGTTTTTTTGTACTCTTGCACAAACTTGCTCAATTCTTTGTTTGTCCTTGAGGCAAGCAGTGGTCTGCAACTAAAACTAGACGTATAACACCAAGAAAGGAAAGGAAAGAAAAACACTACTGATAAATACCATACTGTATTATAGTATGTAAAGGGCAGGCAAAATTCAGTGTTGTATATGGTAAACAAAGAAAAAATTTTACATTTTGATATATTTGAGATATTTGGAATTCTCCCCACACAAACTTCTGGCATCAGGAGCTTCCTTCCCCTCTTATAGTCAAGGATATTTAATATACTGAAAATACCTTTCAGCTTTTACCTTTATATTTCTATTTTAGAAACTGAATCATTTTACTACTTGTGAAATATTATTGAAGTTTTTATTATATGTGTATATGAGGATATGAGTATAAAACTTATGGATACAAATAATATCCACAGGGAAGGAGATTACATAAACTTTATTCCTTACTACTCCGATAAAACATGAAGTTGATGTGTGTATCATTTATTCTAATTGGCCTAATGCATATCTTAATGTATTACATTAAATAGAAAACCAGTTGCACTTAAATAATGGAACCGTCCTCATTAACAATGATCCAGAGAAGAAATTACATTTCATCAATTAGTTCTGCAGTTATTCCTAGGAAATGTAAGCTATTGCTGTGTGGGATTTTTTGCATTTTAAATATTTATGATTGGTTTATAAATATTTATACTACAATAATTCTGTGGATTAAAAGCAAATGAAAACCTACTATAAATGGATACTAGGATTGACAATTAAGTGAACGGATGGTGGGTGGTAGGTGCCAGGTTTCTTGCTGTTGTAGTAGAAGGTAACAGATAAGCAAGGAGAAAGGGCTAGAATGATCCATGTAGTACTGTATTAGAGTTGGACACAGTAGAATGAACCTATTTAGCTGAACATAGATTCAAATGGTTACATATGGAAATATGTATAGATATGTGTATATACATAGGATAGTATATACACACGTTGTGTCCTTTCTCCCTCAGCTAGAAGCAACTCACTAGCACTGAGCACAACTGGTGACCTATCCTGGTTGCTAAAAGCATTCTCAAGGAAAGGATCCAGGGCTCCTGGAGTTCTTGGAGAAAGGGTTGATAATCACACTGGGGCAGGAATTATACAAGATGAGACTGGAGCATTTTGTGGTGTCAGAGAGTGTAAGGAAATGCTAATTTCTTTAAAGTTTTTTAATGTTTATTTTTTTTTTACTTTGAGAGAGAGAAAGAGAGAGAGAGGGAGAGAGCATGAGTGGGGGAGGGGCAGAGAGAGAGAGAAAGAAAATCCCAAGCAGGCTCCATGCTGCCAGTGTGGAGCCCAATGCAGGGCTTGAACCTGGGAACTGTGAGATCATAATCTGAGCTGAAATCAAGAGTCAGATGCTTAACCGACCTAGCCACCCAGGCACCCAAGGAAATGTTATTTTTTTTTAATAAAAAGCAAAACCTTTGATGGGAGTATGTTAAAGGGACATAGGAGTCAAATGAAAAAGCTTCAAATGGCAAAAGCTGAGCAACAAAACACAGTCGTATTTGATTATAACCCTAAGTACAAAGTAGGTATCCATGAGTTCCATACTAATATAAATAAATAAGACTATAGTTCCACACTTTAAGTGTTATGGGTTGAATTGTGTCCCCAAAACTTCGTATGGTAAGGTGCTAGCTCCCAATACCTCAGAATTTGACTTTATTTGGGAGTAGAGTCATTGTAAATGTAATTAAGATGAGATTCTACTGGAGTAGGGTGGGCTTCTAATCTAACATGACTAGTGCCCTTTCAAAATCAGGAAAATTGGACAAGATACAAACACAGTGAGAAAACAGTGAACATGAAGGAAGACATGTGGACAATAATCATAGAGCAAATTCTCCTTCATCGCCCTCAAAGGAGGACACCTTGCTGACTCCTTAATCTTGGACTTTCTTGCCTCCAGAACTTTGAAACATTATATTTATGGTATTTAAGCCAACCAGTTAGTGGTAGTTTGTTATAACAGCCCTAGCAACCTAATACAGTGACTTCCATTCAAAGCGTAAGAGTATGGAAAAGAAAAAAAAGAGTAACTTTACAGTGGAGAACCCTGACAAACACTGTCTCAGCCAGGTGATGAGGGTTGCCATCAACAGTTTTAAGTCACACTGATCATATTTACCCTTAATATGATGAGATGAAAAGTGCACTTAGTCATCCTCACAAAATCCTATAACCCCACTCTACTCCTAAGAAAAATGTCAGACAAGTCCCAATTAGGGACATTCTACAAAATACCTATGGGCCCCTGGATGGCTGAGTCTGTTGGCGACCAACTTCGGCTCAGGTTATGATCTCACAGCTCCTGAATTCAAGCCTTGCATCGGGCTCTGTGCTGACAGCTCAGAGCCTGGAACCTTCTTCAGATTCTGTGTCCTTCTCTCTGCCCTCCTCTGCTCACATTCTGTCTCTCTCTCTCTCTCTCAAAAGCAAATAAACATTAAAGAAAAAAAATTAAAAAAACAAACAAACAAACAAAAAACCTAACCAGTATTTTCCCAGATTATCAAAGTCATCAAAATCAGGGAAAGTTGGAGGGACTGTCAAAGCCAAGAGGAGCCTGAGGCAGACATGATGACTAAATATAATGTGGTGTTCTGAATGGAATCCAAGAACAAAAAAAGGGCATCAGGTTGAAAGTAAGGAAGTTTGAATAACTTATGCACTTTAGTTAATAATATATCAATATGAATTATAACAAGTCTATCATATAAGATGTCGATAATGGGGAAAAACTGGGTATGGGTTATATAAGAAATCTCTGTATTCTCAACTTTTATATAAATCCAAAACTGTTCAAAAATAAAATGTTTATTTAAAAAATAAATGAAAGAAATGGATCAGTCTCACATCTGGTAACATCCTTAAAATGCATAAAACAAAGTAATGTGAAATACAGGTATATTTTACATGAAATTCAGTTCGCAATAATTCCCAACATGGTTATAAAAGCTAAAATGCACATTAAATAAAAAATAGTGTGATCATAAATTATTGACATAAATTGTTCAGTTCAGTGATGCAGAATGTATATTTCAAGCACAATCTCCAACAGTTTTTTAATCCTTTCAAAACTATACCTAATAAATTGTTTTCCCTGTCAGTTTATGAGGAATCATAATATTCTTTGATGTATTATTCTCAGACAGTCACATAAACAACTTGTGGTTCATTTCAGTTGAACAATTTTTTTTATGTTCTGCAGTAATGACTTAAAGGAGCAGAGTCAAGATTTATCAGTAATCTTTTTATCTTTTGTATTATAAGCAAAATCAAACGTGTCTAGGGATTTGGGGCAGACTTGCTCTGTCATTCCTTTCCTTGTCAATTTCAAGTTATCACTTCTTAAAATGAACAGAAGTCAAGTAGACCATTTGGAAAAACATCTGAGGCAATGAAATACTGAGTCGTGTGTGGCATATTAATTTTCCCAATAGGACAGCACTTCTTTTTTTCTTTCATTTTTAGCTTCTCCTCTATGTGTGGAGACATTAAGATCTACTCTTGGGGCACTTGGATGGCTCAGTCGGTTAAGCATCTCCAACTGTTGATTTCAACTCAGGTCGTGATCTCATGGCTCATGAGATCAAGCCCTGCATCAGGCTGCACGCTGATGGTGTGGAGTCTGCTTGGGATTTTCTCCCTCCTTCTCTCTTTGTCCCTCCCCCACTTGTGCTTTCTCTCAAAATAAATAAACATTAAAAAAAAAAAGATCTACTCTCTCTTAGCAACTTTCAAGTATATAATATAATCACTATGTTGTACGTTACATCCCCAAACCTTATTTATCTTATAGGTGAAAGTTCATATCCTCTCACCGACATTCTCTCCATTTCCTCCACTGCCAATCCTTGGCAACCACCATTCAACTCTCCATTTCTAAGCTCAGCTTTTATCCCCTGCTTTTTGTAAGTTCATGTTATGTCACTTCAGATTTACAAAAGACCTACATTAGTACCTGTTTTCACTAACTGCAAGAAATATGAAGAGGATTTTTGTTTTTACCAAAAAAAGTGAAAAGCAAAACCTGGGTTCAGTATTTGTTTTGCAGGGAGCCACACTGGGGGCTTGGCTGAGCAGTGAGAGGGATCCACCAAGCTCCTTCCTGGGAACCTCACTCAACATCTCAGCATCAAGCCACCCTAGCTTTGAACTGTGTCTGTGAGCATCTGTGCTTTATCTCAGTTTCTTTTGTGCATCTATTTGCAGGATTTATCTGAAGGTATCAGGAAAGCCTAAGAGAGATTATTTTTTAGGTCTGGGAATGCTCAAAATATTTCCATATGAATTAATGATAATCACTTCTTCACTTTATGCTGCTTTAGTTTATGCATGTATCATAAGAATACTCTACATTCAGATGGCAGGGGAAACCTATATAAGTAAGATCATGTAATATATGTCTTTTGCTGTCTGCCTCATTTCACTTAGCATGATGCCCTCAAGACCCATCTGTGTTGTCACAAATGGCAGGATTTCCTTCTTTTTTAATGCTGAATCGTATTCCATTATACACAAATGAACACACGTACAAAATACACATACACACTACATTTTCTTTATCCATTCAGGTTGCTTTCATGTCTCGGCTATTGTGAACAAGGCTGTAGTGAATGGGGGCGGTACAGATATCTCTTCAAGATAGGGACAATAATTCTTAAAAAGAGATTATAAATACTTTTACTGAAAATTTTGTGGGAATAAATAATTGCCGTCTTCTTCCCACTTTATTCATAATCAGCGTTCTTTTTTTTTAAGTTTATTTATTTTGAGAGAGAGAGCGGTGTGAGCAGGGGAGGGGCAGAGAGAGAGAGGAGAGATTGAATCCCAAGTGGGTTCTATGCTGTCAGCACGGAACCCAAAGTGGGGCTGGATCTCACAAACCCTGAGATCATGGCCACCCAGGCGCCCCAGCATTCATTTCTTGTTGATGAATCAAGCCAAGTTAAACCAGTGGAAAATGTGTCAATTTGAATGTTTTGGAAGAAGAGAGTTATTATAGGAAGTAGACCTTAGACAATTGTTGGAAAATATAGATCCAGAAAAGGGGTTGGATCAGAGGTTGAGTCACCAACCAGTAAATCAGAGAAACTACGTACTACCAGTGATAGATTAGAACCATAAAAGGTGAGCTTGTGGAGAAGCCTATGAGAAGCCATTGCTTCTAAATAGCTATTGAGGGGCGCCTGGGTGGCGCAGTCGGTTAAGCGTCCGACTTCAGCCAGGTCACGATCTCGCGGTCCGTGAGTTCGAGCCCCGCGTCAGGCTCTGGGCTGATGGCTCAGAGCCTGGAGCCTGTTTCCGATTCTGTGTCTCCCTCTCTCTCTGCCCGTCCCCCGTTCATGCTCTGTCTCTCTCTGTCCCAAAAAAAATAAATAAACGTTGAAATAAATAGCTATTGAATCAATGAGTCCACAGCCAAGTGCCTGGGGAGAGCCAAGGTCACTGTTGGCTGTGGCCAGGAGTCTGGAGACCTCATTGGATAAAGAGCAAGCACCTAAGTGAATGCCTGTCACCATATATGATTGGGAACAGACCTTCAGAGAATAATAGATGCTGCTTTATTTCTGCATTCCAAGTGCACATATGTCATTTTGACGAACTCTAATTTGAAAGAATATAAGGAAATATAGCTCCTAGCCTAATGAAGTTCACTACAGTAAATGTCATGTGTATACTCTGTCCTTGTAAAAAATTAGATAAAGCTATGAAGTGTGTCTGTGCTTAAAATCTTAGTTTATGTATGTTCAGGATATTAGAACACATCTTTGGCTTTTTAAAAAGGTTTTGGATTCTAGTTAGTTAACATACAGTGTTATGTTAGTTTCAGGTGTACCATATAGTAATTCAATTCCATACATTACCCTGTGCTCATTAGGACAAGTGCAGTCCTTAATCTTCATCATCTATTTAGCCCTTCCCCCCACCCCCTTTCCCTGTGGTAACCATCAGTTTGTTCTTTATAATTAAGAGTCTGTTTTTTTTTTTGTCTCTTTGTCTCTTATTTTTTTCCTTTTGCTTATTTGTTTTGTTTCTTAAATTCCATATATGAGTGGAATCATATGGTATTTGTCTTACTCTGACTTATTTTGCTTAGTATTGTACTCTCTAGCTCCATCCATGTTGTTTCAAAGAGCAAGATTTTATTCTTTTTATGGCTTAATAATATTCCATTATATATATAAATATATAAAACTTCTTATCCATTCATCTATCAATGGATACTTGAGCTATTTCCATATCTTGGATATTGAAAATAATGCTGCTATAAACATAAAGGTGCATGTATCCCTTTTAATTAGTGTTCTTGTATTCTCTGGGTAAACACTCAGTAGTGTGATTGATTGTTGGATCATAAGGTATTCTATTTTCAATTTTTTGAGGAATCTCCCTACTGTTTTCCAGAGTGGCTGCACCGATTTGCATTCCCACCAACAGTGTAAGAGGTTTCCCCTTTCTCCACATTTTTGTCAGTACCTCTTGTTTCTTGTGTTGTTGATTTTAGCCATTCTGACAGGTGCGAGGTAGTATATCATTGTAGTTTCAATTTGCATTTTCCTGATGATAAGTGACGATGAGCATCTTTTCATGTGTCTGTTGGCCATCCAGATATCTTCTTTGGACAAAGATGGCACAAAGAAATCAGATGTTCCATGCTCATGGATTGGAAGGACAAATATAGTTAAAATGTCTATATTACCTGAAGCAATCTACACATTTAATGCAATCTGTATCAAAACACCAATAGCATTTTTCACAGAACTAGAACAAACAATCCTAAAATTTGTGTGGAACTACAAAAGACCCCAAATTGCCAAAGAAAACTTGAAAAAGAAATGCAAAGCATCATATTCTGGATTTCAAGTCATATTACAAAGCTATAGTAATCAAAGCAATATGGTCCTGGCAAAAAAATAGACACATAGATCAATGAAATAGAATAGAAAATCCAGAAATAAACCCATAGTTATATGGTCAATTAGTTTTTGACAAAGCAGTAAAGAATATCCTGTGGAAAAAAAGAGAGTCCCTTCAACAAATGGTGTTGGGAAAACCAGACAGCAACATGCAGAAGAGTGAAACTAGACCATTTTCTTACACCATACACAAAAATAAGCTCAAAATGGACTAAAGGCCTAAATGTGAGGCAATAAAAATCCTAGAAAAGAACACAGGTAGTAATTTTCCTGACATTGGCTATAGCCAACTTCTTTCTAGGTACGTCTCCTGGGGCAAGGAAGACAAAATAAAAAATAAATTATTAGGACTACATCAAAATAAAAAGCTTCTTGTTGGAATCAGCACTGGGTTTTATACGTAAGTGATGAATCACTAAATTCTATTCCTGAAACCATTACTACAGTATATGTTAACTAACTTGGATTTAAATTTAAATAAATAAAGTTAGTAAATAAAAAAAAACAAAAATAAATAAAAAGCTTCTGTAAAGTGAAGGAAACAATCAACAAAACTAAAAGGCAAACTATGGAATGGGAGAAGATATTTGAAAATGACATATCTGATTAAATATACATCCAAAATATATGCAAAATATATACACAAAATATGCAGTATATAAATATATAAAAATATCAACACTCAAAAAACAAATAATCCAATTTTAAAATGGACAGAACACATAAACAGACATCTTTGGCCTTTTAAGTACCAGAATACATCCTCTTTTAGACAACTGAATGGACCTAGATAATGTTATGTTTAGTGAGGACCATACACGTTGAGATCTCACAATACTGCCGTTTCATGAATGTTCTCATCAAAAAGGTAAGAAAGAAAATAAGAAACACTACTGGAACTGCTATGACCATGTGAATGTCTGAGTGAAATCAGCAGATATACCTGTGGACAAAACACTATTATGTAGTGGAAATGTCTATAGATAGATCAGAGGACACAAAGACAAATTAGTAGCCTGCAGTTAGCAGTGGAGGGCCGAGGAAGTCCCAGAACACAAACTGGTATCGTTGGAGACAACATCAACAGTGTGTAAATGCTATGACTATGTTGATCATCATAGACTTCAGATAGGCTGTGACTGCAGCTTAGCTCCTTTGCTTCCTGGTTACTGGACCCTGATCAGTCCTGCTAAGCCTTACTTTTTTCATTCTAGAATTGTATAAAACTTGCCAAAAGAGAAACTATCTCAAAAGTTGTTATTAAGAAGAATAATAAATGTTTGTAAAAACCCAGCACACAATGTCCAGCACGGAGTAAGTCCTCCATAAACATAAGCTCAGTGCAGGCAGGAATTTTTATCTGCTTTGTTCGTTAGTAAATCCTCAGCATCAGGCACTTAGCCTTTAAGATAATTAATTAATTAATGGCATCTGCTTGTATTGCTGTTTTGTATTTGTTGTGAATGTGAGGTGATGAGGTGGACAATATTCCTAAGGACAGATATCACATTTTTTTAAATCTTCAACCCACCTAGGTGTTTAAAGGAGTTTAGAGGAGATAGATTTACTGTTGGATTTTCGATATAACGGGGTCTCTACATTCTGAGTGGAGTCAGTCTTTCTTTTAACATTCTTATTCCTCAAGAGCACTCCCCACCAAAAACCCTTCACATGAATGCTCTCTTAAAGGCTTGTGGTGGTCACTTTAGATTTTTACTTCTGACCTCGGGCACTGTAGCATCTCTTTGCTGAACAAAATGCTGTTATTTCCCAGCTCTCAGAAGCTATTTTATAACACTTGCAGTCATGTGTCATGCTGCCTTCTTTTTTTTTCCTGTTAGCTCCTAGGAATAGCAAATGCCATCGTTGTTTCATGTTACCCTTGCAATATCTTGCATATAAAGTGGGGACAGAGTGTGCCATTCTAAAGGCTACAGCCATTTCTACAGTCTGGGGTGAATGTCAACATCCTCCCTTTGCCCTTATAGGGAGTGGCAAACTGAAAATGCACATGATTCTGATAGAGCTGTTGCTGTGTATGTAATCACGCAAAGGCTCCGCTTAGTTTGAATTGAGTTAGTCTTTGCAGAGATTTTTCTGCTTTTAAGATACATGGATTCTGTCTGGTAAGGACAAGTAGTGAGGGTGAAATTAAAAGCTGAGGGAAAAATGAATTCACCCCAAAGAGAGAGTCAAGCCCCAAGTTGTTCCAAGTAATATGGAAATAAGCCAGCACCTGAGAAAGATGTGACTCATAGAAGAACTTGAATCAAAGAGAACAGCCAATACATTAGAGAAAGAACATTATCAGAGAGCCAATGTTTAACCTTTTCTTTTCTACATTACAGTTTCCTTCCATTTAAGACAAACTCCCTGGTCAAACTGCCTGTTACTAAAGCCTGAATTAATCACTTATTAGTTACATGTCTTTGGGGAGTTCATATATCCTCTCAATGCTTCAGTGTTTTATCTAGAAAATGGGGATAATAACGGCTGTGTCATAGGATTGGTGGGATAATTAAGTGACTACACACACACACACACACGTGTCTCGTCCTAGCAAGTGCTGACTATGAGGTTGTTATTATTATCAGCAATGTGATTATCCCCAAGAGCTAATAAATTCTTAAACATGAGAGCATTGCTCTAGCTGTGTTTAGGCACCTTCGTCCATGTTTTGGGGTGAAGCATGCTCAGGAATAAGAAAGTAGTGAGAGACAGCTGGAGGTATTCTGTAAGGGAGAAAAGCAGTGACAAGCAAGACAGGGTGGCTTTTGAGGACACATAAGGAGTGATCTCAAAAAAACTTGGGAAGAGAATTAGACTTTCTAGAATTAGACTCCTATATTCAGAATGGGAGTTCACATATTGTTGTATGTATATTTAAAGTAACAAATACACTAGAGGCCTAGAGAACTTTGGACACTAAGGTTTTATTATTTTAATTAAGATTTATTTATATCACAAACATTATTTATTGATCACCTGTGTGAGCCTGACACTTTAGTAAGTGTTGCACATACAGCTAGAACTTAGATTTGTTGGGGAGAAACATAATGAGCAAGTAAACAGATATATACAAGATATTTACAAATCATGATAAGGTCAGTGAAAGTGCTTAATGATAGAGAGTAATTTCTGAGTACATATTAAGGTTATCAGGAAAGGATTTTCCTTTTTTTTAAAACTTTTGTTCATTTTTGAGAGGGGGAGGGGCAGACAGAGGGGGACAGAGGATCCAAAGTAGGCTCCACGTTGACAGCAGAGAGCCCAATGCAGGGCTCAAAGTCAGGAACCATGAGATCATGACCTGAGCCAATGTCAGATGCTTAACCGACTAAGCCACCAGGTGCCCCTATCAGGAAAGGATTTTCTGGAAGGAAAAAAAAAAGACTTTAGCTGAAATGTAAAATATGTAAAAGAGAAAGTCAATAAAAAGCCAAGAAAATAGTTAACCAGGCAGAAGGAATAGCAGTGCAAGTTCCTGAAACACAAGAAAAGCTCGATTTCAGGATACAGAAAGGAAGCCAGTCTGGTTGGAGTTTGGTGTGGCAGGAAGGGTGGTAGGAGATGATGCAGCCAAGAAAGACAGAATCCAAGTCAGATTCAACCTGGAATATAAGGGTAAGGATTGTGGATTGTGTTCTAAAATAAAGAGAAATCATTCATAGGTTTTAAGTGGGGAAATGAAATAATAGGCTTTATGATGTAAAAATACTGTAGATGAATTTTACATATTTCTAAAGCAAATCTCTCCACCTTTGCCTTCGATCAAGATGTCAAGTTTTCCTCTCGAGTGGATTTTTCCAAGCAACACACAGATACACTGATTTTCCCCTTCCATCTTTAAAAAACAACAACAAAGAAAAACTATCAACCCTTCTTCCTACTTCAGTTATCATCTTATTTCCCTCATTTACTTTACATTATAAAGAAGGAAAATGACTGAATGGGAGAATATATTTGCAAATAATATATCTGCTAAAGGGTTAGTATCCAAAATGTATTTTAAAAAACTTATGTAACTCAACACCAAGAAAAACAAAATCCCACTAAATTATGGGCAGAAGACATGAACAGGCATTTCTCCAAAGACAGAGATGGCCAACAGACACATGAAAAGATGTTCAACATCACTTATCATTAGGGAAATACAAATGCAAACTATAATGAGATATATCACCTCACAACAGTCAAATGGCTAAAATAAAAAAATACAAGAAATACATGTTGGTGATGATGTGGAAAAAAAGGAACAATCTGTCATTGTTGGTGGGAATGCAAACTGGTGCAGCCACTGTGGAAAATATTAGGGAGGTTCCTCGTAAAGTTAAAAATATAAATACCATATGATCTAATAATTCCACTACTGGATATTTAGCCAAAGAATATGAAAACACTAATTTGAGAAGATACATGCACCCCTATGTTTATAGCAGCATTATTTACAATAGCCAAATTATGGAAGCAGCCCAAGGGTCCATTGACAGATCAATGATAAAGAAGATGTGGTATATATACATATATATGTGTGTGTACACACACACACACACACACACACACACACACACACACACTGGAATATTACTCAGCCATAAAAAAGAATGAAGTCTTGCCATTTGTAATATCATTGATGGATCTAGAGGATATAATGCTAAATGAAATAAGTCAGAGAAAAAAAATACCATATGGTTTCACTTATATGTAGAATTTAAGAAACAAAACAAAGACAGAAGAGACAAACCAAAAAACACTCTTAATTATAGAGAACAAACTGATGGTTACCAGAGGGAAGGGTGGGTAGGGATGAAATAGGTGATGGGAATTAAGATTGTCCTTTTCATGATAAGCACTGATAAATGAATTGCTGAATCAGTATATTGTATGCATGAAACTAATGTAACTCTGTATGTTAACATGATAACTATACTAGAATTAAAATTAAAAAGAAAACGACTTGAAAGTTGTCTGTACTCTCTGCAGTTTAGCTACTTCCATTCTCTCTCTCTTTTTTAACTGAATCATGCATCACTGACACACAATGTTATATCGGTTTCAGGTGTATAACATAATGATCCTAGGAGTGCCTGGGTGGCTCAGTAAGTTAAGCATTTGACCTTTGATTTCAGTTCAGGTCATGATCTCATGGTTCCGGAGATTTTGCCCCATCGGTCTCTGTGCTCTGTCAGTATAGAGCCCGCTTGGATTCTCTCTCTCTTCCTCTCTCTCTGCCCCTCCCCTATTCTTTCTCTCTCAAAATAAATAAGCTTAAAAAAATAATGACACAACAATTCTATACATTACTCAGTGCTCACTATGTTAAGTATAGTCACCATACAACATTATTGCAATATTATTGACTGTATTCTTTACGCTGTACTTTCCATTCCTGTGACTTATTTTATAACTGATAGTTTATACCTCTTAGTCCCCTTCACTCACCTTCTCTCAATCTCAATCTGAGTAGATTTTCAACTGCACCACTCTGCTCTTTGTCATGGTCGTCAATGACATCACTGAAGCTACTTTGTTCTCAGGCTTGGTCTCAGTTGACCTATTAGCATCCTTTGCCATTGTTTATGCCATCTCCTTCTAGAAACCTCTTCATCATTGGCTCCCAGGATACCACACTCTCCTGGTATCCCTCCCACTTTTCTGGATCTTCAGCCACTTTTGATGGTTCCTTCTCATTCTCTAAATGTTGGCATCTCCTGTACCGTTTCTGTATTCTATATAGAGAATATATACTCTATTCTGTTCTATATATTCTACCTTTTCTATTCAACACTCGTTTCATTATTTGATCCATTCTCATGGTTTTTAAATATCATCTGTATTCTGAGGTCTCTCACATTTATATCTCCATCTTGGACCTCTAACCCTGAACTTCAGACCCTCATATATAACTGTCTACTTCACAACTGTGATGTCTAATAGGCATCTTAAACTTAATATGTTACAAACATTGCTCCTACTGTCCATACCCCTCAAAAGAAACAGCCTCATTATTTCAGTTGTGTGAGCCAAAAACTCGAGGTCATTTTTGATACCTTTTCTCTTTCTTCATCCAATTTATTGGCAAAATATATTCACGGTTTCACTAGTTATTACCTACACTGCTACTACCCTAAAAAAATCACCATCATCTCTTTCTTACCTGCTTACAACTAGCTCCTAACAGATATCTCTAGTTTTGTTTGTGTCCTCCTAAATATATTCCAAATACAGCAGCCACAGTGGTACTGTTTAAACAAAATTCATGTCATATCAATCCTCTCGTGACTTTAGTGGCTTCAGTGGCTTCCCTTAACACTAAAAAGCCAAAGTTCTTTGTTTTCCTGTAAATTAGAATGCCATGCGTGATCTGACCTTTTTGGAAATCTCTAAATACTTGTTCCTCATTTACTTTTCTCCAACCATTATGAGTCCCTTGCAGTTTTTCAAATATTCCAGGCAGTGTTTATACTTTAAGGGCTTTGTACTCACTCTTTGCACTGAGTGGACAGTTCTTCACACAGACATTCGCATGGATAGTTCACTAGCTTGATACAGACAGTTATCAGTCAGAAAACATTAAGAATATTAAATGAAATGTCTTGATGAAAGACATTAAGCCTTTTAACAGAGAATATTCAATGTAGAATTGGTGAAGCAGGTGTTGAAGGACAGGAACAGCCAAAGGCAACAGTAAGGTTAACACTAGATATAAAGGCAGGAGGCAGCTAATACCTCTACAACTAGAAGAAACAAATGCAAGGGTGCAGAGTTCTCAGAATCTAATAGCTCAGGGGAGTGGACATGGAGTCAAGGCTCAGACATCTGAAGAGGGGACACAGATCAGTTGGCTTGGGGACCTTGGGAGTTCAGAGGAGTCCGATAAGGCTTGGTCTCGTATCTCAGAGGAAGAACTGTTGCCTATCTGCATTGATGCCTCAGAGGATCGATCCAATGAAGTACCTAGAGAACTGAGACCTGGTTCTCTGAGATGGGAGCTCTCAGGAATCAGAATGAGACTGATTCTAAAAGTGCCAATAAAAGTTAAGGACTGGAATCAACTCTTTCTTCCAGGGTGAAAGGGCCATTTCTAGAGTGATGCTGACAGGAACAGAAAGCAAATAGGAAAAAACGAAATCCCCCTTTCCTACTGCCACATTTCAGTCTCTTCCTAGTGAACTCTACTGGAAGAAATGGTAAGAAACCAGCTGACAATGGAAAAAATATAGCTTGCAGAGTCCCAAACATCATATGCAGCATATAGAATCAGAATCACTTACTTCTGGACTCTGTGGAATGTCTGATTCAGTGGACCTCAAATAAACGCCAAAAATCTATGTTTTTAAGGCATCCAATTGAAGTTCAGCTAGATTTGGGAAGCACCGATCGGGAACAAACATTTCGTTTTGTAATGAGGAAACTGAGCAAGAGAAACGGGTCTTATGGTCTGTGATGTTTATTTTATGTGTCAGTCTCACCGGGCTATGGGGTTCCCAGATATTTCTGGATGTTTCTGTGAGGATGTTTTGGGATGAGTTTAATATTGAAATTGGTAGCCTGAGTGAAGCAGACGGGCCTCAGCAACGTGGACGTGCCACGTCCAATCAGTTGTTCTATTCAGGCCCAGATATAACAGAAAGGCTGACCTCTCCTCAAATAAGAGGAAAATCTTCCTTCCTGAGTGCCTTTGAGTGAGGACATTGGCTTTTTCCTGCCTTTAAACCATAACTGAAACAACAGCTCTTCCTGAGTCTCAAGCCTGAAGGGTTTGGGACTAAATCTATACCATTGGCTCTCCTAGTTGTCGGTTCTTTATACTTGGACTAGAACTACACCATGAGCTCTCATGCAGCTCCAGCTAGCTAAATGCAGATATTGGGACATGTCAGTCTCCATACATGTATGATCTGATTCTCGTAGTACATCTTTCTGTATATACATCCTATTAGTTCTGTCTCCCTGGAAAATCCTGACTAATAAATGGTCTTTAACTCTGACATTCTGACTAAACGCAATATATATAATATATTAATTATTAATTAATAATAAGTAAATATTAATTAATATTAAATATTTATTAGATATTAATGCTAACAATATTAAATATTAATTATTAATATAATATATATTAATATATAATATATGTATGAAGACCTAATAAGAATACTATCCTAAAAATTTGCCATCAATAGTCACTGCTTGCTTAGCGTGGAGCATTTGGTCTTCCATTATTGGTTTATTGACCCACTGAATATAAACTCTGTGTTTCACATTAGCTTGAATGAAAACATAATCACATATAATAGATCATAGTGATGCATTTTTTCCCCAAATATTTAGGAGATGGCCAATAAGGTAACACAAAACCTAGTTCTTAACCCAATGATGTCTATCAAGTTGCTAAGGATCTTGAAGAGAAAGGTAATAGTAAACTGCTAAACTATGGGAATGATGTAAAGCTTATAAATAATGTAGCTGACAGCAAAGGGGAAAAATGGATTAAACATAATCTGCAGGGAGGTGGGTTGGGAATTTGTTCAGAACGAACAATGTAGGATTCAATATGAAAAAAAGTCCCATATGAATGTAGTATTAAATGAAGAAAAAAAATCCAGTAAGATATGAGCAACCTTAGACCAGGAAGTGACTGTCCTTTTCAATGTGTCTGTGGAAAAGCTTCTCTTTCTGAAGTTTTGTTGGGGATAATAGCATTTCTTCTGTATAAACCACATGTCATAAATCATATGATTTATTTTTTTAAATACCCAGACCATTAATCAAAGAAACAAAATCGATGCCAATGAAAGCCATCCTAAATTTATCCTGTCCTCCATACATAGCATACTTACTAAACTATAAAGGTTAGCATACCAATGGAGAATAATTAGAACAACTATATTTTAAGGTTAAGATACACATCTAGGAATATCTCTTTACTTCTCTTCCTGATTGCTTCTCTTCTCCCAAAGGTATTATATATCTGATCCCTTCTCTTTCCCTTGAGTATATTAAAATATTAACTATTTTTATTAAACTTGTTATTTCTTAAAAAAAATGGAGATGCTTCTTAGTGTTATAAGCCTTTGGGAATTTTTCTTTGAGTTTCATACACTATTGTTATTCTACTGACAACAATAAGCAGAAAAACACATGCACAGGACTTTGCATGACATCTGCTGGTTAAGAGTGTACATGATACAAATGTTCATTTTTTTTTTTTTTTCCAAATACATCAGTGGATAACTTCCCCAAGGCTACCCATGTAAGGACAATTCTCACAGGACTGGGAGGCTCCCTTTCACCCAAAGTGTCCCATAGACACATTCTTTATTTTTTTAAGTTTCTTTTTTTTTTTTTTTAGAGGGAGAGAGCACAAGCAGGGAGGGCACAGAGAGAGAGAGAGAGAGAGAGAGAGAGAGAGAGAGAAATCCAAGAAGGTCTGTACTGGCAGAGCCCAAAGAGGCTCAATCTCAAGAACTGCGAGATCATGACCCGAGCTGAAATCAAGAGTTGAACGCTTAACTGACTAAGCCACCTAGGCACCCCCACCTAGATCCAGTCTTTATACCACAGTTTCATTTTACACAAATAAATATTAATAAATAAGGAAAGAGAGTTTGATTGGGACATCCTAATGGCACTTCTTATCTCATTATTTTCTGAACACTATGGCATTTCTTCTGAAATATTAACCTATCTAACTGGCAAATTAAGCTGGCTTAAAAGTTAGTAAAAGACCTGGGTACCTGGGTGGCTCAGTCGGTCAACTGTCTGATTTCGGCTCAGGTCATGATTTCATGGCTGGTAGATTCGAGCCCCACATCAGGCTCTGTGCTGACAGCTTAGAGCCTGGAGGCTGCTCCAGATTCTGTATCTGCCCCCCCCCCCCCCCCCCCGCTGCCCCTTCCCCGCTCGCACTCTGTCTCTCTGTATCTTAAAAATAAATAAACATTAAAAAATTTTAAATAAAAAAAGTTAGTGAATGACTGAATGCAGGCAGTGAGTCCTAGTAACACAGAAATGTGGGAGGGTTGACAACTTGTAAGAGATCAACAGTGATCTGTAGCCCTCATCAGCCCAATGTGTTTAACATTACCTTTCATTTAACTACTAGTAGATTATATCTTCCCTCTATTAATATGTAAATAATATAATGGATACATTTGCAACATAATTTGAATTATTTTTATGCTGGTAACTCTCCATTTGCCTCAGATCCAGTCCCTGAACTCTGCAGTCCCAGGTATTGATCACAGCAGTCTGTATCAGTCAGGCTCCCTTGCTGGTTGGCTTCTTAGTCTGGCCAATGGGAGGCACCAGCATGAGAACAGGTGACAGGAGGAGGTAGATTATCATGGTCTTTTTCCTTACTGCCTCCCTGCTTGGGTTCTGGGTCTTTGGCAGGAGCTGCGTCTCTCCATGAGCATAGCTCCTTATCCAAAGCCTCTTCCTTTAGGATTCAGGAACTTGTCATTGTTAGTTCTGAATTCCCCCACCATCCTTGGTTATGCCCGTAGCTTTAATCATGCCTCTTTAAGTAGTGGCTTCAATAATGGCTGTTTATTTAAACCCTATCTTTATTTGCCTGGACCTTGAATAATCTCTTTTTAAAAGAGACCCACTTTACATAAAGGGGAAGAAGCATAAGAACGATAAGAGGAATATAAGAAGGAAGAAGGGCAATAAAAGGTCAAGAGGCTACAAAGGTGGACACAATACCGATTTTATTTGGCCATGGGCTTTCCCAAAATGGTGACATTTGGTTATGTGAAAGTCTCTACACTTCAAATTAATGTTTTGTGCCTGGAATAATTTTTCTGTATTGCTCTATTAGCACTTAAGCTCTATGAGAGCCTGGTAGTTTTAGGGTTTTTTTGTTGTTGCTTTTTGATTGTTTTGTCCACTAATAACCAACTGTCTAGAGCTGAGCTCATAGTAGCTCATCAGTATGTATTTATTAAATTGAAGAAGTAACTATTATTTTTTGAATGCATAAATTAATAAATGGGTGGATGGATGAATAATCACTGGCTGACTCTCTATTTTCTTCAAATGGCCTGCATATCCTTGGATACTATCCTACTTCTTGAGGACACAGTGGTATATGCTAAGGTCGTGCTGAAGAAAAACAGGGGACTCTGAAGAAATGAGCTGTAATAAGCAAGGGTTCTACGTAAATACATTTAACCTAGTAAATACATTATACAGCAGTAAAACAATAAATTAAACTTCCTGGTTACTGCAAAGATTAAAAACATGCTTATTTATTAATTACAATGGAAAGTTTTATGAAGATAATTGAATCTCCTGTCTTTTAGTTAAGTTACTTCTCTATGTTTCTATTCATGTATTTAACAGGATACAGCAGAATATAATGGTTATGAACAGTGATGTGCTAATAAGTGTTTAACACAGTCTCTCCAAGAGCAAAACATGAAAGCCAATTTATTCCATTTACTGATTTCTGTAGTGTGAATACTGCCACTAACCTCTTACTTTTACATTGCTGCCATAGCAATTTCTTTCCCATACTGCATCTCATTGGCCCTACTTTTGTTTTTACTTTTCTTTCTTTGGCTACAGGTGGGAAAGATTCTTCACTTTTAAAGATTCACACAATTAGATAATTGCCTGGATAAACTAAGATAATCTCCCCAGTGTCCTTAACTTTAATGACATCTACAAATTCCACTTTGCCACGTAAAGTAATGCATTTACAAATTTCAGGGATTAGGATATGGACAACTTTGGGAGACCATTATTCTGTCTAAAACACCCATCATAGCCAGATTCAAGTTACCAATTGGCTCACAAAATTCCTGGTAATCTAACAATGAGCTTGTAAACCAAAAAGAACTAGTTTTTGCTATCAGAACTTTATTCTCAGAGCATGAGTTCTAGAGTCAAATGCCTGGATTTGAATTTTGATCCTGCAGTATACCAACTATGTAACTGAGCAAGTTACTTCTACATATCTCAATCCCTATCTGCATAATTACAATAAAAAGGTAGTATTTCATTGCATATTTGTGAGAATTTATAACAACAAAGATAATACATGTAAAGTATGTAATTAGAAAATTTAAGTACAGTACTTGATATATGTTAACTATTGTTATATTTGTATAATTTTTTTTCATTTCATCATTGAGATTAAGAGAATAAATATTCCTTATTGCAGTATACTAAAATAGTAAAGCCCTATATATATATAGTGATCAAAAAATTGGAGACTCAAAGCACTTGTTTTCTTCCCAAAGAACATGTAATTTATGTTCATAATAATTATTCTAAAGTTTATCAAGAGGTTCATGGACCTTCTGAAATTTCAAAGAAAGATGCAATCAATTGGCAGTGTTGAGTTCCTTCCACTTTATGCTAGACAAGTTCTTGGATACACCGTTATTAAAATTTTCTAGTAACTACACTATCAAGACTCAAGAAGAAAAAAGGACCCTAAAGTAGACAGTAAAATTAGAGTAAAATGGTAGTTTAGCTAGTTTCTTCCTTGGAAGAAAGAACTAGTTCAATATACTAGAGTTTATTCCTCTCAGTTTAGACATGGTGAAATAGGAGGGAGAGGCTGAAGGAGGCAGGGAAGAATACTCTTCCAGGTTCTACAAAATTCTGACAAAACAGTATCTTGAGCAAAAGCTAAATTACAACATTTTGCATATTTGACAAGAGGTCAGGGAAATCACCCTCTGTTTCTTGCAAGACTTCTGACCAAATAAAGGTTCCTTAAGGATTTTCCTCAAATATCCAAAATATTTTGTGTCTTTGGAACCATCACAAGACTTCCAGATGGGGTAAAATTCATTCATTTATTTAATTGTTTAACAAGTACATATTATGAAGATGCAGAAATTATTCATTAAAAAAGCCAGAATAGGACAAGGGATGTATGAGGCTCAGATGGAGTATGCAAATGTGCTTATATTCCAGCTGGATCCTAAATCTATTTGACCTAAATGTGGAGAGTGGTTTCTCAGTTACCCAAGGTCATGGAGGGCATTTATTCTCTGTTCATTCCATGTGACAGAAATAAAAATATGTGGAAGAGCTCCCTCTCTCTCTGCCCCTCCCCCACTCATGCTCTCTCTCTCTCTCTCTCTCTCTCTCTCTCTCTCTCTGTGTCAAAAATAAATAAACATTAAAAAAAAGGGGGGGGAGCACCTGGGTGGTTCAGTCAGTTGAGCATCTGACTTTAGCTCAGGTCATGATCTTGCAGTCCATGAGTTTGAGCCCCGCATCGGGCTCTGTGCTGATAGCTCAGAGCCTGGAGCCAGCTTCGGATTCTGTGTCTCACTCTCTCTCTCCCCATCCACTACTTGTGCTCTGTCTCTCTCTCCCAAAAATAAATAAACATAAAAAATAAATAAACAAATACGTGGGAGAGGCATCCCTGATGCCTTAAAGTTTATGATTGACGTGGGAAACGTATGAAAAATGTACTCTTGGGAGATCTAAGTCATGTTAAAGGAAAAGTCCAACAATCATAAAATTTGAAAGATCTGGTAAACTTCATTCAGTGATTCATGAGTTGAGAAGCATCCAGTCTAGAAAATTAAAAAGAGCTTCCGAGGGTTGTATAAAGTGAGAGAACGTTATAGTGCAATGTGAGAAGGAACCAGGAAGTTATAGTGGTCATTTGCTGATTGGTTAAAGGAAGGTCACTTTCCTCATATGGCAGTCACATGGAGGTCTTGGAGCAGGTCAGGTAACCTGTGCTGAGCAGGCAAGCCTAGGCCTTCCTTTTTTGGGGAGAGCAGAACATAGAAATTTAACTAATTTCCTCTGGTCTGTGATGTAGGGCTTAGCATAAGTGACTCTATCTTGAGTCCAGTCTGGACACTAAGAGTAATAACGAATAAGTGGTCCAAAAAGTCACAAAGTGGCATAGGATTAAATGGAGAAACGGGTGATAGAAACAAGTATGAGTTCAGAGGAGATCACTGTGGTTGGAAAAGCCATAAAGGAGGGAAGATTTGAAAAATAGGTCAGAAGGGAAGAGTTTATTTTAGGTAGAGATGATTAGCATGTGCAAGAGACCAATGCTGTATGTGACATGTTTGCAGGACAGTGAGGAGAACAATTGGATGACCTCTCCTTTTATTAAGAATTTTCCCCTTCAACCAAGTTTAATAGATTTTCATTTCAATTGTCTCAACCATACTTTCCAGCTTTTCTTCTGGAAAAAAAATCAGAAATAGTCATAAAAAACAGCCATAGTTTTTATTTTTCTCATGTCACTTTCTTGATATGGCCTCTACTAAAATATGTTATTTTTATTTTTAAATTTCTATCTTCTATGAACAGTGTAAGATAAAGAAACCCTAATTCTAACTTCCTGCTCAGATTTTTAGGAATGCCAAATGTCACAGAACAATCCAGTCTGCTGGCGGGAGGTTTCCATGTAAAAAACCTAGCTGTATCACTGTTCTATTTCCTTTTAGTCCCTTTGTCCTGTTTAATGTCATTTCAGTGTAAAAAACAAGTATCTTAAAAACAATATTTATTAAAGAGACTGTTTTCCATTGGATATTTTTTCCTGCTTTGTCAAAGATTAGTTAGCCATACTTTTGTGGGTCTAATTCTGGGGTTTCTATTCTATTCCATTGGTCTATGTGTCTGTTTTTGTGCCAATACCATGCTGTCTTGATGATTACAGCTTTGTAGTAGAGGCTAAAGTCTGGGATTGTGATGCCTCCTGCTTTGGTCTTCTTCAAAATTACTTTAGCTATTCAGGGTCTTTTGTAGTTCCATACAAATTTTAGGATTGCTTGCTTGTTCTAACTTCAAGAAGAATGCTGGTGCAATTTTGATTGAGATTGCATTGAATGTGTAGATTGCTTTGGGTAGTATTGACATTTTAACAATATTTATTCTTCCAATCCATGAGCATGGAATATTTTTTTCCATTTCTTTATATCTTCTTCAATTTTCTTCATAAGCTTTCTATAGTTTTCAGCATACAGATCTTTTACATCTTTGGTTAGGTTTATTCCTAAGTATTTTATGCTTCTTGGTGCAATTGTGAGTGGGATCAGTTTCTTTATTTGTCTTTCTGTTGCTTCATTATTAGTGTATAAGAATGCAACTGATTTCTGTACATTGATTTTGTATCCTGTGACTTTGCTGAATTCATGTATCAGTTCTAGCAGAATTTTGGTGGAGTCTATCAGGTTTTCCATGTATAATATCATGTCATCTGCAAAAAGTGAAAGCTTGACTTCATCTTTGCCAATTTTGATGCCTTTGATTTCCTTTTGTTGTCTGATTGCTGATGCTAGCACTTCCAACACTATGTTAAACAACAGCAGTGAGAGTGGACATCCCTGTCATATTCCTGGTCTCAGGGGGAAAGCTCTCAGTTTTTCCCCATTGAAGATGATATTAGCTGTGGGCTTTTCATAAATGGCTTTTATGATTTTTAAGTATGTTCCTTCTATCCTGACTTTCTCAAGGGTTTTTTTATTAAGAAAGGATGCTGAATTTTGTCAAATGCTCTGCTAGGAATTTACCCAAGGGATACAGGTGTGCTGATGCATAGGGACACTTGTATCTCAATGTTTATAGTAGCACTTTCAACAACAGCCAAATTATGGAAAGAGCCTAAATGTCCATCAACTGATGAATGGATAAAGAAATTGTGGTTTATATATACACAATGGAATACTACGTGGCAATGAGAAAGAATGAAATATGGCCTTTTGTAGCAACGTGGATGGAACTGGAGAGTGTTATGCTAAGTGAAATAAGTCATACAGAGAAAGACAGATACCATATGTTTTCACTCCTATGTAGATCCTGAGAAACTTAACAGAAGACCATGGCGAAGGGGAAGGAAAAAAAAAAGATAAGAGAGGGAGGGAGCCAAAACATATGAGACTCTTAAAAACTGAGAACAAACTGAGGGTTGATGGGGGGTGAGAGGGAGGGGAGGGTGGGTGAGGAGTACTGAGGCGGGCACCTGTTGGGATGAGCACTGGGTGTTGTATGGAAACCAATTTGACAATAAATTTTATATTAAAAATATTTAAATAAAGAGGGTTTAAAGTATTTATTACTGTGTCTCTGAGTTTTTCTATCAGTTTTATACCTATAATTATACTTTCCAGAACTCATTCTGCATTGAACCTAATATATGTCTCAGCATAACATAACTGATAATGGTAAATATATATCAGATTAGTCAGTTTACCCAACAACCTTAATTTCCAAGGCAAAGATTGTGATTCTTCTCCCATGTAGTAAAGAGGTCCTTCCTGCCTTCTCTCCCTGATTCTTTGTTGTTTTTATTGTTGTTATTTGAGTATAGTTGACACACAGTGTTACCTTATGTTTCAAGTGTACAATATGGTGAATGGACAAATTTATAGGTTATGCTCTGCTCACCATAAGCGTAGCTACCATCTGTCACCATACAACATTATTACAGTACCATTGACTGTATTCCTCATGCTGTGCCATTCTTTTAAAGTTTATTTATTTAGTTTGAGAGAGAGAGTGCATGAGAACAGGGGAAGGGCAGAGAAAGAAGGGGAGACAGAGAATATCAAGCAGGCTCCATACTGTCATTGCAGAACCTGATGCAGGGCTCGAATTCAGGGAGATCATGACCTGAGCTAAAATCAAGAGTTGAACGCTTAACCGCTTAACTGACTGAGCCACCCAGGTGCCCCAATGCTGTGCCTTTTATACCTCATGACATCTCATTCCATAACCTAGGATCCTGTACCTTCCAGGATCCCTTTTTTCCAGCCATTTTTTCCATCCTTCCCCGCCCCTCTGGTAACCATCAGTTTGTTCTCTGTATTTGTAGGTCTGATCTTGCTTTTTATTTTTTTATTCATTTTTTTTTAGGTTCCACATATAAGTGAAATCATATGCTATTTGTTTTTCTCAGTCTGACTTATTTCACTTAGTGTAATACCCTCTAGGTCCATTCATGTTGTCTCAAATGGCAACATCTCATCCTTTTTTTTATGGCTGCATAATATTCCTGTGTGTGTGTGTGTGTGTGTGTGTGTGTTCCATATCTTTATCCATTTGTCTACTGATGGACACTTGGGTTGCTTCCATTTCTCGGCTATTGTAAATAATGCTGCAGTAAACATAGAGACGCATATATCTTTTCAAATTAATGATTTTATTTGGGTAAATACCCAGTAATGAAATAACTAGATCACACAGTATTGATATTTTTAATTTTTTGAGGAAACACCATACTCTTCAACAGTGGCTCTACCCATATACATTCTAACCAACAGTGTATGAGGGTTTCTTTTTCTCAACATTCTTGCCAACACTTGTTATTTCTTGTCTTTTTGATTTTGAACATTCTGACAGGTGTGAGGTGATATTTGTTGTTTTGATTTACATTTCCCTGATGATGAGTGGGATTGAATATCTTTTCCTATTGACCATCTCTATGTCTTCTTTGGAGAAAGGTCTGTTTCAGTCCCCTACCCATTTTTAAAAATATTTATTTATTTTAAGAAAGAGAGAGAGTGTGTGAGGATGGGATGGGCAGAGAGAAAGAATGAGAGAGAATTCCAAACAGGCTCAGTGCTGTCAGCACGGAACCCAACATGGGGCTTGATCTCAGGAACCACAAGATCATGACCTGAACCGGTATCAAGAGTCAGATGCTTAACCAACCGACTGAACCACCCAGGTATCCCTGCACATTTTTTAATAAAATTGTTTGGGATTCTTTTGGTGTTAAGTTGTAAGAAGTTTTTTTGGTTTTGGTTTTTGGTGTTTTTTTTTATTTGTTTGTTTGTTTGTTTGCTTGCTTTGGATATTGATCCCATTTGCAAAAATCTTCTCCCATTCAGTAGGTTGTCTTTTGTTGTTGTTATTGATGGTTTCCCTTGTTTTGCAAAAGCTTTTTTACTTTGATTTAGTCCCAGTAGTTTATTTCTACTTTTGTTTTCCTTGCCTTAGGAGACATATCTAGAAAAATTTTGCTACAGCCAATGTCAGAGTAATTACTGCCTGTTCTCTCATCTGGGATTTTAATGGTTTAAGGTCTCACGTTTAGGTCCTTAATCTATTTTGAGTTTATTTTGTGTATGATATATTTAAAAAAATGATCGAATTTCATTCTTTAACATGTAGCTCTCCAATTTTTCCCAGCACCATTTACTGAAGAGACTGTCTTGCTCTCCCTGATTCTTTAGTTCTAAAAGAGTGAGTTACCTTGCTGGCAGCATCTAGTCTCCTTCCCCACCCGCAAGCCACAGGCAGAGAACTTGATAGATTTTATTACTATTCTTGGTGAAATATTAAAAGAAAACTCCAAAATAATGGGGGAGAGGTCTAGTCACCTCTGGCTTTGTTTACTGTCCTATCCTCAGAACCTAGCATTGATTACTTGTAGTAGACATTCAAATAATATATGCTGAATGAAACGATTAATGATGAAAGCTTCTTGAGAAAAGGAACTTTTTCAAAATGTTAAAGTCACAACATCTAGCACTGCATCTGACTCTGAGCTGGTTGGCATTTGATGATTAATTTAATGAAAAAATAATCAGTCATTGACGAATGAATAAAATTATCTCCATTGAAAAAATACACAGCTGTTCAAAAGTCACGGATACTACCTCTATTTTCTTCCGATATTTTGTCTAATAGAAAAAAATATCCAAAAATTTTAATATATTTGTGGGCCCTATCATCCTAATATATCCAAATAAATACATTCCCATTTGCCTGGTGGCCAGAGTGCTACAGAAGTCCCAGGCTGCAAACTGATGAATGGAGTACTTCCCATTGATGCTCACAAACTACCCATGGCAAGATTGACTCTGCATCTGTTACTATTGCTCATGGGGCCAGTGTCATCACAGGTACACTCACTGACTTCAGCAGCCAAGGAAAGTACGTTTGCAGATTCCAGGGAGAGATGGATATGTTTTCAAGCATGTCTCTGGTGTTCAATTGTTAGATTAATGAATGGAGCAGCTATGTCTTCTAAGAAAGACAAAAATGATAGAGTGGGTGTCCTTCTCCAAAGCAAGGACTACGTCCATCCATGTCATGCTTCTGCTAGAGCTCAGGGCAAGGCACGCTCCTATTCCTATCTACTTGGCCTCAACATTGATCTAGGTGCTTCCTACTGGATAGGAATCATCATTCAGTTGGAACACCCTTCATAATTAGCCATAAGTTCTCTGTACTTTGACTCCCAATTTCTAGGCAGATCCTGCCCAGAAGTGATGTTTCTTACAAAAGCATTGACATCTAGACATCTTTCCCTGATCCCTGGGCAGACACGAATTTCACTCCCCTATCTGCAAAAAGCTGAAGTAGAGGTATTATAATTCTCCCATACTAGAATGTGATCTTCTTGAAGACAAAAACTGATGTATTCATCTCTTTGTAACTGAAAATAATAGATGCTCAGTAAATGATTGATTAGTGTGATGGATAGGGAGATGGACAGATGGACAGATGAGAGGGAACCTGCAAAGACCAGAGCTAAGGAGCCCTCCATATGGAGACAGTGTGAGAATAAATCTCATTTATTTGCCTTAGGTCCCAGAGATGTAGAGATAAATAAAACATCTCTCCAATTCTCAAAGAACTCACAATCTAGCCGATAAGTGACACAATGGAGAGTTTGCTCACTCATTAACCTTCTGCAAACACTTCCTGTAAATGGAAATTCTGAAAGTCTTTTGGAGAGTTGCACCTGGTTGGTGATCACAGCAAAATCCTTCTCAGTCAGGAATAAGCAGGGTGGTAGGTGAAGTGAGCTAGGGAAATAATTGACTGCTGTTGGCCTCGGTTAAGATGAACCATACTTAAATTGTCATGTATGCTAAGTCATAGGTGATTCAGAGCTTTCCCAGAAATCAGGCCTGGGATCATTGCCAGGCTAACCACAAAATGTTGTTTTTGTTTCTTTGTTTGTTTGTTTTAATTTGGATGATTCACATTTGGTCTCTCTTTTCCAATAAAAAATGTCCTAGACTATATAATAGAAATTTTTTCTCTTTGTTCATCTAAATTTTTTGTCTTTTTCCATCAGTAATGATAATGGTAATATGTCTTCACTCATAATTTTTATCTAATTGAGTTTTATATATGTATCATAAAAGATTTTGGTGAAAATATATGAAAAACCACCAAAACGGGTAGCCCTACCATGTGCCACCTGCCAAAGTGTCTGAATTTGCCCATAGAAATCTATATATTTTAATATTATTAAGTTTTTCAAGCTTTCAGAGGCTCCTTTTGAGAGTGGTAACATTTGTTAGTGTCAGTCTTCAAAATGAATTTGCCAGGTATGTGACACATGAGCCATCATAGCATTATCATTCTTTCTCCTTCACCCTTAAGCCCATCAAAGCTCACATGGCCTCAGACTCCTCAGAACAGATTCCTGGGCAGCCATCACAAAAGGACTGGGATTGGTCTGCAAAATGATACCTATTTGTTCTCCCAGCTCTAAGCAGATTTAGTAAGAGCTGACAGAGATCAAGAGATTGACCTGCCTTAGTCTTGAAATAAGACAATGACAATTTTGTGATTGTTAATGTTCAAAATCTTAAAGTCACTCTAAAAAAATAAGCTGTAATATGAGTTTCTTAACACTTGAGAGAAATCAGTAGTGTAAAATTAAAGAAAAGCACAAAGAAGCATTTATCTTCATATGAATCAATTTTGTGAATAAATGTTTCGTTTCCATTTTGAACATTGTCATACAAAATCCCAAGGGAATTGAAGACAGGCATAGGCTCTGCCCTAATGAAGCTTCAAATCATAGAGAAAGTTCTGCTATTGAGCTACAGGACCATAAAGCACCACTAAGGAACTCTGTACAAATATAGACCCAGAGAAATTCAAAAATTTTTTTCATACAAATTGGCAAATAGCATGGCATGGTATGAACACTTAATTGTTTTAATGAAGTGTTTCCCAAACCTAAGTTATTCTCATACTCCCTTCACAATGTTTTTATCATTTATGCATATATTACATATTATTTGAGGTTTAAAACAAAATTGTTTAAGATATTTCATTTTAGAATAGTTTTAGATTTAGAAGAAAATTGTGAAGATAGTTCCCATATACCTCATACTCAATGTCCCCTCTTATTGACATCTTTCATTAGTATGATACAATTCATGAACTGTTACTCATATATTATTAACTAAAGACAATAGTTTATTTTAAAATTATTAGTTTTTATTTAACATTGTTTTTATGCTGCAGTGCCCCGTCCACAACCCCACCTTATGTTTAATCATATATCCCCCCAGGCTGTTCCTCTTGGCTACTACAATTTCTCAGACTTCCTTATTTTTGAGGACATTGACATTTTGGGAAAGTATGGTCCAGGTATTTTGTAGAGTGTCTGTCAATTTGTCTGATGTTTTTCTTATGATTATAGGCTTTTGTGAGGAATAGGCTTATTATAGGCTTTTGTGAGGTTATAGCCTTTTGTGAGGAAAACCACCGAGGCAAAGTGCCCATTCTCATCACTTAATATATTCATATTAAGATTATATACTCTCAATATGACGTCTCTGTTGATATTAACTTACTTACTTTTCATTGCAACCTTATCTAACTAGTAGAATTAAGATAACACATTTGGCTAGCTGTTTATGTTTTTCTAATCCATTTTTCACTCTATTTTTTGGTGTTTCAATTTGGGCAGTGTCTGTTGACGTATTCTCAAGTTTACAGATTTTTTTCCTCAACTGTGTCAGCTCTATAGATGAGCCCATGGGAGGCATTCTTGTCCCTGCTACTGTGATTTTATTTCTAGCATTTCCATTTGACTTTTTCCTCTACTTTTCATCTCTCTGCTGAAATTCTCTATTTATTCATCCATATTGCCTGACCTTTCCACTAGAGCCTTTGATATATTATTTAACATTATTTTTTTATCTATTATTTAAAATTGCTGTCTGATAGCTCCACGTTCAGGGTTATATGTGAATATGATTTTATTTATTGCCTTGTCCATTAACAGTGTGTTATTTGTTGTTTACGTCTTTGTGTGTCTTGTAATTTTGGTTGAAAATTTAACATTGTTATAGGCGAGTAGAAACTGAAGTAGATAGTATTTATTCCTGGAATAATACTACAATAAGAAGGGCTCACCTCTTCTTCTGCTAGTCTTTTAGTGAGTAGAGCCAGGAAAAGGATTTTATTATTGCAGTGGTACACTTTCAGTACATTGCTGGCTTCAGTTTCCTCTCCTGTCACCTTGCTTATAGTGTGGGTTAGCTTGCTGGAGGGGTTCACACAATGCTCCAGTCTTCCCTATACACCTATATTTCAGAGGGGCTCTCTCTCCAAACTTTTGTCCTTCCTCCAGCAGAATGTTGCAATAGCATGTTGCTAAGTGCTTGCTAGTCTAATGGGCAAGGGAAGCAGAGTCCACTCTTCACTTGATTCAGCCTCAGTCTGAGGCAGACTATGTATCACTGCATCTCAGGTCTTTCTCAATGATCCTTTCCCTCCCTCGGGGGGAAGAGATTTCTTATGGTCTCCGCCTATGAGATTTCCTGCCCCTGCCAAGATATAGAGAGTGTTTTTCTTTTCTGCTTTCTAAGCCGTGAAGAGCCTTGGCCTGTGTGATAGGATTTACTGCCCTCCCTCAATAACATAGGGATTCCCCCCCCCCCCACACCACACACACACACACAGGGAATAGCATCTAGGTGGAGTTTCTGCCTTTCTTATGGTTGTCACTCCCCCACTTTTCCATACTGGACCATGAGGAATGATTTTTCTCTTTCCCAATTGCCCTTAATCTTTGCATCTTTCTTGTGAGTGCCCAGTGGAGAGCTGTGGAGAAGAACATCTGAGCGGGTGCAAATTCCCCTTGCATCTTTGTTTCTAGGGGTTCTATACTCTCACACTTGCCCACACTCCATCTTTAGCAACTTTTCATTAAAATTTATTTTATTTGTGGCTGAATTCTTCCTGAAAACTTGCATGGAAGTCCCATCTTCCACCCATGATATTTCACTTGGGTCAGTGCATATGACTTATATCTCTTTGAAGCTACCTGTTGTTCCTTTAACTTCAGACTAGTTGATGTACCTGTAAACTCATCTCTCTTATGGATGTAAGAATATTTATGATTTTGTAGATTATTGTGCATTTTCTGATTTTGGGGTTATAAGCAATGCCTTTCCCAGATTTCTATATCGTAAGCAGAATCCAGAAGTCCCTAATCATTTGAAAGTGAATGCATAGTAATTTTTTAATGTTTATCCATATCCACCTGGAATCATCTACTTTGCCACCAGCATTATAAGAATCAGACTTTGAAAAAGGCTACTATACTGTCAGATAAATGAACTGGATATCAAGAAACCTGGGTTCTATCCCCTGCCTGGTCAATAATTAGGTTGTACAGGTTGTGAAAAGTTATTTAAATACTTGGAACTGTAGTAATCTCATATGCAAAATAAAGATATCATACTACATTGATCTCTAAGATTCTTTCCAGTTCCAACTTCTCTTGTATTTCATATTTTTGGTAGCAAAACATGTATTTTTATTTGCTTATAATTGAACGTACACTGTTTACTGAATAGGGAGTTAAAGTTAGACCTCAGAAAGACAAATCTTTCCTATAAGCAAACTACTCCTGGAAGCAAGTTAGGTACTTGATAAATTGCACTGAATCCTAAGTGTTACTTTAAGAAGTAAAGATATTAAGCAGACCATAAAAAGTGCCTGTGCTTTACTGGCTGAGGAGTCCATTAATTTCAACAATTGATTATATTTTTGGCAAAATGTAGGCAACAGTAATTCCACAAATGAAAAATTTAGTAAAAAGTAAGTTTTCACTGGACATTATCCATAGAATTGTACCTCAGATTTCCAAGAGGAAGGTGAGTTTATATTTCACATGAAAGATCAAATTATCCAGAATCTGAATACTTTCATGAAATATACGTATTTATGTGTTCCCTTTATTACCATTTTTCATACTAAAGGGAGTATTCAAATAAATACTACACTTAGTTAAGTGTTAATATTAATCTTCAAGATTTCAATTTAAGTCTTGATTTCAAGCATAGGTAAAAATGATTTGTTGAAGCTCTCCGAAAATAGGAAAACACAAGATTTAATATAATTTATCATAGTAGAAAGTATGTGCTGGCATATTTTTTCCTTAGCTTGCTGTTTCACTGGTTATCTCCAGAAGTAATATCACATTTTAAATCTACATCGAGTCTCTTCTTATTCTCTAACTTTATTTGATAAACGCTAACATAGAATTTATGTGAATGCCATATAATATATGTGAGAAAATATTTTCATTTATGCAGGTAAAATACAGGCTTTTAACTGACCATATCGCTGTCTTGTCATAGTGAGCATTCCTTAATTATCTGAAAGAGCAGTGATCCTGATTAATCTACAGAGTGGGTTCTAGGTAAAATGTGAAGCAAGATCGCTTTGTTGCTGAAAGCAGATGAATCTTCCAGATGTGCTGGTCTTAACCCCCTTTGTGGTGTTATGTCAAACTCAATCAAATTTGTTGAGTGCACACTATTCACAAAATGTCAAGCATGATGATACGTGAGGCACACACAAACAGAAGTGAAACAGCTTTTGTTTTTGACTTGCTAATAATTTTAGGGAAAGCAAAGAGAAGCATGTACCCAGTATTGTAAGGATGACTATCTGACCCGATACAAACATGCTCTGTGGTTTCAAATATTTTACCATACATTTTTTTTTTTGTTGTTGTTGTTGTTGTTGTTGTTGTTGTTGTTGTTTTTCTGTGCTTTTTAAGCAATGATTCTGAAACCTACCTGATTGTCAGAATTAACTGAGGAACCACCTAAATCATAATCGCCAGATCTGGGCCTAGGAATCTGGATTTTTAGAAAACTCAACAATGATTCTGATGATTGGCTGGGTTTGGCAGCCAGAATTTAACCAACTGGAAAGGACTGTGTTTAACCTATTCTTTTCTTCTGGTAACATAACTATAACAGTGTGGAGGGAAATTCCTTTCATAATGCTTAAGTGGAGGAGAAAGGTGAATCTCTTACCCAAGGCTGGGCTGGATGTTACCAGAACTCTAAGGGAGAAGGGGTGACGGTCAGCATTAGAGTGGGTGATGTGTTGATTGCTTTGTTCCTTGTCACGAAGTGCCGCAGAACCTGGCACTCTCCTGGTCATGAGAATATGTTCAGGATGGTTCAAATACTGTGAGATGAAGGTTTTTTTAATCATTGCTTTGGAGTGAGATTCCTTCCCTTCAGATACATGTGAAAGAAGCTAGTATGCTACAACCATGGGTAAAGACAGCCTGTGGACAAAGATAACTCATTAATAAAAGTAGGTTTGAGAGAATCACCGAGAATCAGTATAAGAACTCTAAAGCTCTCCTTTATAGGAGAGGATGCTCTACATCTCTCCCAATCTATGCACTTATCAGTATGAGAACTAATAAATTCACTCTACTGTCTAATCTCGCTTGAGTTAAATTTTGTGTTATTTGCAATCTAAACTGACTTAATCAATTATTCATTCATTAAATATTGAACAGTTATCAGTTATGTACTGCTTTCAGCACTTGGGAAATATGAATGAACAAAAAGAGAGAACTCTCTGGGTTTTGGTAACCAGTTGTCCACAGCTATGCCACAAGTTATTAATAACAGGAAATAGTTATCTAGTTGCTTCTCTGAGGATGAAGCTGCTATAGTGTTTGTACCTGGCTAATAAGTTTAGTCATTGGATTAATAGGATAATTCATTCAATAATGATTTTTGGGAGTCTAATGAACCAATCGTATTAATTAATCCATTTTAATGTACTTTTTAGGTAATGTGCTCCTTTTCCCAAATAATAGATTATTGTAACACAGTTCAAATACCTCTGCTTCCAGGAGGAACTTTGAATGAGAATAAAGAGTTTTACGTATTTCAACTTCCTACAGAAGATTTCCTCCTATATTATAAAAGGACAGACATTATTTTAACTCTTCGTCATGATTTTAGATTTGCCAGTGTTTGCAGAAAACATTTTGAAGCAGATACAGGTTGTGTTGGACTCTGCTCTTTCCCACTGGCTGGCTTTCCCCTAATGGGAATTACATCATCTTCTACTCAATTCTATCAGAACTTCCTCAAGAGGAAGGATCGTTAAGATGCGTTGCTCCCTGGGAAGACTGTAACCAGGGCCCTTTATGCTTGGGCAGCATCTGAACGAGGTCCCATCTGCTCACACTCTTGTATGGTCCGTCACCACGAGGACTTGCCCTTCCATGTTCCCTGCTGGCTCCTCAGGTGTGTGGCTTTCCACTGCCCAAAGATAATGACTTAATGACAATTATTCATACGTTAGTGAGAAATTTTTTCAATGTATTTCATGTCAGGAATGTTTGTACTCTGTCTTATTTCATCTCCAATAATAATAGCAAGCAGGTAAAAGAGACTCGCAGGGCAGGAAAGCATCCTGGCATGCTGGCTCACACCCCAGGTGTGGCCACCAACTCACCCTGCATGTTCCAACCCTGCTTCCATTTAACCCTCATATCTCCTACAGGTTTTCTAAAACTTCTTTCAATCATTAATGTTCACTGTTTGATCTTTTTCTTTGTTTTTCATATTAGTTCTTGTCAGTGTAGATGGTCTTAGTACATTCCAAAGGACCTGGCAACACAGTCACTAAAAGGCTCTTTGATATTTTAATAATTATATTCTTTGGGCTACAAATTGTCTAAGGAAAAATGTTTTGGTTCAAGACCTCTTTCCAGTCTTTTTAAAAAAATTTTTTTAAGTTTATTTATTTATTTTGAGAGAGCAAGTGAGCACAAGCAGGAGAGGAACAGAGAGAGAGGGAGAGACACAGAATCCCAAGCAGGCTCTTCAGAACCTGATGCAGGGCTCAAACTCACAACCGTGAGATCACTACCTGAGCTGAAATCAAGAGCCAGATGCTTAACCGAGTGGGTCACCCAGGTGCTCCGACCCCTTCCACTCTTAAGAATGAATGACCTTAAAGTGCTTTTTTCAATGTTGGTTTTATCTAGCTGTATTGACCATATTATAAATTAAAACAAATTTTTGATACATTTACTGATTAATTCATCTCAAAAAAGGCAATTATAAATCCATTCTATGTTAACCTAAATAACATTTTCATTAAAAATAACTATCCCCCCCTCCCCAAATATAGAAAGCTGGCATTGTTTAAATTATAGCAAATCTTTTAAATATCTGGTATGATTTGAAAAAATATAGCTGGAGTCTCCTATGTACTTTTGCATTCAATCATCACACATGATGTACCCTCTGGAAAACTCCACTGCATACTAATTAGAGAAAGGACAAATAAAATATTAGTTACATTGTAATTAATTTTTGCTTCTTCTTCTCCGATCCCCTGAGAGAGTTTCAGGGACCCCACCCCCCAACCACATTTTGAGAACCATTATTCTAAGTGATAATTAAACAGAAAGAAATACCAGTGGCATTTCACTGTAGAGCCATCTACAATAGCAAGAATGGCATGGAAAAGGTAAAATTTAATGTGTGGTGTCATTTGCTCAGTGATGTAGCTTGATATTTTTCTGCTCAGGTACAAAGATAACTAGAGACAGACTTCACCCAGCACCTCCAGTTCTGTTGCTACCCGATCCTTAAATGGTGTTTGCACCACCAGAAGGTTCTGGTAGGTGGACTATGACTTGATCTTCTTAAAGTCTTTATTATATCCATCCTTTAGGAAGGGAGTTCATGTCTTCTGCCAAGGACGCTTCAGGCAGATAAAGTCTATAAATTCCATTCAAGGTGATGTTTTCCACATTTAAAATAAAACACATAAAATTACAAAGGAGAAAATATATTGAAATATAGGCATCAATATATTTTACGTTGGGATATAATAGTCCTTTAGTAGCCCATAAAGTAACAAAATCTAAGGAGAGGAAAATAACAATATCACGTCAAAGTCATCATGTGCACAAACCATATTTCAAGAGATCTGAAACAATGGTAAGGTGGTATGAAAATATCTCTGATTTCTACTGGGACAAAGTCTGGTGCTACTACCGTTTTCGTGGTTTGCTGGCTTCATTCAGAGTGGTTTAGTAAAAATGTGACTGCTGTTCTTTAATCCATATTTTATAACTCTTTAATTTATTTTTTTTAAGTTTATTTATTTTGAGAGAGAGAGAACGTGTGCTAGTAGGGTAGGGACAGAGAGAGGGAAAGAGAGAGAATCCCAAGCAGGCCCCGCTCTGTCAGCACAGAGCCAGGGCTAGGGTTCCATCTCATGAACCACAAGATCATGACTTGAGCTGAAACCAAGAGTCTGAGACTTAACCGACTGAGCCACTAAGGTTTCCTTTTTAACCCATCTTTAATAAACTCTCTGAATTCTATCTATAGATGCCATTGCATCTATGAACGCTAGGTTAAGGAATGTTCTTCTAGAGAACAGTGTTTCTCAAAACGTGATGCTAAGACCGGAAGCATCACGGTCACCTGGAACCTTGTTAGAAATGCAAAATTCTTGGGTCCTACCTCAGACCTACTGAGTCAGAACTGGGGGTGAGGTCCAGTAATCTGTGTTTCAACAGATACTGATGCACACTAATGTCCTAGCAGTTCGTTTTCCTCAGGAGCAAAGTATATCAAGGAAAGTGGAGGCAAGCAAGGTACATAGTCAAGACCTGGAGAAAAATGGAACCTTTGTTAAGGTCAAGTAAAATTCCTTGCACAGAAAGATGCATGCAAGACTCATGGAACAGGAGAAAAATAGAAGAGGACTGAGAGCATCCATTCCAGGAGTGGTATATTGTCTCATGCTAAATGGTAATTTCTCTGGGTTAATAAGTACTTTGAAAACTGCTGAGTTTGAACATGAGGATTTTGGTTGAATTTTGAACAAATGAATGAATGAACCATGTTACCATCAACTATCTGCTATGGATATACACGGGGATGGGAGAAAAATAACAACCCTCAAGTAATATAATGTTATCCCTAATATATCCAATCTTTTCATCTTTAAAGTGAAAAAAAAATATGACTCAGATATTAAGGGACTTGCCAAAAGTCAACGGTGAATTCATCTCAGAGCCTGAATAGGGACTCAGGACATCTGATCTGTTGTCTAATATGGATGCTCTCATATGTCAGAGGTTAGTAGCTTCACAGCCTGTACTAGGCAACTTTTATATACTCTAATCCAGAGTAATTAGCAAATGTCAGTTTGCAATCTCTGGAGCTTGCCAGGTAAAATCTGAAACCAGAATTCCTCCCTGTGGACACAGGGCAAGGAGAGACTGCAGAAAGAGGCAGGCCACTCCATATTGGAGTGGTGGCAGGTTTAAAAAGCAAGGGAACTTACATAGGAGGCTTGTCTTGGGAGGTGCAATGGGAGTAGATCTCTGCACACGCCCACCAAGTCTGAAAAGTTTACACAGAGGCCTTAACTGGGTGCAGTCATGTATACCATCCAGATGGTCTCAACCACACATTTCTATCTCAAGGCTGCATCCTTGGGCAGCTTCAAGCAGGGAGAAGGTAAACAGAACATAAGTTCTAAAAACCAGGGAAGGGGTGAGGAACCTCCAGATGTTGGGTCCAGATCACAGATCTACTTGCTGTCACATCCTCTCAATGACCTCCTCCAGCAGCAAGATTTTATACACTCGGTGAATAACTTGATAGCTGCTTGCGGTAATCTATTCACTGACTTAGGACTGGCAATTGAAATTCTTCATATGCTAGTCTAAAGAGAGAAAACCCCAAACAGACAAGACATGAACAATTCTCTTCTAGAAAGACATCATGGGACATTAATTGAAACAATGTTACTGAATCCAAAGATAATTACATTCTCAAACATATAAGAAGAAGCAAGAAGGAGATTGTTTTCTTGAACTGAGACACATAACTCGATGGGACAAGTTAAAATGGAAGAAAGGAAAGTGAACCTGGAGGGAGGGCAGTAAATACTAATGAATAATGGAGTGCTCTTCAGGGAAGACACTAGAAGATCCATTACTTAGGAAACAGAATATTTTCTCATGGCAAGATTTTATTTCATAAAATTGTAGGTCAGATGACCCATTTGCAGCTTTTGTATCTTATTTGTGAACTCGGTAAACTTTTCTTTTTAATTTTTAAATGTTTATTTTTAAGACAGAGAGAGACAGAGCACAAGTTGGGGTGGGGCAGAGACACAGCATCTGAAACAGGCTCCAGGGTCTGAGCTGTCAGCACAGAGCCCGATGCAGAGCTCAAACGCACGAACCACGAGATCATGACCTGAGCCGAAGTTGGATGCTCAACCGACTGAGCCATCCAGGTGCCCCAAACTTGGTAAACTTGTAAGATTATGTTATTTAAACCCTTTAAGATAGCATATTGTTCAAACCCCTCTAGTAATACCAAGTAACATTTAACATAGGTCTTCAAATAGGGAAAGAATTGTTTTAAAGGTCATTGATTTCCATAGATTTTATTTAAATGATATTTTCTTACAGATACATATTATGAGTAGGGAAAATTAAAATTATTCATGAAGACTTTGCCACAGAAGAATACTAAGGTTAAATTAAAAAGGATCCTGCACGAGAATTAAGGGGACTTGTCAAAAATATCTCAAATGGTCAAAGAATATTTAACCTTTGCTACATAAATAAGAACAGAGGAAAAGCACAGTGGGGAGAGGTAAGGTTAGTGTAGGAAATATGTGCATTGAAATAAAAGACTATAACAATGAAAGTGCCCTTATATTTGTTCATATTATTCTCATGAGAAAGGCTTTTGAATAGATTTTTGAATCTCATATAAAAGAAAGAATGAAGAAGTTTCATCCAACTGCAGTCATAACAATTTTTTTAAATGGAAAAGTCTAAATTAAATGAATCATGACCCTGAAAAATATCTCAAGTTCATAGTCATTATATTTTGAATGGACCACAACTGCCACAAACCTTCCCCTAGCGTCAACAAATAACTCAATTAGAATATCTGGCAAAATTAGTCAAACCCATAACATAACGTTGAAAAGAAAGGACTTGAGTAGTCATGAAATCATAGAAAATATAATCATAATCTCTGGATTTAGAAGGGAGCTTAGTGATCCTGTATTATAATAATTTCTTATCACTTTTTTTCTTTTTTTCTTTTTTTGCCTTGCTTTCTATTGTCTAAGGGTATTTCTAAACTCTACCATCATACTTGCCTACCTTCTAAACTAGATAAATCTGAACATAAATTGTATTTTTATTAATGACTCAAACTTGTCAACCTAAAGATGAGTGCATTGGTTGTCTATTGCTGTGTAACAAATTATCACATTCTTAGTGACCTGTAAAGCACTGGTTTATATGCTTATAGTTTCCATGGGTCAGGAGTTATCACATTTTAGTTAGTCCTTGGTGCAAACTTGGTTTCAGAAGGCTGAATTCAAAGTGTTGGCTGACTGTATTCTCATCTGGAGCTACGATTAGGAATATTCTGTCAACTAACTAGCTGCTGGTAGAATTCACTTTCTTGTGATTATAGGACTGATGTCCCCAATGTCTTGCTGGCTGTCTTCACAGACTGCTTTCTTCTCCAGAGACTACACTTGGGTCGTTGCCATGTGGTCCCTCTATTTCAGGGATTGAGAATGGTTTGCATCTCAAATCTCTTTCATGCTTTAATTCTTTCTAACTTCCCTCCAAAACCAGCTCAGGAGATTAGGTCAAACCCACTTGAACAATCTTCTTATTTTAAAGCCAACTGTCTTATAGCATAGCCTATTCCTGAGTATTAAATCCACTATATTCATCATATTCATAGAGTGTTTATGACAGGAGAGTGGGAAATCTTTTTTTTTTTTCATTTTTTTTTTACATTTTTATTTATTTTTGAGAGACAGAGAGAGACAGAGTGTGAGTCGGGGAGGGCCAGAAAGAGAGGGAGACACAGAATCCGAAGCAGGCCCCAGGCTCTGAGCTGTCAGCACAGAGCCCAACGCGGGGCTTGAACCCATGAACTGTGAGATCATGACCTGAGCCGAAGTTGGACACCCAACCAACTGAGCCATTCAGACGCCCCAGGAGGGTGGGAAATCTTGAGGGTCATCTTAGAATTCTGCCTACCACAGAGTTGTAGGCAACAGTAAGAACATAGACTTTGAAGTCAGATAGGAAAGGGTTTGGAAAACCTAACTTCATGATCTGGTACATAATAGGTGTTTAATAAATGCTTGTTGATTGAATTATGACTATGTGAATAAATGCACAAATAAACAAGGAAATGTGCAAATAAATGAACTTTTCAAAACCTGTTTCGCCCTCTAGGAAAGGAAAATAATGGCATCTAATTGAAGAACATTTACAAAAATGAAATGAAATTATACATAAAAAGCTCTTGGTACATAGTTGGCACTCAATAAATCAGTATCTATTCTTAATCTTTCTATAGTGGCATGATATCTGGGCTTACCATTTATGTAATGACTTCTAATTTCCCCCATTTGCTGTGGCAGTCTGCTGTTAAGATCAATAGGGATGCCAAGTTTTGAATTTTTGCTGACCTTCTAATCACTTTTTCTTCTTTTGCTTTGTTTATAGACCCTATGGTTCAATGACTTTTATTAAAGTCTCATAGCATTAGCAGCCAGTCATATTGTTTTCTTTTTTATGCTTGGGAAATTAATTATATCAATCAGATGATGGGAAATTACAGCAAAAATATATATTTTTCATATCTAGTTTTCATGCAATGTGTTGCAAGTAGGCTGTGGGTCTCATCCATGAATCAGGATCCAGGCTGATGGAAGAGATTTCACTGGGACAATGCTGATCTCAAGGTAGAGAAAGGAGAAACATGGTACAAAAACTCAATGGCTCTTAAGCTTCTGCTCAAACATGGCACTCAGATTTCCTTGGGGACTCTAAATCACACCATCAAGGGTAACATCAACGGGATAGGAATATGTAGTCCTTCCACAACGAAGAGAAGCAAACATTTAATATACTCATCACATTTCAGTGTCATTTTTGTGTATTTGACTATTTTCAGTTGTGCTGTTCATTTTTGCTATATATTCAGGGGCAGTTCTGTTGCCATCACAATATCATTGGTGCATGTGTGTTTGTGATGCTTTGTGGAAGTAGTAATATTGAGCTTATTTTAGAATTTACCTCAGGAAATATATTTTTTAATAAAATCACAGCTAACACAAATATTCTGAAAAATATCACTTGATTATTTTTAAATAATAATCAATTTAGAGATTTATTTTTAAAGCATGCTAGCCACTTTTGTTTACTGACAAACCAAAGTAACATTCCATTCAAAACCTTTCAAAAATGAGAAGGAAATTCTTCAGAAATCACATTCGTCAATAACATATATTGGATTGTAAAGTGAGTCAAAAGTACATTTGTTCCATGGTACTATCAATAGTTTATACTCTCAATTTCTATTTCCTGATAATTTCAACAATATTACACACATCAGTTCCAATGATCAATAATAGATTGCATTGTTATTTCTATTGCATTGATTGAAGAAACAGAAGGTATGATATAACATAAAGACCTGGATAAATGCAGAAATTCCTATATACTTCCTTTCTTCATATCAAAAGGGAATCAGATGGGGGTGCCTGGGTGGCTCAGTCAGTTAAGCGCCAGACTTCAGCTCAGGTCTTGATCTCATGGTCAGTGAGTTTGAGCCACACGTAGGTCTCTATGCTGATGATGCGGAGCCTGCTTGGGATTCTTCCTCTCCCTCACTCTCTGCCCCTCCCCTACTTTCTCTCTCTCTCTGTCTCTCTCTCTCTCTCTCTCTCTCTCAAAATAAATAAACTTAAAAAAAAAGAATCAGATGTTTCTGAATATTAGAGAAGTTAGCCACAAAATGATTTATTACGTTAACAATATATTGACCATAGATCAAATTACACCCTCTACGCTAAAATAACTTTAGTTTTTTAAATCATGCAAAACACTTGTTTGGCAACATAAAGGATTTTTCTCCATAAAGTTTTAAATGATTCCTTAATTTTATATGAAACACAGAGGCCCTCTTGTGGCCATCTCTAGGCATTTGCGCTAACAATTTCTAAAGAACAGTTTGACTTTGCAGGAAGCACAGGGCCATTCAGGTGGAGCATAGCCTGGGGCACGTTGAATTTCTGAGGTCCTCAGTGTCTGTAAAAAATTACCAAAAAAGAAATCTAAAAATATATAATATATAATATGATATAATACAGTGCATTTTAAATTCTTTAGCACACACAAACAAAAATACAGTGGAATATAGTTTCGCTCTTTAAAATGAGAGAAGAGATTAAAAAGAACTATTAATTCACAGTGTATGATTGGTGTGCAGTCTGTTAATAGGATCAAATTTAAAGGTGTATGAGAATCAGCTTCCAGAGAAGTCAGTCCATCTTTGTGATTGCGGCACAGCTCTTCTCATTGAGACTTTTAAAACTTCTATATTTGGGGGCATCTGGGTGGCTCAGTTGGTTAAGTGTCCAACTTGTGGTTTTAGCTCAGGTCATGGTCTCATGGTTCGTGGGTTTGAGCCCGGTTTGAACCCTGTGTCAGATTCCATACTGCAGACAGAGCCTGCTTGGGTTTCTCTCTCTCCCTCTCTCTTTGCCTCTCTCTCTCTCTCTCTCTCTTTTCTTTCTCTCACTGTAAAAATAAATAAATAAACTTAAAATAAATAAAGCTCCCATATTTAAGTTCCTCTGTTCTTATGAAGCCTGGGTCAAGTGCTCCTCCCTCCTAACTATCCCAATTCCAATTCCTTGCCTCAGCTCCCAACCCCACCCTGCTTAGTCTTGTGAACAGATAAATTGTCTCAAAATGCAACCATAAACGGAGAGAAAAAGTCTTGTATATTCAACACAGAACAGAGCCTTCTCTGTTCCTTTCCCTTTCCCTCTCCCTCCTATGTTACTCTTGATTCTGTGCTAATCCTGAAAAATAAAAATAGAAATGGATAGTGCTTTGGACAGGAAATAAATAGTAGGCGTTGTCCTTAAACTTCCATGTTCACTAAGAATACAGATTCCTCCGTTCTGCAGCCAAAGACACTGATTTACGGGGCTGACTTGTGGTTCTGTGAAACTGGATTTTAACATCCCTTCCAAGTTTTTCTGGGGCCAGTTAGCTAGAGAAAATGATTCTTTGCCCCGGCTGCAGAATCCACTGGAGAGCTTTGAAATTCTCATGCCCAGGACCCACCCCAGACCACTTCAATCAGAATTTCTCAGGATGGGTCCAGGCACCCCCCCCCCCTACTGACTCTAATGTGCAGCCAATTTGAGAACTACTGGGCCACAGCACAGAAGGATGGATGTCAGACTTCAATCTGCCTCAAACTACCAGAGACGCACCTGAAGTTCCACACAGTCAGGTTTACGGACTCATTGCAGTGAGGGGGATGGCATGCCAAAGGAACAGTGGTGTCCCACAGAACAAACGCAAATTGAGTTATTTTAAGACACAGAAGTAGGGCGGGGTTGAGTGTCTGAATGGGCTCGAAGCAAAGCAGAGCGTGTGTAAAGGAACCAACATGGGTCTGCACTGCAAAGTGGACCCCAAGTCCTGCTCCCTTGAAGACAATAATGTCAAGATAGATGTGCAGTGCTGTATCCAGGCACCCTTCCTCTGAAGCTCTGCACCCTGATTGTCAGTGAGGACTGCTTTTCTGTGTCAAAGTGTGTTAGGTCCTCCAGGCAAGAGAGGAATATCTCTTTCTCACTGATAGGATTCCAAACGGCAAAGTTTGTGATAGACCGTGATTTTGAAGAACAAAGTGTTTTCAGTGTGTACAAAAGCAGCTGTCACTCAAAGAGAGGGAGGAGACACTTTACAGATGCAGTATGTCCTTGGGAGAAATATTGAATCCTGTTAATTTTGTAGCCGGCTTCCTCTCTATTATTCTAGCCTCATAAATGGCAGGGCAGTGTCTACGTTCCAAGCTAATTTTTAGTTTTTTAGAAATGGCATCTGCCCCACGGGGTTGCTTCCAGAAGGAAAATGGAACAGGAAAAGAGGGTCATAGCATGTCAGCATGTAGATGTCACCCATGCATTAATTCAGCAAGACTTATTGAGTGCCTACTTTGTGTTGGGACCTTGGCAGCATCCTGGAAACTTAATGAACAATACTCAGTACTTGCCCTTGAGATACTTACATGCTGGTTGGAGAAAAACACATATAAGCAATTGCAACAGAGTATGGAAGAGCTGTAACTAGACTTTAGAATATCCATGAACAATTAACCCAGTCTTGGGTATTTAGGGAACTGGAAAAAACATGTTACCTGAGATTATAGAAGATGGACGATTATGGGGGTGGGGCTGGGGGGTGGAACCAGGACCAGAAAGTGGTAGTAGATGGAACAAGACTTTGAAAACAGAATTATCTGGCCTCTAATCCACTGACTGGGTATCACTCTAGCTCTGAGTTGCAGCTTCTCATCTGGGAAGTAAGGGTAACAAAACAGAGGAACGTTCACTGAGTGCCAGACAGAGTTCTAAGTAATAGGATTCCATCAACGAACAAGAGACAAGCTCTCTGCCCCTTACAGAGCATGCGCTAAAGTGCAGGGTTACCAAAAATAAATAATAACCATCATTGAAATGTAAATTATTTGGTATGTTAGGTCATAAATGCAGAGTGAAGGAAGTTGGACATACCAGTAGAGAAAACCTAGGAGAAGAGGCAGGTTAAGGATTCAATGATATGACGTCCGTCCAAATGCCTAGACATTACACAGGGACATTCTCATGATATTAAATCACACAAGTTATGTTTGCCTCGGCGAAAGGGGAAACCCTACACCTGCACATCACTTAGCCACGACTTTGCCCTCACCCCAGTATTTCCCTTTTCTTGTGAACTACCATTATTCTAACTTTAGGGAGCCTGAATTTGTACCTTAGCAAAACTCTCAGAGGAGATTCCTCTCTGAGAATATTTCTGGGCAAGCTACCAGACAACAGTTGACAATTCTCATAAACACTGGTACCAGCTGGAGAATTTCAAGTTGGGCCATTTTTTTTTTTTTTTTTTTTTTTTTTTTTTTTTTTTTTTTTGCTTATAATGCTCTAAATTGCCCTTGGCTTATTCTGCCCCCTTTCTTTGATTCTCTGCTTCAAGCCAAAATTTGACTGAAACAGTGGTTCTCAACATGCTCCCTTAAGGTCTATAGCACTCTATTCTTGAGTTCAGTTATGGCATTTCTGTACCCTCCCAATACCCGTCCCATGACTCAAACTGTGTGGAAGGAATTTTACTTCTCACATTTACTAAGGTGAGGGAGTGCTCTGTGCATTTGGTGGACAGAGGTCAGGGATGCCAAATGGACATGAGCCAGTTCAAGTCACTTAAAAATATATATATTCCATTCAAAGTGTCAATAACACCTCCTTAACAAACACTGGGTTAGGAAAATAGAACTTTCTCCACAAAATTTAGATATTTTGAAAATTGGATTATGATACCCTCAAAGTCTACTTAACTTAGTTGTTATGATGATTCTATTTTACCTTCAAAATAGGGGCACGTGGGTGGCTGAGTTGGTTGAGCATCCAACTCTTGATTTCAGTTTGGGTCGTGATGCCAGGGTCATGGGATTGAGCCCTGTGACAGGCTCTGCACTGAGCATGGGACCTTCTTAGGATTCTCTCTTTCTCTCCCTCTGCCCCTCTACACCATTCTCACTCTCCCTCTCTCTAAAAAATAAAAATAAAACTAAATAAATTTAAATAAAATACTTTAGAATATACAATGTGATATTGCCTATGTGTTCATTTAAGCTACATTTTTTTAGAAATAATCAATTGCTATAATCATGAATGAATAAGCATTTGATTAAGATAACTATGGTTAACATTGTACATTTTGTTAAATAGAATAATAAATGTTAGAATTTTTTATTTGAAATATTTAGTGCTTAATAGTTAGCAAATTGAAGGATATAATGGGCTTTCCTTAATGAAATTGATGTTATTCAAGATAAGGTAAGATTGGTCTGAATTATAAAATTTTATAATTTTATAAAATTATGAAAATAATTTTATACCACAGAGGGGTAAGAATGTTAATAATAATTAACAATTATTATTAACATTAATAATTATTTATTATTAATTGCTAAATAAATGGTCCTGTTTTGCAGCCACTACTCTGAAGGGTTCTTGATGTTCCTGGGTAGCTAAATTGTGGCACAGTAGCTCTAATTATAACTCAATATTTATGCATCGCCAATTTGTGTTTGATCAATTTGCAGTATTATCCTAAACTGTCAGTCTCTTAAACAAGAATAAGAGAACATTTAACTAATTGAGCTGGGACAAATATCAATGAAGTCAACATCACACTTCCCTCCCACCTCCTGCTCTTTTCCCCATCCCTGTTCTTAAAACTCATGTCTATTTGTATTAGATATGAATTAGAAATTTTGTTTCGCAAAATAAGAAATAAGGTAATGGAGAAATAGATACGTCCATTCCCTTCCTTTCTTCTCCGTAGGTTGGTAGCAACATAGTATGGTGGGAGCCAAGCCAACATTCTACATTTGAATCCTGGCTATGTCACTCACTTGTGACATTAAGCAAGGTACTCACTCTTTCAAAACTCCAGTTTCCTCTCATAAATTGGGAGCAATGTGCCTACCCCACAGAGCAGTGAGAGGATTCAATAATTCAGTGCTTATAAAGGGCTAAGCGTAAAAAGCCTGGTTCATTCTAGGCGATAAACTAGATGTTGATCTCGTTCATTTACTCTTTTTGTATGCAGAAAACATAACCCTAGAGAACTGGCTCCTACTCTCTTTTGTGCTTGTACCATTTAACAGACTGCTAGACCCAGAGTTCGTGTTCAATGTATACCTATTGAATTTAACATTATTTTCATTGGAATTTGGCTATAGTTTGACACTAGAAACTGACATTTTGGAATCTGTCCAGATGTCTGCTGTATTATTTCTCTTTCTGATGCTTTTTAAAAGAGCAATGTCAATGGAATATACTCTCTTAATTAGTAGAGGAATTACTGTAAAGATTTAAGCCAATGTCTTTTTTTTTTTTTCAATAGAGCAATTGAAGACAGTCCAGGCTTACCCAGGATGTAGAGTTTCATGTTATGTACCTCAAGTTAATTCATTTTTATGTATTCTTAAAAGTACCATTTTCCTAAGAATCTTCATGACCTAGTGATTATAAGATGGCAATTTGGCAATGTGTATCAAGAGTCTTAAAAATACTTTCAGTAAGTAATCTTTTTTTATTTAAATTTTTAAAGGTTATGTGTTTATTTTGCGACAGAGAGAGAGAGAGAGCACACGACTGATTCCTTTGATAACCTAGGTGAGAGGCCACACCCAAGACATGACCCATTTTTTTCTATATATACTTTTATATTGACTATTGCAATAATGTATGCCATTTTTTTTTAATTCTGGAAAGGTCAGAGAGTGTGTGGGGGTGAAGGGATGGGTGCCTGTGAGGGTAGGTACATGAAGCATGTGAATGAATTCATGCGTGAGAAGAAAGTGTGTGCGTGATAGTGTATGCATGCATGTGAGGATGTACACGCGGAGGTAAGACTGTGTGGGGATTTGCGAGATGCGCGTAGGAGGGTGTGCGTATGCGTGGGGGTGCCTGGGGGGCAGGGTACGAGGACATGGTGGGGTGAGAAGATGTGTGTAAGTAAGGAGATGGGTGAGTGTGCAGCATGTGTGGGGATTTATAGATAGTGTGTGGGTGCCTGTGAGCACATAGGTGAGTGTGTTTATAGATATCTATACACGGAGAAATAGAAACATTTCCTTCCAGGAGCAAAAGAAAAACTGGGAGAAAATACTCCAAAATGTTCAGAATAGTATTCTCTAGTGTTGGAACAAGAATCCTGGCTGTGTCACTCACTTATGATGTGAGGCAAGGAACTCAATCTTCTGAATCTCCTTTCCTTTCTTGTAAATTGCGGGGAGGTACCTACCTCACAGAGCAGTTGGGAGGACTAAACAAGTCAGTGCTTGTAAAGGACTAAGCATAAAGCATTACAGGCGAATAAACTTCACTTTTTTGTTACTTTGTAGTTCGAAAAACTGGATATTCCAATCTGTTTTCTTCATTCCAAGGACACCTGGAAAATATTGTACCTTTCCGGAAACATGTAAAAATAGTACAACGTTGACTAAGTGTTTCTTAACAGGAATGTATTTGAAAATTGGAATCCTCTCTTTCAATGTGTAACCAAATGGGAATCTAACTCCTTGGTTAATTTGTAGAAGGAAATCTGGTCTTTGAAATTCAGAGCCCTATAAGTGTTTAACTTTTCATGTGATTTCATTAATTCTTCTGGTATTTGATAATCAAAGCTAATCACTACTGATGCTGACAAGCCCAGGCCGTGATGCTTTTGTATGAATGAAATGGTAATACTCATGTCATACCCCATTCATATCACGTTGTTTTAGCTAAAGCTAAAGCCTCAGGTTTCCCAAAGTCTCAAAGCTTATGCACTAGACATCAACAGGGCTCATCAATGATGGAGGGGCTTTGGTAATTGTTATTTTTTTTTCTTTTAGTTTTGTGGTTTTTTACAGCTTTTTTTAAACGATGAGTCTTACTTAAGGGCTTACTTAATAAGATTTCTGTGAAAACCGGGGCGCCTGGGTGGCTCAGTCAGTTGAGCGTCCAGCTTCGGCTCAGGTCATGATCTCACAGTTTGTGAGTTCGAGCCCCGCGACGGGCTAAGTGCCGACAGTTCAGAGCCTGGAGCTTGTTTCGGATTCTGTGTCTCCCTCTCTCTCTGCTCCTTCCCCCGCTCGTGCTCTCTCTGTCTCTCTCTCACAAAAAAAAAATAGACATTAAAAAAAAAAAAAAAAAAAGATTTCCGTGAAAACTGATTTAAGAGTAGGTTGTTTTCCAAAGGTAAAAAGGCCCTGAATTCTTCCAGTGGTACTTCATGTTCTCTGCACTGCCTCATTTCACTACTAATAAAACACAAGATTTTCCCTATTTCAAGATACCTTTTTAAGAAAAGAAAAGTTGGTGGCAGCGGATGGTGGATGTTATTCTATTTTTAATTTATTCCAAGCTTCTCTGTTTTCTTACTGATTTGCTATCATCAGCATCAGGTCGCTGCAACCCAGTTTATTTTGTATTGTTAGCTGCAGGCTCTACAGCATGTGCATAATGTGAATTTGTTACTTGGAGTCTGGCACAACTAGTTTACTTTTATGTAGATAACGATAAAAAGGGGGGTTCTGTATAGCCTATCTTTCCTTTCCACTTAGAAAACGACCTCAACTGTTAACATGTAAACAGAGCAAACTCTATCACAAATGCTATTAAATTTGGCTGAACTCAAGACAATAATTCTTGCAGAATGTATATCTCTGAACCACAGAGGAGCCCTCAAACCCAAGAACGCCTTTTATGATCTGCTTCATGCTTTTCCACCTGTCTCAAATAGCACATCTATCAAAAAGACACCCTTCAAACAACTTTACTTGGAAAGTGCCAGTAAAATGTTGACAGAAAAAGCCTTAAAACCTACCATGACCCCTCTCTAGGGCAAAAGAAAGAGTGACCCGGCTTTACTAGGTTGTATCAAACCAGTGCTGTGGCTCAGGGAACACCTATTATCCCACTTGAATCTGAGCTCTTCGGAAAGATCATTCCTGCCGATCTTGCGGAGATGACGAGCCAGCAGGCGAAGTTTATCGGTGGAATTTGGGAGTGATTTTTTCCAGAAGCAAAGGAGTTCATGGATCTGTTCTGTGAGGTCACCAGGGGACTTCAGTTTGATGAGCTGGACGGTGCTGTGGCGAAGAGGGAGGGAGGAGGAGAGGCAGGTGGCATTTTCTTCGGAGAGTTCCTCTGCCAGCCAGTACAGCAAGTTATCCCATAGGGCTTCTGTCAGGCACACAGGGACACGCAGGGTTAGGACACTTTCTTGGGCCCTGCGCTTATCTAACCGTCCACACCTGCACACAGGAAGTCTAAGGGCTCTCTGCTTTGGCCTCTGAACAGTGGAAAGATTTGGAAACTCCCCGGCCCACTGTTGCAAGCCTTTGGATCCCTGCCATTTCGGGGGTCTTCTCCCCAAGGGAATCACCTATTGCAGGGGGACTAGAAATGCTCCTCAGGTTTTAACTCCCCTGAGATCCAGGAGGGCTTGTTGAGATGGATTTTAGGCACTGCCCCAGAGACTCTTATGAAGTAAATCTAGGGTAGGGGTAAAATTTGGCATTTTTAACAAGTTCCCCGGTGATGCTGGCACTGGGGTCCCCAACCATACTTTGAGTAAGTAGCACCATGGTAAAGGATACTTCTAGGTTCAAAACTATTTTTCTTCATTAGTACCAATCTGATACATAACTTATACCAGCAGAGGGGCGCTTGGGAGGTTCAGACAGTTAAGTGTCTGACTCTTGATTTGGGCTCAGGTCATGATCTCACAGTTTGGGAGATCGAGCCCGGTATTGGGCTCTGCTCTGACAAAGCCTGCTTGGGATTCTCTCTCCCCCTCTCTTTCTCTGCCCCTCCTCTTCTCACACTCTCAATAAATAAGCAAACAAACTTAAAAAAAAATTATACCCGCTACACAGTTCTCTCATCACCACCCAACTATACACACATGCAAACTCCCCAAGATTCAACCCAAAGAGCAGTTCTGTGGAAGGTCCTTTATGCCAACATTTCCCCTGACCTTTGAACTATTTGGAACCACAAACATCTCCTCTGAATACATCCTGGAAGATGGTTAGGTCTACCACCTAAACTCATGATTCCATTTTTCTATTGTTTGGTTGTTATCTTTTTTTTTCCCATTGTGTTACTCCCATTTATCACTCCCAGTGAAACCCCTAAGTCCTCCTATCCTCCTGCCTCTGTGCCCCAGCCCAAGCCCATACCACTATCCCAACTCTTGTCTGGTCTGATGTCAGTAAGCATTCTGCATGTGTATCTTTCACTCAACGATTCCTTTGTGAGTAGATACCTACTCACATACACTGCACTTAACACACTGTGAATCATGCCACTTTGGTGTGAATACTACTCAGGAAACAGAGCCAACACATCCTCGCTCTCCATTGTCACTTTCGAACCAACATTCTGCTTCTCTCATGCAATATACTCAGGCTACATGGGTAGGCCTTCCTCTCCCCGTCTGCTAAAGCTCTGCGGAATCCTTTCTTTCTGGTCTTCCTAGCGCTCTCCTAATTACATTTCACAGCAAATGATTCTCAGTCTGCACCTTCTCTGATTTCCAGAAAGCATTTCACTCCTTCCCCCGGGTTCCGTGGCCTGCCCTCGTTCTCCGCACCTCTCTTTCCCTTTCGTTGACTCTCTTCCTCCTGATTCTGCTGAATTACTACTTCCTCTATCTGGCCTTTTCTTTTTCTGTCCTCTCCCCTGAATGAATTCATCAACATTCACTTTCATAACCATTTCCTCTAATGTGAAATATCCCAGCCCTGGTATATCTTCATCCTTGGCTTTGTTTCCCTAAACCCTGGGACGATTCATCTCCTAATTATCTTTACCAGTATATATCACAGCCAACCCAAGCTCCGTATTTCTAAAGTCACAATCAGCTTTGGGCTTTTTCTGTCTGCACCTGATCCTTCTTCATTCTGTGCACTTGTTAGTGAATATGACCACTCAGCTGAGTAAGCTGAAACATGTAACATTATTCAAATTTCTCAATGCCTATTTCTTAACCCCCACACCCATGTCCTAACTCTAAATATAGCTCAGATATTTCCCCTCCTGACCAGCCTTACTGACAATCTCAGCCATGTCCCACCTCTCTTTTTCTGGAGTATTGCAGGCACCAGGAGTCTAAATCCCTGCTACCAGTGCTGACCCACCTTAGTCCTCCATCAACTCCTAGGCGGTTGCAAAGTCTAATCTGATTTTACCCATTTCTTGTTAATACGTGTCACGTAGCTTCCTCCTATTGCTTGAACTTCTTAACTTGGCATTTAAAACTTCTAGTTTTAGCCTGCTATAACCTCATCTACCACCATCCTTCCCGCAGCAGCTTGGTTTTGAGAGATGGCGTACTGTCACAACCTAGGACTTCCTAGTACACATAGGAAAGATTATAGCCTTGTGGTCTCTGGCGGTTGTTGACAATAGTAGAGGGAACGCTTTTCTGTGGGCATCAAACTCTTCAAACATTAACAACACTACTAAACTTGCCAGGCTTTCATCTACCACTGTTGCTTTTTTAGATTTGTTGTTGGGTTTTCTTGGTTTTGGCTTTGGTACGTTTACTTTTGTTTTTGCCACATCATCTGCTCTTTCTTTGAAAACGGTTTTTATTGCCTCTGAGATGGTGCATAACACTAAGGTGTATGCCTATCCTCACTTTTAAAGTAATTCAGCAAAGCCTGCACATTTTCTGTACAAATTCACAAAGGTGACCCCTGAATGGAATGCTATGCCATCAGCCGTGGGCCTGACACACAGTAGTTGAAAGATACTCAAGTTTTGAAGGCCAATAAAGTATTGCCTTAGTGACCATTAACATTATAAAATGAATTGTTTCGAAGCCTAAAGCAGAATAAAAATGTTAAATTCTACCCTGAAGCCTTTATCACTGTTATGTAACTGAATGATGCATAACCATGATCAACTCCTAGATGTTTCTTTCCTTTTTGTGGTTTCATACCAATATACCTCTCTTTAAAATCTACTGGCCTTGAGGCTCCTGGGTGGTTCAGTTGGTTAAGTGTCCAACTTCGGCTCAGGTCATGATCTCACGGTTGGTGAGTTCGAGCCCCATGTCGGGCTCTGTGCTGACAGCTCAGGGCCTGGAGCCTGCTTCGGATTGTGTCTCCTCTCTATGCCCCTCCCCAACTTGTGCTCTATCTCTCTATGTCTCTCAAAAATAAATAAATATAAAAAAAAATTAAAATCTACTGGCCTCAAATGTAGAATTGAAGTGACCACATCTTAACTCACAATTTAATAGAAAACATTTCAGAACAAACTGTAGTTATTTACCAAACTAAGCAATTACTGGGTATCTTTGTAAAATAATGCTTAGCAGGTTCATATTTCTTGTAGATTTTAACCATTTTAATTACATTCACATTTGAGAATGTTTTGTGCACATGGTTTATGTGCACATGACTTCCAAAGGAAAAGTCATTTATTTGTTGTTTATCATTGTTTGTGCAAAGCCACTCCTTCTATCCTTTTGTATACAATGATTCATATACATATAAAATATAAGAGGAAAAATAGCACCACTGTAATGAGGACAAAGCAAATATTTCTTACCTACAGGATCTGTAGAAATTCTTTTGGTACTCTGTGGACGGCTGATTAATTTTTTATGCTATTGGAGGAAAGGAACACAGAATAAGCAGAAGAAATCATTAATTTGTGAACAAGCTACAAGTAAAAATCCATCTGACCCTCACCTCTATTTGAAAGGAGTACTGAACTGCACACTTTGCAAAAATAGATTCTGTATTTAGGCATGCATGCTCAGAATTGCTTTCCAATGATAAAGCAAAATATATTAACCCAGATCTTTCAGCAAATTTAAAACTACATATTTAAATATTATTATAGCAGTCACATTAACTCTGAATAAATATTTTCCAGTTTCAAATTTGAAGCTGTTAAAAAATAAAATTATAATATAATATAATATAGTATAGTATAATATAATATAATATAATATAATATAATATAATATAATGAAATAAAATTTGAAACTCTTAAAAGCAGCAAACATAAAGCAAGCTACCTCTGTGCAACAAATGCAGTATTTTGTAAAAGCCCTCATGGGGAAGGCACCTTGCCCCAGCACTCAGCACAGGGCCTGAGTACTCAAACAGTAATTTTTGTAAATGAATGAGTGAATCAATGTGCATACACGATGCTAAAAATAATCATGTTTTTGAGCAGATATTATTCTAAAACCAATATTTTTTTCAGGAATATTCAAATATATAATCATTACTTTTCTCCACTGTCTGCAGAACGGTTTGTTCTCCGTTAACAGGGGATCATGGAAATAGCACAGGAGATAAAGTAACAACGCCTGGGTTTGGAAAATTTCTCAGTGCTCTGGACAATTTATTTGCCTCTCCTATCTCAGCTCTGAAAGGTGATTTATTAAAAAAAAAAAAAAAAGTCAGTCTCTGGGGCGCCTGGGTGGCGCAGTCGGTTGAGCTTCCGACTTCAGCCAGGTCACGATCTCGCGGTCCGTGAGTTCGAGCCCCGCGTCGGGCTCTGGGCTGATGGCTCAGAGCCTGGAGCCTGTTTCCGATTCTGTGTCTCCCTCTCTCTCTGCCCCTCCCCCGTTCATGCTCTGTCTCTCTCTGTCCCAAAAATAAATAAAAACGTGGAAAAAAAAATTAAAAAAAAAAAAAAAGTCTCAAATACATGTCTACAAATGTTCAGAGCAGCTTTATTTGTGTCAGTCCCAAACTGGAAACACCTAGAAGTTTCTGCAGTAGTGAACGGTCAAACGGACTAAGGCACATCCACACTACGGGATGCTATTCCATAATAAAAGGGACAGAGCATTGATACAGGCAACAGCTTGCATGGACCACAGGGAATTATGCTGAGTGAAAAACTCCAGTCTTAAAAGGTCACATATTCTATGATTCCATCTATATGAAATTTTTGAAATTACAGAATTATAGAAATGTAGGATAGATTAGCAATTGCCAGGAGTTAACAGATGGTGGAAGACAACCATAAAGGGGGTTGCACAAAGATCTTTGTGGTGAGAAAATAGTTCCGTGTCTTGAATGCAGTGGTTACACAACCTACACATGTGATAAAATGTGTCTAGAATAGTGTCTAGAACTGTACACACACACTGGATCAATGTGAACTTCTGGGTTTTGACATTGTGCTATAGTTATGTAAAATGTAACCACCGAGGAAAACCAGACATCTCTGTACTGTATTCTCCAACTTCCTATGGATCCATAATTTTTGCAATAAAAACCTTTTTTCCAAGGAGCAAGTTTAACTACCTTTTAATTATTTGGAACATACAGATAATACTGAAGGAAAAAATACCTTCTACAAATAATTTTCCAAGTTTCATGTAGGTTTTTAGAAGGCGGTCTGTAAAACCTGACATAGATTTACATACATGCACAAGCATTCGTGACAGAAACTGCTACCGTAGTGATTTACAATGGAAACAAGTTTTGCATGCGTTCACTGTCAAGAATATTTCAGGGGCGCCTGGGTGGCTTAGTTGGTTAAGTGTCCGACTTCAGCTCAGGTCATGATCTCACTATCTATGAGTTCGAGCCCCATGTCAGGCTCTGTGCTGACAGCTTGGAGCCTGGAGCCTGCCTCAGATTCTGTGTCTCCCTCTCTCTCTGCCCCTCCCCTGCTCATGCTCTCTGTCTGTTTCTCAAAAATAAAAAAATGTAAAAAAAAAATTAAAAAAAGAATATTTCAGTGATCCTACCTAAGGTACTGGTATGAACAATGAAGTTGTTGATAAGCTAGTATTTCTCATTGATACCATCCAAATGGTCAAAATAACACACGTATAAAAGCATACACACTAATAGGTTAAAGAATTCCAGAAAATTAAGACCTGTAATCAAAGTTAATTTTTAATGATGATGTATTCATACAATATTTAATGCCACCAATTTTTATTGTGAAATGTCATTAGCTATAAATGCCTCACTCCTGTAAGAACGCGCTCAAGGCAAATGCCTCTACCATTTAATGTAAGAGTTGAAATTTTTCTTACATTTGAATATTTTCCTCTCTAAACTACTGAATTGCCAAGTGCCTGGTCAAAGGCAATCCTCACATATGTTCAAAATAAAAACTTGTTTTAAAGCGCTTACTTCACAGCAATGATACAAGGGTAATCTAAGTGTGTTATGATAACACATAGCACACTGGTTCACAGGAAGATTTCAATACAAGTGGATTAAATGTGAATGTCACATTTTGTGAGTATTCTTGTCACATACATCATATAAACATGTATATACATTTTCCTTTAAGAAGTTTTAATGGGAGGGGTGCCTGAGTGGTTCAGTCAGTTAAGCGTCCAACTTTGGCTCAGGTCATGATCTCACGGTTCGTATGTCGGACTCTGTGCTGACAGCTCGGGGCCTAGAGCCTGTTTCATGTTTGGTGTCTCTGTCTCTCTCTGACCTCCCTGCTTGCACCGACCCCCCCCAAAAAAATAAATAAACATTAAAAAAATTTTAAGTTTTAATGGGAGGAAATTAGGAAATAACATAAGAACAGCAAAAGTTCAAGTATATTAATACTACAGAATTGCAAAATAAGCAGACATAACTTGTGAAACATCAACTATATGCTTAAACCTCTCAAAAAAATTGAGAAATAGCAACTTAAATAGTGAAACAGATTCTATCTTTCCCATCAAAGGGCATATGGCCTGCATTGAGCCTGGGACAAGAGATACTGTTTTTTCTTTGTATAAATAATGACCTCCTACCCCTGTCCTTCTTTCTTCAGAAATGTCTCATAGCATCTTGATGCACTGAGAGTGATTCTAGTGTTTAAATATATGTATTTTCCCATACGTGAAAATTCAAGCCAAGTCCTTCTTTTGGGGCTCAACCTTAGAAAGAGTGGATTGTAGCAGCATGGAAATCTCGGGCTCTTGGACACTTGAAGGCACTATGCTGGGTCTCCCACTTGGCCCCTTCATGAGGGATTTTTAGTGTTCCCTTCTCTTTCCCTCCATTTCCCTTCCTTTTTTTTTCTTTTGTTTGCATGATTTTTGTCTCTGCACTATTTTTGCCTTGCTCACCATCTTTCAAATCTCACTGGTGCTCAAGGTCAGCTCCCGGCTGAAAGGGGAGTCTCTGCTTGTCCCACGTAGTGTTCCCTCCCACAGATCCCCAGTATCTACGTGTGGATCCCTGGATGCCTTCCTTGGTGGCAGTGACTCTAATTTTTTCCTACTTTTCTCTCTTCCCTGTTCCAATCCACAGGTGTCATTCTGTTGCATTTTCTCAGGTTTTACTATTTGCTAAAGGAAGGTTTGCTATATATGTTAATATTGTGTATTTTATTTTGCTGAATGCAATTTCTTAAATGCCATCTTCAACTTGTCACTGCTCAGGAAGATGGTTGGCAGAATCTAAACCTGTCTCCCAAGCTCTCCCTAGTACACATCTACCTTGTAAAAGGGTGTAGTCGGGTGTGGGTAGCAGTTTTCCCTTCCCTATGAACCTCTCAAAGCCATCAATGTAAAATTATTAGTAACTCAAATATATATAGATGTGTCTTATTTATACTGCTAGGTGAAGCACAGGCCTCATGAAATTAAAAGTGGTTAAAATTTTTTTGGAACCAAAGAAAAGTATTCACACCTGAAATGGGTGTTAGGTCTAGTTTTATAGGCCACTGTTGTTAAGACTCAGTTGCTGACTATTCTTTCCATGTTGCCTAAATACAACCCTGTTACTAACTCTTGAAACTAAGCATACCATTTATTTATTTGTTTGTTTATTATTTTACCCCACATTATTTCCCATAGCACCTTCAAAAGTTTCCCTTCATTGTGCTTTTCACCACTCCAAGAACTTGCCATGATCAGTCTGGGCTCTATTTGTTAGATTGTAATGTCTTTGGGAACCAATAAGGTATCTTGTTCCTATATTAATTCTTCACAGTGCTGTAAATGGTATTGCATGCATGGGGTAGTACAAACTGTTTATGTGATGATATCTTCTCTTGACTTGAATGATCTCCTCCTACAAATCCTACCATATTTTTAAGGCACCAAATGTCACCCATTTTATCAGCTACTCTAGTGCCTGGTTTCTTATTGGAGAATTTATACACTATCACTCAATTTATCTTTTAACTTAATATTGTCCTGTGGTGTTGTTAATGCCATTCATAAATGCCTGTTTTCCCTCCCCCAATGAGGCTTTCAATACTTTATTGTATCCTTTTTCTTTTTCAAGCAAATGAATAGTTTTATTAACAGGGCAACCAACAGTTTTTTCCCCTCATGGTAGGGTTTCGACCCCAAAAAGCTGTCATCTGCTCCATAAATTAACTTATGGCTGGACTACTTATGGAACCTTGAAGATACCTATTCCCTCTCCATTGTAGGGTCCAATGTAGACAGTCCTCATTTTTTCCCCCAACCCTTCAAGGGCCTTTATAAATACTTATTTCATTTGATGACCAGAATCCCCAAAAATGCACCAGGGTATTCCATCAACTTGTAGAGAATACCAAGACCTTATGTTCTATTCCAGTCTCTATTTCAAAGAAAGCTGAGTCAGGCTATCCAAACAAACTGATCAAACAGTTACCTCGGTTAGTGAGTCACATGAAACTAAAATTTTGGACAAAACACGTCTCTCCTTCTTTGGCCTCACACAGAATTTTAAGTCTCAATATATCGATAATACTATCTTCTGCTCCTTCGTCTGAGCCATCCATCCTAGCCATATCAGCCCCATTCACACCCCCAGCTGAAGTCTGGTCCCTTGTTCAGCTTTTTTAGCAGTCGTTTAATGGAGTTGTCTTCTAGAAATAATGTAGCTCCTTCAGCACCTCCAGAGCTGGAGAAATCCAATTCTAAGTATCATGTGTTACACACAGACCCAAAATTCCAGGAAGCTATTCAGTCACACGAGAAAGAGCAAAGCACCTCAACACAGACTAGGTTGATCAATACCTCACTGCCATCTTTAGAATCTCCTCGGCCTTATTTTTGGCCTTTGCATCGTTTAGTCACTCAATCCTCAACTCCATCATTTGGATTCTAAAGATGATTCAGAGTGCTTTCCTCTGAGGCCTTCAGTTGGGTTTTTATTCGGATGAGTAGACTGCCCATTTTCCACAACTAACTCTGCACATAAGCTCTCCACTGCACTCTAGTGCAAGATGTAATACGCTCTTGCATCTTGCTGATGACTGGAAGCAGAAATTGCGTGGCATCTTCCTTAGACTCCAGCACATCCACTCTCTCTGGTTCTGAGAGTTTGATGATGACCAATGGTTGCATTTTTCTTGCTACTCAAGAACTATAGTATCAATGTGAGTAGAGAAGTGTCAACAAAATGGAGACTTCGCTGTCAATCCAAGCTCTGCATGTTGGGGCCTCTTTCAATACATGACTTGTGCCTCTGTTTAAATACATTTTTTAGACCCTTGATGGAGGTGCTTCTTCCCAGGGTCAGAAACTACTATGTCAGAAAACCAAAACTGAGATAATTTTTGTGTCCCTATAAATGTTCTACTTGACCGGAAATGCACTATATCCAGCTAGCCAATCCCCAAAGATCAAGCCAACTCTGAGCTTCTTACCTTAAACAAGATTGACCCCCATGGCTCCAGCCAATCAGATATTTTCCATTTGTTTCTCCTTGTTTTTTTATTCATCCTATAAAAGCTTCTTGCCTTCCACCCCATTTTGTAGTTCTCTGAGACTGTCTACTTCATGAAGTATTAAATAAGGTTTATATCACCTCAATTGTCTTCAATCATTTTTAACACCTCTTCATGGACGCCCTGCTCATAGAAACTATTATATACTTTTCTATATCCTCTTTTATATCAATTCTCATATTTACCAAATGGTTGCCACACTATGCCCTCAATAAATACATGATAACCATGAAGATGCTTTGCAGACAATCCATGAGGATTATTATCATCATAAATGTAAGGTCTGCAGTTTCAGCTGGGACCAGGGCTGCTCCGCCACGTTTTTATGTATCCCTGAAGATTTATCCCGTGTTCCCTACAGAGGATACTTCAAACTTTTACCAGTCTTTGCAAGACCTCTACTTCTCCCCTAATTTCCACTCTCTCAGCTAGGAGATTTATATTCTCACTGAGAAAATAAAGCAATAGTTCTCAAACCTTAGTGTTCATGAAAACTACTCTGAAGAAAAAGGCAAAAAGAAGTAAGTATACAGCTTGATTCAGTTTGTCTCGTATAAGGCCATATTTGTAACAAGTGAACTAGGTGTGTCTGACACTAAAGTATGGTGGCTGCACTTAGAAAAACACTATCAAGTAGGACCTACATCACTTATCAACTTGTCCCCCAAATATATCCTAATGGATTCCCAGAAGAATGAAAGAACTACCTTTATCCAAAAAGTGATGAAGATTTCTCATATCATATCAGAACCAAAGTGAAATTCTGATTGTTTCTTACCTACAGAACACTATAAGAAGACAGCAATAATAATAATTTCTAACTCATAAATTACCTTGCAGGTGTCACACAGATGACTTAGCTCTGGTGCCCATCTCCTCATCCAGAAACTCTAGCTTCTGACACAGGCCACTCTAAGTATTTCTGGCAGTTCCATAGGCTTTATTCTCTTGGTAGCTACAGTGTTGTCCTAGTAACCCCACAATGTCAGGCAATGTAGCCCATCCATGTTCCTCTTATAGGCATAACTGTTTCCCTTCCTGGGCCTACCATGTAGTGTGCCATAATGGCTTCTACCCATATTGCACTTGTGCTCCAGGGCATATTGTTGGACATCAGTGGTGACCACGGGTTTTTTCTACTGCTATCCTGCCATTGTTCTGCCGGATCCCAACTTGCTCCATATGCAGCTCGTGGTTTTCCCTAGTTTTCTCCTAAGCAAAGCAATTCTCCACTAGTGGCCACCCTGACCCCTCCTGGTACGTACGTTGTGTGGTAAAATGTGACAGGATGAAGAAAGTGGTTCCCTACCCATCGTATTACATGACAGTAGAGTGATGTTGATTGTGTCCTGATGTGTCACAAAGGTCAGTGAAATAGGTCTTCTGTTTTTAAATTAAAATATTTCCCTTTAGGACACAATCTTGAATCCAAGGGGCTGAACTGAGAAAGAGATTTCACTAATAGCTACAGCACTCTATTCTGATAACATCTGATGCTTTAAATATATATCAATATGCTATGTATTTAACAGAGTATCTAACATATATTTATATGTATTTAATAAAATATATTTGTATAATTAATATACAGTTGACCCTTGAACAATGCAGGTTTGAATTGCATGGGTCCATTTGTACATGGACTTTTTCGATAAATATAGCACAGCATAGTAAATGTATTTTCTCTTCAGAAAATGTATTTTCTTAATAACATTTGCCTTTCCCTAGCTCTCTTTACTGTAAGAATACAGTATGTAATATATATTGCATACAAAATATGTGTTAATCTACTGTTTATATTATCAGTAAGGCTTCTGATCAACAGTGGGCTATTAGTAGTTAAGTTTGGGGCACCTAGGTGGCACAGTTGGTTAAGCATCTGATTCTTGATTTTGGCTCAAGTCATGATCTCAAAGTTCTGTGGGATCAAGCTCCATGTTGGGATCTGTGCTGATAGGATAGAACCTGCTTGGCTCTCTCTCTCTCTCTCCCTCTCTCTCTGCCCCTCCCCTGCTTGCATGGGCCCTCTCTCTCTCTCTCTCTCTCTCTCTCTCTCTCTCTCTCATCTCTCACTCAAAATAAATACACAAACATTTAAAAAAAAAGTTTCACGTGGATTCTCAACTGTGCAGGGGGCAGCACCCCTAATTCCCATATTGTTCAAGGGCCAACCTTATATGAAGATGTATGTGTGTTTTTAGGCAAATTTACCCTGACCCCTGCAAATAGAATTCTATCAAGTCATATCTCATTTACTTTGTTACTTCAGACCCAATGAACAAGGTCAATTTCTTACCCAGAAATTACCTCAACACTCACATAAACAATCTTCTGGGCTGGTAAGCCCTCAGTACCCATTTATCAGGCAAGGCTGAAACTCTCAGAATTGAGTCTGCTTCAAAGTTATTTACAAATTCTTTTCTTCTTGATTATCTGATCTATCTTTTCCAAAAGCACTGTGAGGAAAATGAAGGAGCTCTTACTGGTTTCCTCTGTGATCTGTGAGGATAGCAAAGACTCCAGAGTGGTTGAGGTCTCACGACTGAGACCTCAGAGAGAGTGAGTGGAGGGCTGAACCCAGCTGTGATTAACTCCAAAGCTGGTGCTTTCTTTCCCTACTACGAGGCTGCTCCAGCACACGAGCTCTCAGGTAAGACTGGACAACCTCTGTAATTGTTGGCTCCTGAGAGTTAATCCATGCCTTAGTTTCCTAAACTTTAAATTTATTGTCATTATCTTATCTATTTCTTAGGTTTATAATGAATTTTAAGTGAAATAAAATAATAAACTTTAGTTGAAATAAAATGGAATAGCTTGGCTGGGTTCCTTGAACATAGTGGGACACAAAAGTTACTTGTTTTTGTCAGACCTCTCTTGGAAGAACTAGAGACCCATTTTGGATGCAGAGAGGCTTTATATACCTCCAAAATTCCAATACAGAGATGATTGCCCCAAAATCCATTTATAACTAAAACTAATCTTGTAAGTATAGCTTTTTTTTGTATATACTTGATCTATACTTGTAACACTTGATCTGAGTGTTATAGCTTTTTGTATAGCAAGCCTTGATCTGAGTGTTACCATGACATAAAAACACTGGAGACCATCCCTTTCCCTGTGGTCTCACAGCCAATCTGGGCTCAGCCACTGCTGACCATCTAGTCTTTGACAGGACTTAGAAAGAAGCATAATGTTTCAATCTTGGCCAAGATTCACCCTCATTATATTGTGCTTTCAGGATGCTTAGGATGGTGGTCGTGTTCACTAAGTTAACCTCACTCTAGAAACGTGTGCATGAAAAGCAGAGTGACAGACAATGCAGAGCAAACAACTGCCATGTTGGATTGGCTTTAGGACTGACTTGTTTGATAACTTAAGTCACCACTGTGCACCCACTTCCCAGCCTAGGACAAACTTGCATCAAATTAGGAAGTTCATTCAGTAAGGACACTGGGGGGAAATTCCTACAGGGATCACCACAATAATCCACAAAACCTAATGTGAAATTTTAAAAAAGGGGGGTAGTCAGAACAACTATGGATCCTTCCCACTATTTCAAACATATTTTGAAGTGCTAAGTGGAAACTGTGACATAATATGACGGTATCTTTGAATCCTATAGCAATATCCTATTTTAAATTGTATCCTATTTAAATTGTGGTGCCAATGGTAGGGCACCCACAATAATGCCATTGCTATTGGGAAGATATAGAAACAATAAGAGGTAGAAAAAAAAAGAAATAATAAGAGGTAGAGATTTTCTCTTTAATTTCTACCTGTCCGCTAGTTTGGAGGGTGGGGGGAGGTCCCTATGGTAGAACGAGTTCTTATGTAAAGTAATGTGAAAACTTTCTGACATTTGAAGTTCCATCTCATGTGGATGCCACCGAGCACCGCAGATCAATGTGAGTCAGTGAAATATGACAGACAAAAATGCCATGCTGATATTATTTTATTATTTACTCTAAGACACTTTTGCATAAAGAGACTTTCACTGGTTAATTATCATGACATCTTGCGGCAACAACTCCTCCATCCAGCCTTAGCCTCCACACCCTTCCCACCCCCATACACATATTGCAGACGTTTCTGGTAAATTGGTCATTTATTTTGTAGTTAGAAGATATGCAAGTGAAAGTATGTGAATACTAATAGATCAAGGAAGTATATATAATTAGAATGTTTTTGTGTATCTTTAGCACAGATTTTATCAGAAGCCTTTAAGATAATGTAACTAAGTACTGGTTTTCACTGCCTACTCTTACTCTGTATTTATCTTGCATAGAGGTCTCTGCAACTAAGTAATTACTGCCATTTGCTTAACTTGAGTTCCTTTATTGCATCATAATAGTAAACTGTATATTCTCAACCTTTATAATGTACAACTTCTATAAAGTTCTTAATGGCTTTGCTTTGTAAATAACTTAGATAGAATATTGATCAAAGAAGTAATCTGGTACAAAAGATTAACGTTAGCAAAAAACTTTGTGCCGCAGTTATGGGTCCAACATTATTACAAATCAAATCGGAGCTAATACCAGGGTTGAGCAAGGATGTACTGGTGTAAAGAACTGGGCTAAACTTCCAGTTTCCAATCAGTCATGTAAGAAGCTGGAAGTTGCCACTCTGTCCTAACACATAAAAACCGCTGAACAAACTAAAAAATCAACAACTCTTTTTAGATCCATCAGACAAGTGAGGTCACAGGATGAACCTCTGTCCCCATACCTGAGGAGACTGACAGCTGAGTACAGAATGTTACAACTTACCAGAGAAAAACCCATCAGTAGAAACTGCCGCTAGATCAGTGCCAGGTAAGGAAGCCTGAACTATACTTGACAAATTGCTGGAGGCTTAATGTGAACAAATTTAAGAGTTAAAAACTTCACAGGGACCCAGTCAAGGGAGACTGACACACTTTTGTGAATTTTACCTCCAGGAGCTCAGCCAGGTTCTCATAGTGAAAGCTAAGAAAAATCCCCCTTACTTCCAGCAGGGATAGGGGGAAATGAACCGCTTTGAAACATACCAGAGAGTTCTGTTCTTCTTAACAATGTCTATCCTTAGTTGAAACTATATAACCAGAGCCTGATCTGCTGGGGTTTTATTAGAGCCTAACTGACCCTAGAGAAGGGAAATACCCAAATCTAGGTCCCTCTAACTTTCTTTTTTTTTTTTTTTAAACTGTTTATTATTTTAATTTTTAATTTTAATTTCTTTATTTAGTTTCATTTCAGGAGTAGAATTTAGTGATTCATCATTACATATAACATCCAGCGCCCAGCCCAACAAGACCCTCCTTAATGCCCATCACGCATTTAGCCCATCCCTCCACCCAACACCCCTCCAGCACCCCTCAGTTTGTTCTCTGTATTTTGGAGTCTCTTATGGTTTGCCTCCCTGGTCCCTCTAACACTTTCCATGGGGGAAGGGAACTACTCAACTCCAACGCCCTGTAGCCATCCTGTTCCACAGGCTGGGGAAGTTAGGAAGTGGGCTAAGACGCACATGTGAAGTTCATAGACAGAGGTACAGGCTCATTGAACACTGAGACCTCATCATAAGACTATTGAACAGCTCCCCTACCCCACACTTACTATCACATTACTCGAGGCCTATTTAAAGTAGTTCCTTTTACCCAGTACATCAGGATCACTTATCAAGTAAAAATGATAAGATCTACTAAAAGGCAAAACCACAAATTGAGGAAACAAAAGTGTCAGAGCCAGACCCAGATATGTCAAGGATGTTAGAATTATCAAGCCAAAAAGTTTAGAAAACTTGGAGTAATGTGCTAAGGGCTCTAATGGAAAAAGTGAACAGCATGTAAGAACAGATGGGGAATATAAGCAGAGAGATGGAATTTCTGATAAAGAACCGAAAAGGAATGCTAGAGATCCAAAGCAATGTAAGTGGAATTGGGCTAAACAGGTAACTATTATCATTTCTTTTTTTTTTTTTTTTTAATTTTTTTTTCAACATTTATTTATTTTTGGGACAGAGAGAGACAGAGCATGAACGGGGGAGGGTCAGAGAGAGAGGAAGACACAGAATCAGAAACAGGCTCCAGGCTCTGAGCCATCAGCCCAGAGCCCGACGCGGGGCTCGAACTCACGGACCGCGAGATCGTGACCTGGCTGAAGTCGGACGCTTAACCGACTGCGCCACCCAGGCGCCCCTATTATCATTTCATTCCAAACGCATGACAAGAGTTTGAATAACTGTCATCCCCATTTCACAGATGTCACTTCTCTGAGGTAACATGGTCTTAAAACCTGGGTCTAAAGCCCTAACCCAAACAGTAAATAATATTGCCTCCAGATAATGATATCAGCTACTATTTTGTGCTATTTATCATGTACCGGTAATTACCGCAGGCATTTAAAGTATATCATATGACCTTGGTATAGTCTACTATATCCACAACCTTGTGAGGTAGTTGTTAGGTACAACTACAATGAGGTACTTTACAATGAGAAACCTGAGGTGTAGAGAGGTAAAATAGTTTGGCCAAAAATGTACACACTAAGAGATGGATATCATACGTAAAATAACATTTGTAAGGATACAGGTCATTTATTTTTAACCTGTAAGTTAAAACATGTATGGAACGTGAAGGTTGTAAGGCAAGATGTTCTCTGAACGATTCTAGTACTTCTTGTGTTACACTCACCATTTACATATATCCACTTTACTGCTCCGGACTGGGAGCCAGTATTAGGTGAAGGGAAAGAGCTCTGCTCAGCTCCTAACCCTACTACTTATTAAACTTGTGATCTGAAAGTATTCCTTCGTGCCTCGCTTTCCTCACTTACCACATGATAATAGGACCTGCTTCGTAGTGTCATTGACAGAAACATTGAATTCTTTTTTTTATTTATTTTAAGTAATCTCTATAGTCATCATGGGGCTGAAACTCACAACCCCAAGATGAAGAATCATACACTCTACTGACTGAGCCAGGCAGGCACCCTGAAAACACTGGGTTCTATCAGGTAACTTAAAGCAGGACATTGTATATAATAAGTGCTCAAAATAATAGCTGTCATTACTTAATTTTTTTCTTTAGAAGTACTGCTTTTAACCTATAAAATACAGTTTTTTAAAAATGTTTATTTACTTATTTTTGAGAGAGAGAGAGAGAGAGCAAGTATAAGCAGAGAAGGGGCAGAGAGAGAGGGAGACACAGAATCCAAAGCAGGCTCCAGGCTCTGAGCTGTCATCACAGAGCCCATTGTGGGGCTTGAACCCACAAACTGCGAGATCATGACCTGAGCTGAAGTTGGACACTTAACTAACTGAGCCACCGAAGCACCCAACCTACAAAATACAGTTTTAAAAGGAACCCATATTTGAATCATAAGTGGAAAAAACATTTCACTTAAATAACCACATGAAAATCTTAAAAATAAATACAATTAAACAATATTGTTGAATTCTGTTGCCAGCCAAGATTTCTGAGCCTAAGAATTATTCTCTGCTTGTTAACAGGGGAGATTTTGTGTTAGAGAGATGTGAAAATATGCTAACACTAACCTGAGATCTACTCAGAAGATCAGGGAAAAGATTGGAAAGAGAATAACTCCCTCACCATGTGAATCCATTTTATTTAAAGCTGGTATGTTATCGTCCTTCAAAAAGAAAAGTTCTTGCAATTCCAAAATTTAGAAAAAAAGCAGTATAACTGAACACTCCCTTTTATTTGCTAGGAACCATCTTTTGCTATAAATGTATATGTAACATATTTTTGTTCTTTTAAAACTGTGGAGGATATTTGGAGGGTATCTGAGTTATAAATCATCATCAAAAAGCAAGGAATGCGAACTCATGACCTAAGCCAGAGAAAGCTGGAGCCTTCATCATATTAAAAGGACAGTGATGATCTCTGCTCTGGAAAGGAGGTTCTGTGAACTGATGTCACCACGTGAGTTAAACAGAAGACCTTTTTGAGCTGTTCAGAAGTGACTGCACGTTTCACACCAAGTTGACAGAGAAAATCTGCTTCTGAAAAATTCCAAATAGCAAAGGAAACCACCATCGTAGTCTATGGCTGCTCTATTCCAAAACTTAGTTTCAGCAAAAGGTACGGCCAGTCTGGCTCTTTGAAAAGTCTAGAATTGCCAAACACCCTGAAGGGGCAGAGGGTATGAGAGGCAGCATGACATCGTAATAAAAGTGGCAGATGTAATGTAAGCAAGGATCTGGCTTGCTCAGGGAAAAAGGGACATGGGACTACATGAAACAGGAATGACTTTGAAGTGGGTCCTGACACAGCCTCTGGCCCTGTGAGGTCGTGCAAGTTGAGGCAAGTCATTGAGATTCGCTTACTACACTCTCTGAGACAGAGACGATGGTTCCTACCCGCAAAGTATGCTGGGAGGGTAGCTTGAAATCAAGCACACGAGCTACGCTGAAAATTCAACCAATTGTGGCAGAGACACAGACAAATGCAATGTGTGGACATTTCTTGAACCTTGTTTTTGAACAAATTAACTATAAAAAGAGAAAATTATAAAAAGAGAAAATCAAGTAAGAATTGCTAATATTGTTGGGGGTAGCAATGGTATTGTGGTCTTTTTTTAAGTCCTTACCTCTTAGGAAACAGAGAGAGTTATTTACAAGTAAAGTGACATAGTATCTGTGATTTGCTTTAAAATATCCAAAAAAAAAAAAAAAAAAAAACCACAAAAAAACAAAAAACAAAAAAACCCAGGGATGTTAGAGGAAACAAGAATGGCAGAAGATGATGGGTCGATGTAAATTCATTATTTTCTCTATTTTTGTGTGCTTTTGAAAATCCCCGCCCCTTGCTTTTTGATGATGACTTATAACTCAGATACCCTCAAAATATTCTCTACACAGGCTTTTAAAATAAATAAATTAAAAGACACCAATATCAGCCAATACATATCCTCTTGCTGTTTTCATCTTGATATTGTTGTAACAGCACAGTCAAGTGTAGAACTTCCTGAAAGCTTAGGCAGAGTGCTTGGCCCACACAATAAAAGGAAATGCCTTTATGTAGAGAAATCTGAAGACCAGCATAAACCCACAGAGAAGTAAGATTAAAGTGAAAGAGAGAAAGAGAGAGAAAGAACCGAGATCAGGACAAGAAGAGCTGACCAAGAGTGGTCTAACTTAGAGATAAATCTAGAAATTAAGTTTCTTCAAAATGAAATCAGACCACTACCAAACCCAGAAGAAACCCGAATCCATACCTTTGTTTAAGCTCAGGTCTTTCTTAGTCTTAAAACTGTGCATATTTTGCTTGCAGCCAAGCTTATGTTTTATTTTCATTATTTTTTTTTTCAATTGCTCCTTGGAAAATGGCTCTTTTTAAGGTTTTAATTTGATTGTGGCTTTGTCAAGAGGAAGAGATTAAATATCTCTCAGCCTTTGAAGGAGTCATTCACAAAAGGAGACAGCTTCAGGACCCTGATCACCAGAAAGACCAATTCAGGAAACCCCAACTGATTTAAGGAGCTTGGACAGATAGAAGGAAGAGGCTTTCAGAGATGGCTACAGATAGGCTGAGAAAGGTTCTGGATAATTCAGAAGATATATGTAGCATATACATTAAGTCAATAAAGAAAAGTTGTCAAAATCAGTCTGGAATGGATAAATATAATTTAGAAATTAATGTTTCCGTGTTCATTTTTTTTATCTACCAATAGGCAAAGCGGTACCTGTACCCTAACTACAGTGAGGTTTCAGTGACACAAAATATACAGAGCACTTCAAATATGTCTGGAACATAGCAAACACTGGGTAAATGGTAACTACTCTTAATATGCTTAAAACTTTGCCCACTATTCCAAGCAATTCTGGCAAAAGCAGATGCCTTTGATCTATAAATGCAGCTACGTGGGAAACACTATTCATTTTAAAAGCAGCCGAACAAGTCAAAGATACATAGCACTGTTAACACTTTTATGAAGTTCTACCTCCTCTCTCTATTATTCCACTTTTAAATTACAATCCCAGAGAGTTTTGGTCAATTCTCAAGACCTGTCAAAGTGCCTGTTCAACTCTGAGCATTATTTTTCTCTAGTGTGTTCTGATTTCAAGATTCTAGAATTAGATTCTAATATCCAATTTCGAATTTGTTTTCTAACTTCCTGATGATTTTTTGTTTTGTTTTTTCTCTTTTTCTTTTCTTTTCTTTTCTTTTCTGTTCTTTTTTTTTTTTTTTTTTTGGCTTATAGATAGGAGTAGACTTTCTACCAGAAAGAGTGATACGAATGTTACCGGCAAAGGCCTGGATAGCCACAAACATCTTCCAGGTCTGACCACAGCTGTAAAATCCCCATATTAGTCATTCCTTTGAGGGCATGACAGGCTTTTGCTAACTGTTAACTGTTAGCTGGGAAAGGAAACAGGTAAAGCTTTTGTCAGCTGTTAAGGCTCCTTCATTTGTCTTATCAATTTCCCCAGCATTCATTTATTTAATAAATGCGTTCACTTATTCGTTAAATAGTTCGACAAAAACATTATTGAATGCATACCAGATGGGTTTACAAAATTAAGCGAGTTATGCCTCCAGCCCCGAGGAGGCCCACTACCTAACTGTGCTCTTCTAAAGAGATGATCATAGAGCTAAGTGTGGAGTCAGTGCTGTCCCAAGGGCAGCTGTGGGAAGAGCCTCTGAGGTAGTTAAGACCATAATGTGTAAAAGAAATGAGACTTTAAGTGGCATTGGAGCAAAAAATGTCACTTGAGTAAATGTAATATGAAGGGGTTGAAGGGTAAGTTGTGGTGATTTGTGAAGGGCTTTATATGCTATGTATAAGACTGATAAAACCACATTTGTCTTTGAGAAAACCACCCTGCCAGGGTGTGATGTAGGGCAGTAAAGGGAGCTGGTGGTAAGCCTTCAAAAAGGAAGTAACAACCATCTATTGTTTAGGGCAATATTAGGGGGAACGGAAATGAAATGCAAGTTTGAACGCAATTCCAAACTAAAGTCAGTGAAACTCTATGTTGTATCACAGGACCATCACTGAAACTGGTGTCCTAGGAGGCACCCTAGGAAGCACCCCCCCACCACAACTTTCTCTGGCTCCTAATGTCCTGCTACCTCCCAATCCCCACACAAATTCACTCTATCACCAAGTCCAGTTGGTCCCAAATCCTAAATTGCTCTCTGACTCTGTTCTCTGCCTGCCATCCTTACCACCATGGTCTTAATATCAGGCCATCTCTCCCATGGACTATTTCGTTAGCCCTTTATTTTACTGTTGCTAAACTCATCTCTTTCATAGTTGTTCTTATACCCTGTCACAATGATACGCTAATGAAATTTGATCATGTCACCCTCCTGGTTAACATTTTCCAATTATTTATAGGATAAAAGATTAGCTTAGTTATCAATTAATAAGATACCTACTTCTCCATCCTCAGTGGCCAAGGGATATTTTTGTTTGCTTATACGCTAAGGATTTCTGGTTTGAATCTCTACTTCACACATGTCCTTTGTGTCATGAAACCAATCACATTCTTTCGACGAATTTTGACAAATTGTGTAAAAATTTCACGGAGACATTTGATTGACTTATCAAGGCATTCAAAGCCCTCCATAATCTTTCCCCAATTTATTTCCAATGTGATTTTTCCAAATCTTCTACTCAAACCACACAGATCTACACATTGTCCTTTCATAAAACACATCATCTACTTTGCCACTTCAAAGTTCAGCTCAAGCTATCCTTCTTGTGTGGAACTTGCTGCTTTTTTCTCTGTCCTTTCCAGGACCTAAACATTCTCTACATCTGTCTTGCTCTGTGAAGTGTCCCAGGTTACCTCGGCCACAGAGATCACTCCCTTCTCTGAAATGTCCTGGCACTTAACATCTCCACCATTCATTTGCAGTTAATCACCAGTTTCTGTCCTGTGATATTACTAGATTGTTGTATTCTATTATTATCTATCTCTTGCATTGTTTTATAATGTTTAAAGTGTTTGTGTTTTATTTCCTGAACTGGACTGTAATTTCCTAACGCTAGGACTTTGACCAATATTACTATTATCTTTTAGGCCCTACATAGTATCTCATATATAGTTGGTATTTAATTAGTATTTGACATGTTGACTGACATTTCTACACAAAAACATTATGATTGGAGTTCATGAGCTAGAAATTGTTTGAATTAATGAACATCATCTTTTACTTAGTAAACATTATTTTAGGAGAATAAGTGCAAACACATCAATTACTTTTTTTGTTAAATTTTCCCAGAGAGACAAGAATATATGAGTTTGCTTTATAAAACAATTCTTGGGCACAAGAATTGTAGGGCACGATTCCTGGTTTAATTATACTGCCTGCTGAGCACAGAAAACCTTCCCTTGTATGAACAGACCATGAAGGAGGAAGAATGAGGAGGAAGGGTCAAGATGGACAGATAAAAAGAAAGGGGAAGATAGAGAAGAGTAAGGGAGAAGAGGAGGAGAGGGAAGAGGACAAAGAAAAGGGAAGGGGTAGATGAATAAGAAGGAGAAGGGCAAGAGAAGGGAAAGGTGCTCTTCTGATTAAGTTGGTGGGCAAAGCTGCTTCCAGAAAAGGATCCTGTTTCTAACTAAACCAGTTTTGATCATTTTCACCCTCAAACATCTCATGTACAATATAAACTAGATTTTTCAGTGACATAGTCAAGACTGTCTTTGAAGGCCATTCTGATGGCTCAGAGGAAGGTAAGACTGCAGTCACAGAGGGCATGTCAGCAAAGAGCCAAGGAGAGCCAGAATTACAACACTGGAAAGAGAGACAGGGCTTTGTAAATGTTTCACAGGTTAAAAAAGAAAATTGACTCTCCTTACCAAGATTTTAATGACTTCTTTCCATAATTGACAGGGGTGGTGCATAAAGCAACATAAATGTTATTATAATTAACTATAATATAGAAAGCATGAAACTAAGTTACAGAAAATTCCAAAATCACCATTAGGTTTACAATGTCTCCGCTCCACTACACCCCCCCCAAACACTCACATGCAAAAGCCAACAAACTGATTCCTCTTGCACAGTTTTATTTTAAAAGCAGACACCTTTTAAAATCTGCTTTCTTCAGGGCTCCTGGGTGGCTCAGTCAGTTAAGTGTCTGACTCTTGATTTCTGCTCATGTTATGATTTCATGGTTCATGAATTTGAGTCCCACATCGGGCTCTGTGCTGACAGTGCAGAGCCTGCTTGGAATTCTCTCTCTCCCTCTCTCTCTTCTTTTCCCCACTCATACTGCTCTCTCTCTCTCAAAATAAACAAACTTTAAAAAAAATCTGCTTTATTCATAGCTGGCAATGGACTATTAAGTCCCATTCCATTCTTGAGCCTTAATCCAACTTTGTAAATTATTACAACTAAAAGCCTAAGTAGAATTGAAGAGACTGTGAGTGTGAAGATGTTCAATAGCTTGGGGTCTTCACAGTTTTGTAGTTGAGATCGTCTCTTAGTGTCTCATATGCCTAGAAAAAAATCACTGAAAAACATGTCATTCCTGAAAGGACAGGGAGATGGCAATCCGAAGTGGTGAGAAGGTGAAGTATATCACTTCTAATGAGGTAAATGGTGCACCTGCCTCTGCCTGCTTCCTCTCTTTGACAACGCAAGTTACTTCATGTGGTGAGAAAGCAAGTGTTGAAGCAGTATCATTATTTACTAGAAATCACATGTCATGAGTTCAGTTTTTTTTTTTTTTTAAAAGAGGAAGTTCAGACTAGGCAAAACTTGGGTCAACAGATGGCTTACGTAAATATGTAGGGTAGATATGACTAGAAAACTACAGCCCTGACAGCCTCCCACAGAAAACAACCACCAGACCCAGAGCCCCCCTCTCCTTCAAAGCAAAGCCTCCCAGCAGACAAACACGAATGAAAGGCAGTCACAACTCAACCTAGCACAAATAACCAAATGGCACAGTTACCTTTGTGATGTGATTTCAGAAGTACATACGCACACACCACTTCCTTCCACCTAAAAAAGAATCTTTGACAGTTTTTTGAAATTGCCCTGTTTCTGCCAAAGCACACATAGACGTGGTGTGAACTGAATTTCCTTGAATATTTTGTAAAAGAAGAAAGTTTAAAGCACAACTTAGGAAAGACGTAGAGACCAATCCTTACTCTTTTCCTTCATACATTTTCACATGTATTGATTATGTGACCATTTTCGGAAGATTAGATTGAAATGGAATTATCATGAAGATCCTCTTTATCTCTCAAACCTAATCACCTCTCTCTGCTCCTCCCATGAGCATTTGCCACAGAGTCCTTGGTTAAAATCTCATGCCCATGGTAGTCTGGGAACATGTTGTTTCCCTCACCATGGTGCTGTCTTGGCCACGCAGGCAGATGAGCTTCCTGTCACTGTTACTCTTCGGCCCAGAAGGGGCTCCACAGTGAAGCCTGTGCTGGCTATCACATCTGTAAGCATACATTACAAATTCTGCCAACCCTCTGATGCTAATTCATTTTCCTTCTCAGCACTTCTCACTTTGCTCTTCGCACTTTGTGTATTGAAAATACAAGCTCTATTTGAAAGTTAATTCAACCAATGTATCTGAGCACCTAACCTATGCCAGGCACTATTCTAGGGCCCTGTGGTGTGGCAATGGACAACAGATAAAGGTCCTTGCCCTCAAGAAGCTCACATTCTAGTGGTGAAGTAATAGTGTTCCTATGATAAACATAATCAACAAGGAAATAAATGTTAGGAGGTATCGATGCTTTAGAGGAAAGCAAAACTACAGAGCAAGTTAAAGAGGACCAGGATTGTTGGTTTGTGTGGGTAGGAGTACATTGCAATAAGAAATAGAATCAGAGTAAGCCTCAGAGAGAAGGTGAAATTTGATCGAAGAACTGAAGGAGGTGAGGGTGTTGGCCACGTAGGTATCTGATGGATGGAAGGACATTCCAGGCCAGGGAACCACTAACATAAGGACCTGAGGCAGAAGCATGTGTGGCAAGTTCCAAGAACAAGAGGGTGTTGTGGCGAGAGTTGAACAAGTGAAGAGTGGGGGAGAGAAGGTCTTAGCATCAATGGGAGTCAAGTTCAGACACAGTCTTTTACTCTGAGTGAAACCAGGAGCCTTTGCAAGGTTTGGAGCAAAGTCAGAAAATGATCTGGCTGATGGTTTAGAGGCTCATTCTGGCCTCTGGGTTGACAATAATCTGTGGAGAGGTAAGAGGAAGAGACCGAACCTAAAGGAACACTGTTGTATGTCTGGTCCATGGGATACAAAAGTGTTTGTTGAATGAATTAATATATGCATGAATGGAATTTGGAGGCTAAAGGATGAGACAGAGTCCTTCACAAGCATGAAGTAAAGGGTCCTATGTTTTCACATCTTTGGGAATCAGGCAGTACATTAAGATCACAGATTATAATTATGTGTATGGGAATGTGTATGTTTATATACATACATCTAAATAGTTACTGCTTATCTTCTGTGTGAAAAGCACTTTTAATTTTGACAAATGCCTTCATGTAATTTATGCTACATGTACAAATGTGTGCATAATGTAGTGTTCATTAATGCCAAGCTCCATATAATAGGGATATTTTCATTTCCTGAAAAAGAGGGTATTCTACTACTGTGAAGCTGAGGTCAATTTTTTTTTTTAATTATGAACTTTTTGGAAGAAATCTGTCCTCACAGACTAAAGGTCTGGTTTCAATTCCCATTTGGGTATATTACTTTGAAAAGAGAGAAAAGCTTGTATAGCCACAGATTTTTTTCTGAACCCAAGAAACTTCTAGTAAAGATTTAAGCATGTAAAAGGACCAAAAGGGTGAATCTGGATAGCCCTATACAAACCCATCTGGAAGAAAAAGGAAGGACCAAAGGCTATGAGCAGTAGATTCATATATGAAGATCAGCGGAGTAAAATGTACTATGTTTAAGCAAGCCAGGGACGCCTGGGTGGCTCAGTCTGTTGAGGGCCAGACTCTTGATTTCGACTCAGGTCGTGATCTTGAGGTTGTGCAATCAAGCCCAGCAACAGGCTCGCACTGAGCGTGGAGCCTACTTGGGATTCTCTCTCTCTACCTCTCCCTCTGCCCCTCCCCTGCTCTCTTTCCCTCTCTCAAAATAAATAAATAAACATCTTTTTTAAATGTCCATATAGTTTCAAGATCCACAGTGTCAAAACTGGGCAGTCTTAAGATTTGAAGAAATCGTCTCATCCCTCTAATTATTCACAAATATTTATCAAGCATGTACTGTATGCCTGACACTGGCAATGCAAATTGAAAGAAAATTAGCTCTTGGGCAAAATGAAAATGTTTTACACTTTTAGTTTATAAAATACAAATATGCATACTCTGTATCTGTGATATTAAAATTTAGTGGGGAGGGTTGATTAGAGGAAAAGATGTCTAGAGAGACTCTTTAGGAGGGCAAAAACAAACAAAAAGACAGAGAAATATATATCTACTGAGAAACAAGTGATGATAATACAATACGGTAACTGCAGCAATAGGGGAAGTACAGGTGTTGTGGAAACCAAGCACATCAAAGTCGATATGAAAGGGGAAATCAAGGAAGGCTTCCTGGGAGAAGTCACACCTCAACAGAGCTGTAAAGGATGACCACTAGGATTTGTTCAGGCAAGCAGAATCAAGGCAGAGGAAGAACTTGTGCAAAAGACCTGGACAATCACTCACACAGACTTTTACTGAGCAAAATCCATATAAAACCCTAAATTGTATGGCTTGGCTAATTTGGCCAGTTGATTCATGAAATCAGAGAAAATACCAAAAACTGAGAGCTGAATTTGTATCACATTTTGGACTTCAAGTCTGTCCTCTCTTACATAATGGGCTTTCTTTCCATTGTTTGCCACTATCACAGTGAGGCCTTCACCACCTCCTGCCAGAAAATTCTAAGCCTCCTTATTTGTCTCCCACCGATCTCCCTATAGCAGCTGAACAACATAGTGACCTTAGGAGGTAATGTGTTAAGTGGAGCTACCTGGAGAAGGCCCCCAGTGTCCCCTTCCTCTCTTCCTCTGCTCCCAAATCTTCGTGTTGATCCAAATCAACTCCTGGTCCCACCAGCTAAGTGTTTATAAATGAGGCTGTGAACCACTGGACGAGAGTATTGGAGTATTAAGTCCATAGTTCTTAAAATCTCATTTTAATTCTAATTTTTAGAACCTAACAAATGGTACAGACCTTTCCTCTTTGATCCAGTCACAAATATTTAAAGTTCCTATGATGTGCCAGGCACTGTTCTAGTCACCGATGGTATAGCCAGAACAAGGAGACAAGGTCTTTCACTCGCAGAGCTTGCTTTCTCAAGGAGCAAATGCAAATGGAAAGTTCACGAACAAATACATTACTTTCAATTAATAGTAAGTGTTATGAAGTAAATTTTAAAGGGCTAATGGGTTAAAGAGTGGCTTTAGATAAGGAGATGGGGGGGATAATTATAGGAGGTGATTTATGAGCTGAACCTGAATGATAAAGAACCAGCTACTCGACTGAGGGAAGAGAGCCCTAAGCATAGTGAACAAGTACAAAGGCCCTAAGATGGAAGTGAAAATGCACAGAGGAAAAACTGATGGTGGGTACACACCTATATAGATACACTGTTCTTAAATATAATTTTAAGTATAAATGGTTTAGTAGACTCTGCTACCCTGCAAATGCCTCCCAGGAACCCCAGAATCTCCCCCAAACCAGCAAGTAAAGAGTTAATGTCTCTATAACCCAGCACCTCTGTTGACCTGGCTACTTTCAATGTGACTGACCAGAATTCATGCCATATCAGTTTTTAATTTTAATATCACCTTTACACTAAGGCATAATACACATAAAATTATTGTACAACTTCAGGGGTGAACATGGAAGTCCTAAAATCCATCTTATATCCTGGAGGTTATCTAAATCCTAGTTTTATCTGCTCAAGAGACAAGAGCAGACAGTGGTTGCACATGTGGGAAGCAGATGTTGTGGGTTTGAATCCTAGCCCAGACACTTCCTTAGCTACGGGACCAGGGGCAAGTTGACTAAAATTTCTGTGCCTCAGTTTCCTATAAAATGAGAACAGTGGTAAAGCCTCATTTGTGAATTTAGTAATATAGGGCATGTAAATCACTTGAAAGACTTTTGGGACATTATGAATTATTATAATGGTTATTACATGAATTATGAATTCATGCTAAGCTACGCCTACCACCCAAAGTCCAACTCATCCCATTCCATCATCATAACGTATTTTTTCTTCGTTTCCATCGGCTAAATTTCTACCAACTTACAAAGCTCAGATAACATGCCATAACCACCATGAATTTTCTATTGGTACCGGCTTCCGGAAAAGCTATTTTCCTCATCTGAACAACTATTAGTACGCCGTTTTTCCCATTAGTCTAATCATTTACTATCTTACAAGGTGATTTTGTATACAGCTGACCCTTGAAGAACACAGGTTTGAAATGCTTGGGTCAACTTATACACTGATTTTTATTTATAAATACATCACATTACTGCAAATGCATTTTCCTTATGATTTTCTTTTTTTGCCAAAGGGAAAAAAATAAGATATAATAAAATAAAGCTACAAAGGTCTAAACCACAAATACTAGTTGACTTGTCCTTTACAGCAATTTTACTTTTCTTCCAAACATGAATATTAGCGAAATTAAGTTAAAATCGAGTTATATCTACAGAAAGATAATTTTCTATCAAGGAGCAGATTTCTGAAAAATGCTGAGAAAATAACATCTAGAAAGAGTGAAAATTACTATGAAATGGAAAACAGATTCTTACAGCAGCTTTAGGATGAACACAACTGGAAATATACAACAGAATGAAGTTGTCAGGCTTGAAATAGCACCTTGGCTATTTAATCCCACGCCCCCACGTCGTGCCCCACCCCCCTCCCAGACTTTGGTCTCAATCACTGATATGACTCTAAACAGAAAAGTAAATTATTTGAATAGTCTGGGACATGGCCCACAACTACGCTTTACAACTCTCATTAGAGGGTCTAACTCCCGTTTTCTAGTATATTCAAGTTACAAAATTCATTCCAATCTGGATAATCTTAAACAGGCTCCCTTCTGTCTCAGTTTTATTTTAAAAGTTGATAATAGGGTAAAAATATTAAACTGCACCTACTTCTGCTGATTTATATATAAGAGGGAGCTATGATTTCCCACCTACTAAAATACAGTATTTGGATATATCCGTTATGATTTTCTTAATAATGTTCTTTTCTCATTTATTGTAAGAATACAGTATATTAAACATGTAATATACAATATGGGTCAATCAACTGTTTATGTCATCAGTAAGGCTTTTAATCAACTATTGGCGAATAATAGTTAAGTTTTGGGAGAGTCAAAGTTATACTCAGATATTTGATTATGCAGGGGTTGGTGCCCTTAACCTCGAAGTTGTTCAAGGGTCAACTGTACAGATTTTACATACTTTGCTGGACTGTAAATCATTTAGAGCAATACTGTGCCATAAAAATATGGTTTGACACAGGCAAGTAATTTGAAATATTCTAGTTAGCCACATAAAAAAATGTTTCTTAAATGGGTGAAATTAACTTTATGGAGTAAGTAATAATATGTTTTATTATATTATTTATATCTATATTTTATTATTCTATATTTTGTTTCACTCCATAACCAAATATTATAATTTCTATAAAATCAACATAAACAAATGATTAATGAGTTATTTTATATTTTTTGTACTGAGTCTTTGAAATCTGTTCTGTACTTTATACTTACAGTACTTCTCAATTTGGACTAGCCATATTTCAAGTGCCCCACACATGACACATATGGTTAGTGGCTATCGTTTAGAACAACACAGTTTTAGGGCATGTATTATCCTCTATATCTCTGTATTTTTCATAATGCCTAGCATAATACATTCCCTATTTCAGAAGTTCAATTAATATCTGTCAAATTCATTAATTACTGATTAACTTAACATCAGTACCATATCTAATGGCATGACAAACATTTCTACTATTCATAATGTAAAAAGTAAAAACACGAAAACATAATTTTAGCATCTTTAAAGAATACGTTTACTCTTTGAAGTGATAAAATGAATTTTTCAATTATATTTCTTATTAAGAATACAGTTTGGAAGGACTAAGTCCTGGATCATAGAAGAAAATAGTATATACAGCAATAAGATTATTTGTTTGACCTATTAGGAGAAACAATTCAATCCTACTTTCCTGAAAAGAATAAGAATTTTAGGTAAGAGTAATTCACTCTTAAAACAAGTGTACAGGATTTTATAAGCCTGAATGAAAATATTTTGATGTTGTTTTCCCATTCCCCACATGACATTTCCTAAAAGTGTTGTGTTGTTCAATGTAGTCTGTGTTTTCATAAGTTCTTTCCCAGTTATTCTTATGCAGTTACAGAAAATGAATGACATTATTTCTATAATCATTAAGAACATGTTGTCAAGACCGGATCAACCTGAATTGTTGCTATTAGAAAGTTGAGGTGCACCCGGATAGATCCTGGAGCGCCTGGGTGTCTCAGTCAGTTAAGCATCTGACTTTGGCTCAGGTCATGATCTCACAGTTCATGGGTCCAGTCCCACATCAGGCTCTGTACTGACAGCTCAGAGCCTGGAGCCTGCTTCGAATTCTGGGTCTCCCTCTCTCTCTGCCCCTCCCCTGCTGGTACTCTGTCTCTCTCTGTCTCTCAAAAAATAAATAAACGTTAAAAAAAATTTTTTTAAAGAAAGTTGATATGAAAGGAAGTGAAAATCCTGATCTGTATTCCACCACTCTAAAATTATATGCCCACTCCTTCCTTATCAACTTTATTCCTGCCTTTCCTTTTCACCTTGCGTATCTATGTGCCTGAAGTATAGATTGTGGTGGAGAATCACGAAGAGTTAACAAAATATGGTAATTGGAGAAGTAAAATAACTTACCTTTGGCAACTTCAATGGCAATTTGCAAATTGGCAACTGACAAAGGTTTTCATCCAGTATAGGAGATTGATCCAAGTTGTGGACTATCTTTTCTTTAGGTACTTTATAAACTACAATGGTGCCCTTATAATGAGGGCAGCTATAGTTTCCAAATTCATCCACCTCTTTGATTTGGAGTTCCAGCCTGGGTTTTCTTTGTAAATGAAAAATAAGCTTGTAATCTTTTCCATAATCCTTTCCATTGCCTAAAAAGGAGTGAAATGCATTTGTTACTACTAAGATATACCACTTTGCCTTATTTAAATTTTTAAAATCCTAACTATTATTCCATTTTTAATACAATTTAAGCTTTTTTTGGTATCACTGACTCTTGCCAAAATATTAGCAGCGACAGACTGAAACTGTAGATTGCTAAAAAGACTTCTTTTTTTTTTTTTTTATGTGTTTATTTATTTTTGAGAGAGAGCCTGAGTGCGGAAGGGGCAGAGAGAGAAAGGGAGACAGAGAATCCCAAGCAGGCTCTGTGCTGTCAGCAGAGCTCGACACAGGGCTGAAACTCAAGAACCTATGAGATATGACCTGAGCCAAAATCAAGATTCGGATGTTTAACTGACTGAGCCACCCAGGTACCCCAAAGATTTCTTATCTGTAATTGGACCAGGTGTTGTCTGGCTGCTTCTAGACCTAATAATCTTTAATTTTCTCTTTCCATTCCATTTTACTCTAACAAAAAAGTATTGAAAATATTCCATTCTTTCTATGGTTAGAAAATTACATTTATCTTTCAATAATTGTCTTTTGTCTCTCCTCTAAGTATTCATAGCATATTGTACCCTATCATGACCTCACAATAGGCATTCTAGATATGTAGTAGCCACTAGCAGCACGTGGCTTTTAAAATTAATGGTGAAATTAATTAAAATTAAATAAATTGGAAATTTACTCCTCTGTCACTCTAGCCACATTTCAAATATTTCATAGCAACAGATGTCTATTTCATAGCAACATATGCACCTTATGGACAGTGCAGATACAAAACATGTCCAGAATCACAGAAATAGAGATGTTCTAGGGGCACCTGAGTGGTTCAGTGGCTTAAGAGTCCAAGTCTTGATTTCAGCTCAGGTCATGATTTCATGGTTTAAGTTCCTGAGATCGAGCCCTGCGTTGGGTCCACACTGACAGTGAGGATCCCGCTTGGGGTTCTCTCTCTTCCTCTCTCTCTCTCTCTCTGCCCCTCCACCACTTGCGCTCACTCCCTCTCTCTAAAAATAAATAAATGGAAAGAAAAATAGAGGTGTTCTAGCTAAACTTCAAAATGAAATAGCTACTAGATTCATGTTACTGAAATTTTTATTGAAACCTGATTAATTCCCCAAAATAAGGGTATATCTTTTCAACTGCTCACTGAAAATACAAGAACTCTAGTGAAGGTAACCTTTCACTCATGGGGTTTTACCATGACAGTTTTACCTTGCCATTCCAATAGCGATGCCATTTTCCCTAAGACATGTAGCATTACCCTTAGCAAAATTTAAATGTAAGCTACATTGTAGCAGTCAAGATAAGAGTGTTTCAAATGTTGAGATCCAGATCCAGCTGGGGCCAGCCCCAGCTACTTATCTACATTGTAATATTTATCTGGTTCTTTCCCATCTCTGAACTTATTGGAGGCTTAACTTTCTTATCTTTAAACCAAGAGAAATAAAACTTACCTTCTGGGATTGTTCTGAGAACGAAAAGAAATAACATGGATAAAATGACTGGCACAAGACGTAGCACATACTAAGTGCTCAGCAAATGATAGTAATAATAGCAAATGATAAGAAAGAAGCAGGACCCTTCAACTGTTTTTGAATTTGTATGGTAAAAACAAAAAAACAAAAAACATTTTTTTCAAATATATCAATGTGAAGCTTTTATATCTAAGTTGCAGCTTCCTCCTACACCTAGAAGCCTGAACATTGACGACTCAGAGCTCTTTCTCGCGGAAAGCCTTCCCACTTTGAGAAAACCTTCCCAATGAAATCAGAGTTCAATAAGGGATGTACATGACACCAATATTTTTTTCCATGTCGGACTGCTAGAGGTCATTTTGGTGAATCTCTAAAGCACACAGTTAAATCTAGAATTTGAATAACTCCAGGTTAGGAAAGGTGCTAGAGTATGTCTCTACAAAAGTTTGTATTTAAGAGACAACGTGGCTACTTGAACAGAATGATCCCTAGGACGTCCTAGGAAAGGAATGACAAGCCATGGCTTCTTGAATGTTTCCTGCTGGTAAAAAAAAAAAAAAAAAAAAAAAAAAAAAGATAAATTTTTGAAGTCACCAAAATGTCATCTAGTAAATTAGATAAATTAGAATTTTTAGATCACTAGAGTAACACCTGGCAAACTTCTCCGTGCTACTGGAGTTGCTACTTTGGTCCCAATAGAATACAACTTAATAAATCTCTCCTTCTGTCCTTTGAAAGATATTCCCTGCCGTGTACACAATTATTCATGAAGAATATTTATATGCAGGATATAAAGACTGAAGGTGAAGCAGAGCTACATTGATTCAATTTAGATCTTAAATTTATCTGCCTCTCACTGCCAGTTAATTTTTTAAACTAAAGATCTGTAATATAATATGAAATGAAGATGAAAGTGTTGAGGATTTACAGTAATAAATAGCATGATTTTAGTGTTATAAATAGAAACCTTACATTTTTTTAAGTTGGAATTTCATTGTTGCCAAGAAATAGCACTATATTTTGAATACCCCTGTCACAGCGGGCGGGGGGCAGGGGGGGGACAAGCAGCACAAAGAAATTGCACTATTCTTTTTTTTTTTAACTATTTATTTTGAGAGAGAGAGAGACAGAGACAGAGAGCGCATAGCAGGTGAGGGGCAGAGAGAAATAGACAGAAACCCAAGCAGGATCCATGCTGTCAGTGGAGAAGCCCAACACAGGGCTCAAATTCACAAAACATGAGATCATGATGTGAGCAGAGATCAAGGGTTGGACACTTAACTAAGCCACCCAGGCACCCCGAAATTGCACTATTCTACTTTTTTTTCCCTCCCACATTGGCATATTTAGAGGAGAAGTAAAAACAAAATCCATTTACTGCATTCCAAAATTATGAAATCAACCATTAGCTGACCTTTTGAGAACCTCTTTCTCCTCAGCATATTATGTATACAGTTCCTAGAAGAACTTGGAACAGTAGCTGTTCAATAAATATTCATCATATGAAGAAATACAAAACTTATTTATATTTTATGAGCTACTAGGCATACCTCATAGAGATATCTTTTCTTCTCAATGAGGGGAATTGGAATATTTTTCAAAGATGACATAGAAAGTAAAAATGTAGAGATATATGCTTTTGCTTAGAAACATCAGATGAGTAAGTGATAAGTGAAAGGTAGCAAAATGGGGAACCAAATGAATCTAAAAGAACCATTGGTTCAGGGCATTTCTGTATTCCAACACCTCTCTACCACCTCTACCCCTAAGCCACCATCATTCCTTGCTTAATGGCTCATTAACTCGTCTCCCCAATCCTTCCTTTGCCTCTGAGATTATAACTGTTTGAAAATCTATTCTATGATCTAACTCAGATCATGTGACTCTTCTGTTAACAAGATGGCTGCCCATTTCACTTAGAATGAAAGGCAAACTCGTTGCCTTCAAGGAACGATCAGTACTCATCTCCTCTCCTACAACTGTGCTCTTACACCCTGTCTATCACCCATTTCAGCCTTCTTGCTGTTCCTTACATATGTCAGGTACATGTCTGCCGCTGCTAAGTAGCACTTGGACGCCCTCTGCCTGGGACAGACTCCCCTGCTATAGGATTATGGCTTCCTTTCTCACCTTCTTCAAGTCTCTGTCCAAATGTCACTTTCTCAAAGATGGCTTCCTTCATGAGTCTATTGAAAATTGCAATTCTGCCACTCTCTGTGAGACTCTTGATATCCTTTCCTTCCCTTATTCTTCTATAAGGCACTTTTCCTCCCACCACACTGCACATTTTATTTACTTATTTGCTTCTCTGTCTCTCCCTAGTAGAATATAATGCACACAAAGGTAAGGAATTTTCATTGAATGAATAAAAGGGTGGTTATCCCAACATCCTACACATTTCTGGGAAAGTCACTTCTCTGGGCTAAAGGGCATTCAGGGCCACTTTGACACACACAAACCTCTTTAAGGCATTAGTAGATGTTACAGGTCATGCTAGAGTGTCATTATATAAAATTTTCTGTTTATTTCCCAGCATTCTCTGGATTCTGGGTTTAGGTGACATGTAGTGGAAAGTTTAATTCTGAATCAACAGCTCTAACCTGGAGAATGAAGGCATACTCTAGCTTATGTTCAGAAGAATGCCAAAGGCTGATGTAAAAAGCAAGGGGATTACCTATCTTAGTTTTTCGTAGAATTAAAGTAAATGGTGCATGACCTCACTCAAAAGAATTATATGTATTCTATATAAATAAATATAAAATTTTTAACATTTCTCAAAGGGCAGATGTCTGGATCCATTAATTAAAATTTTAAATATTTTTAATACTTTTAAAATTTTAAATAATTTTAATCTTTCCCAATGTTTTGTCTTCATTCTTCCAACAAATACTTCCAGCTGTCAGGTACCACACTAGGTGCTGGGAATTGAATGGTGCCCACTAACAGGACAAGACCTATTCTCATGGGACAGTACTCAGAGAAACTGACATCCATCAAACAATTAAATGAATAAAGACTGTATCTATGGCCATGTCCACAAAAGAGTAAGATAAGAACTGACATAATCAGAAAAGATGGGGAACACTTTTCTAAACATGATCATCAAGGTGAGATATGAAACTACAGTAGGAGGTAACTGGAGGTGGGCGGGGTAGATGGGTGGGGTGGAGAACCCTCCAGGCAGGCATTATCTGATTGTATGCCTTTTTGAGATTCACACCAGGCTCTAATGAAAGGATGAGGTGTCAATTTTTTCCTGAGAATCTTGCTCCCCTTAGATGGAGAAAAATCCAGTGAGGCCACAGATCCGAGCATAGGTCTCTAAGAAAGGCAAAGCAGAAACAAACCTGGCATCGTGCCTGATTCATTTCCCTTGAGTGAAGATGAGTTCTTCCCCATTCCTTACATGGAGGAATTTGCACACAGGCTGGCTAACCTCAAGAACTCTTACCCTCGGTACCACTGCCTGTGAGATGCATAGCAACTCACTCCTGTTTATGGCACTAGGTAAACACAGCTGCTGTCCTAAATATTACAGGAAAATCATTGGCATCTTTAGTTTGGGTGGGACACTTCCAGTTTTTTACTGTCTCCTAGAGAGATTGTTCCAGGGTGGACACTGTGGTTTCTGTTTCAGAAGCCCAGTACTTTCCTTCCTTCATCTCTTCATCCTTCTCTTTCCCTTTTTCTGATACCCTCGTTACTCACTCACTAAGTCCTGCCAGCTGACTCAGACGGCTGGGACTCCGCATGCGCAAGTGGAAGAGACAGTTCACGTTGGGACACTTTGCGTCTTGTTTCTGAGATACAGAAAAAGGGCAGCCTCAGCTTCAAGCTGCATCATTTTTGTGACAACAAAGAGCCAACAGAGCTTGGATTAATTTCCAGAATCAGAGAGAAAATAGGCACCATTAAAAATCAATGAGATCTGTGTCGATTTATAAGTGAACAGAGAATATTACTTCAAGTCAACTCTACTGCAAGATTCCTGGGCCAGAAATCCCCATAAACCCCAAGCCTGAATTCTCCCCTACACTTCACCTTTACCTACATACCTGTTAGATTCTATTCCATCCCAAGGAAATAAGTTACAGAGAAGCAGTTGAATTAAAAAAAAAAAAAAAAAAAAAAAAATGGCGGTGGGGGGGGGGGGGGATGGCAACTTCTCCAAAAATCTTTTTCTTTCTTCTCTCACACAGCTGTTTTCTCTCTGTGTTCTCCTTTTTTCTTCCTCTTCTCTTTCTTTTATCTCCTTTTCTGATCTCTTCCCTCATTTCTCCTACCTTATCCTGCAACCTCCCGTATTCATTCACCCTGTTTGTTGGTCTTAGTATTTCCATAGGTTCACTCATTCACTACATTCCTATTGAAAGCTTTTCCTGGGCCAGGCATTCTTCTAAGCTCAGGGATCCACAGCAGGAAAGACATAGCCAGTACCTTCCTGAATTTACATTCCGAGGAAGAACATAAGTGTATGAGCAAAGAGTAAGTAAACAAATAAAAATAATTTCACATTGTGGTATGATTTATGATGGAAGCAAAAAAAAAAAAAAAAAAGCCCTAGAAAAATATGAGGATGGGAGGTAAGCAAGGTACGTCATCTACCTCAGAGGTTCTTAGCCACTGTTGTGCCATGAACCCTTTTGGAGTTTGGTGGTGAAATCTATTAATTGTTTCTCAGAGTGGACTTTTAAATACATAAAATAAAATGTGTGGAAGTATAAATAAGACAATCATACTGGAATATAGTTCTAGATACACATCTCTTGGGAGTCGTGATCAGTCCGCTGATCCCAGATTAGATTCTTTGTAGGACATAAGAAAGAGTTTGGATATTATGTTAAGTAGAATAAGAGATAATTGTCAAGTGCTTAATGTGGGGGGAGGGCAATAAGGCATGATTTATATTTTTAAAGGATCACTATTGTTCCTGTGTAGAAATAGACTTCACATGGCTCTTAGTGGAGACAGAGGAGCATTTAGGAGGCAATTGCAAGGGTGTATGAAAGAGATGATCCTCGCTCGGATTCAAGAGTATTCACGGAGAAGACTGTTTCTAGAAGAGTGTCACCTTCTAGAGTCAGCCTGTAAGGGAAGATGCATCCCTGATAAGGGAAGAAAGAGATTGAAGAAAAAGCAAATAAGTCTTTTTCTTTCCCTACTTTTCATAAGCCTCCCCTCAGTTCTCTGAAGTTTTCCTTGGTGATACAGGTTTAACGAAGGCCTTCAGAAGCTTGAGGCTGCTAGCCCATAGAGCATACAAAAAGGTGTCTTTGTACTTACTTGAAGCAAATATATTTCCAGTAAATCTTAAAAGAATTTGTTCTCCTTCTTTGACTTGGAAGCAGCGTGAAGACTCTGGAGGGCCACTGAACGATTCCAAGCGCAAGTTCCGAAGCACCTGGTTTAAATCTTTAGAAGGAACCACTAGAATGACTACTTTATGTGGATTGTCTTTCTGGTGACAGAGCACAACACAGGCAGTGGTGCTGAGCATAGCTTCTTCCAGAGCTTTCACAAAAGAAACCAAAAGGCTATTTTCCACAATGGAAGAAAGGTGTAGCACAATAAACCTGCACGGGAGCAAAGAGGCATGACGTGAGGGAAACATACAGTCTCAAAAATATCACTGATAACAAATAACACCCATTATCATCCAAGCTTTCGTTAAAAAACAAAAAACATCATGGGGCCCCTGGGTAACTCAGTCGGTTAAGTGTCTGACTTCGGCTCAGGTCATGATCTCGCAGTTTGTGGGTTCGAGTCCTGCATCAGGCTCTGTGCTGACAGCTCAGAGCCTGGAGCCCACTTCAGAATCTGTCTCTATCTCTCTCTGCCCCTCCCCTGCTTGCGCTCTGTCTCACTCTCTCTCTCTCTCAAAAATAAGTAAACATTAGAAGAATTAAAAATTAAAAAAAAATAAAATCAAGCGTTCTAATAACCAACTAGTTAGATTCCTGAATGACTTTAATGAACCTCCTGGCAGTCAGGAAACGATTCAAACCAAACCAAGTTCTAAACAGATGTTCACAAAGAAATCCCCCAGGGTCAGATCAGCTCTAAATATGGCAGCATATTTTAAATTGTATTTTAACTAGCATCACCAAGGGTTATAATTTCCAACTATAGAAGAGAAAGATAATCAAGATAATTCATTTACTACCAACAGGATAAAGAATAGATATCATAATTAAGTAGAGATTAAAATATTTTCTCTGTCACTGTGGTGTCAGAATCGTTATGAATAGACCTGTTGTGAGATGAGTCTTGTCCACTCTACCCAAATTTAAATGTTGGAGGCCTAATCCCCAGTACCTCAGAATGTGACCTTATTTCAACATGGGGTCTTGACAGGTGTAATCCAGTTAATGTGAGGGCATTAGATGTACACTAATCCAACATGACTGGTGTCATAAAAAGGGGAACTTTGGATACAGAAATGTGCATACATGGAGAATGTCACGTGAACATAGAAATGGACACTTTCAAGCCAAGAAGAGAAGCCTGGAACAGATCCTTCCCTCACAGTCCTCAGAAGGAATGAATCTTGCTAACATCTTGATCTTGGACTTTTAGCCTCCAGAGCTATGAGACCATACATTTCTGTTGTTGAAGCCACCTAGTTTGTGGGACTTTATTATGGCAGCCTGGCAGACTAATATAGACATCCCTCTCTGGGCTGGATCCTTACCCCCTCACACACATCCCCCAACTCTTCTCCACAAAATTGCCTTACATGATCGCCCTCAGCCAGAGAATCCCTGCACCCACAGACAAGGATTGGCTGATGCAGGGGTGTATACCAGCCTCCTTGGTACTCAGACTCCTGAGCTTCCCGGAGGTACCAGGCTGAGGTAAAACTTCTGCTGAAACCATAGGTTTTCTCAGCTTATTCCCTTGCCTTACTCATTTCTTTCATTCCCTTACAGGATTCACCTAAGAGTTCTCCCTCAATAAATCAATAAATTCTCATATTAAACTCTGCTTCTGACCCGAGACAACTGTAGATGTAAGATCTTCCATTTTGAAATAAAAGCTATCTTTAGACATATGATTGCCTTCCCTTTATGAGTGTCTGCTCCTCATGAGCCTTAAAACTGTCTAAAACTCTTCTCATAATTAGCTGTCTAGAAAACATGGAAATGAGGAAGGCAAAATAAGGGCACGGAAATAACAAATTCAGTTTACATATACATGCTTATGAGATTAGCATAGTATGAACAGTTAATTACTGTCTTCATGGAGTTTCATAAATGTGCTGTTTTCAAACTATTTTGGAGTTAAAGGAAATCTCTAAAAATAAATCTAAGTTATGAGTGATTTCCAAAAGCACTTATTAAACTATCATGAATGAAATTATAGATAGCATATTCATATCAATTCTGGTTTGTGTTTTCAGCACACCCTGAAGAACTATTTATATTCCTATATGAGGCATAAAAACCTAATCCTATAATTTCATTTCAGTAAGCATCACTTATAATTCATCAGGATATAATACCGTCAACTTGTATTGTTTACAGGTATTGTATTACCTCTCTAAATGTTCGCGCAATTCAAATGATATCAAGCCACTCTGCATGGTTCTCACTACAACATTATCAAGCCCAAACCAACCACTGTCTCCACTTCTGAATCCCAGTAATCTCAAAGATTCACAGGCATTGTTCCCAGGTTTCCTTATGGAAGTGCTTTTTGTCCTGTACAATGGTAGGAGAGGAGAAACTGGTAAAATTTGTGTAGCATGAATCTTATTTAATGCATTAATTCTTTCAGTAAGCAAACAATCCAATAACAGTACATTAAATGTATTCTATGTGCCAATAATTCCTCTATGCACCGGGAACACAAAGATAAGAAACATATAGCCCTTGCTCTACTGAAGAGTACAGTATTATAGTATTACCCAAATATGGGGCAAGGTGATCGGTGTGATAATTAAGGGAATGCACAAGGTGGTTTAGAAAACAGAAGGAAGCTGCTCAGGGAAGCTTGCAAAGTGAAAATGTTAATATTTGACGTGAACTTTGGAAAATGAGAAGCATTTTATTACTGGCAAGAGAGTTAAGGGAACACCCCAAAAACATTAATAAAGTCACTGGTGAAAACCCAGATGCTTCAGGGGAGCCAAGAATAGTGGGGCACCTAACAGGTAAGACCACAGATTCTGGAGCAAGACTTTCTACTTTCAAATCCTGGGTGGATCTGAATCTTATTAACTATATGACCAATGGGCAAGTTATTTGATCTCTCTGTTTCAGTTTCCTTATTTATAGTATGAGAGTAACAATAGTATCTACATCATAGAGTTAAATAGTATCTACATCAATTGAATTAATATTTTTATCCTAATTCCTACAGCAGACATAGCCAATTAGCTTTCTTGCACAGTCCCCCTTCCTTTTCATCCTGCATTTGAATGTACCATGTGATACCTTCCACCAACCCAGAGCTGAATTTACTCACAGTAGACCAAGTTTCAACACTCAGCAAATTTTATCTTTTTCCTTCGGAACTTGACTAAGAGGACCAGAGATTATAACTTGTCACTGCTGTCATTTAGCTACGGCACCCTGGGCTATAAAAATAATTAGCACAGAGAGTATTAATAAAGGAAAAAAATAGAGGAGATGCTAAGAGAGAAAAGGAGAGAAATCAAAATGAAAGAACCCATGTAGTCCTAGAGATGGAATAGCCTTACAATAAACTCTTTTCTTGAATTCATTTAAATGGATACCTGTTCCTCAGAAAGGAAGAAAAGTCCTTGATACTGAACATAGTGGGGGTGGGGGGTGGGAAAGGTCTAATGATAGTACAAGTCACAAGGGGTAAAAACCATGTTAGCTAGTTACTAAGAATGAAGACCCAAGTGTGAATCCCACATCCTTATTTGTGAATACGATTAATTAAGGTTTTAGACTAAGGTCTAAAACCACCTTAGTTTTTACAGGTTGAGCTGTCCAATAAGCCATAAATTAGGAACTAAACTTGATTTAAAATGTCTACTCTGAAATTTTTAGATTCTATTGATTCCTTCAGGGAATCAGCCAGTTTAAAATATGGAGAATAGGGGAAGAAATAACATTTAGTTTTTGGCTTTTGGTTTAAAACCACAAATAGAGTAAATTTTGTAACACTTGGAAGTTAATTATTTTTTATGGAGTTTTTAAAAATTTATTTATTTTATTTTGAGAGAGACAGAGACAGCACAAGTGGGTTAGGGTCAGAGAGAAGGAGAGAGACAGAATCCCAAGCAGGCTCTGCTCTATCAGCACAGAGCCCGATGGGGGGAGGGGAGAGCTGATCTCAGGAACCATGAGAAATCAGCAATAGGAAGCCTAACCAACCAACTGAGCCACCCAGGCACGCCGGAAGTTAATAATTTAGTAACACAGGAAAATACACTGAAACTGAATCCAAAACTCTGGTCATTTACTAGAAAATTACTTCATTAAATGCATGATTGATTTTTTTTTTTCTGATGACAACTCCTAACTTTTTTCTCCCAATGGTCTAAACATTTCTGGGGACCTACAGGTTCTCAGCAGTAGCGGAATTGAACCCTACTCTCAGGTCCAGGCAGGTCTAAAACCTGAGGCATATAGTGCATTTGGCATTCATTAACAAAGTTTGCTTTAAAAAAAAATCTCATTTTTTCTGATTTCTGAGCATGTGATAAGATTGCACTTCCTTTCCCCAGTGATTGAGTGGGGGCCATATGACTAGTTCTAGTTAATAAACAGTGAATGTCACTTGGAGACCAAGCATTTAATTGCTCATGTGCATCTACTCAAAGCTTTTTCTTCTGCTACCCATGACAGCAGCCAGAAAGTGGTTGCCTTTCAGCCTGGGTACTGGAGTGAGGATAACCAAGAGACAGCCTGCCTTTGAGGACAACACAGCATGTGTGAGATATGGATTGTTGTCATCAGCCCTGGGTGAATTCAAGTTTTTGTTAGCCTAGCCTACCCTGTAGAGTGCATCTTCCTCCCAGTCCTAGTGATCTGTTCAGTGATGGGTTTGTAACTGATTTAGGGTGAGAATAACTCTCAGGGCCTTTATGCATATCCATGGGGAGCTTCACCTTCTACTGAACTTGGAATAGCAAGATGGAACTGTCTTGCCAGCATGAGGGACAAGCATGTCAAAGAATGGAATTGGCACAGAGGAGGGCAGAAAGAGAAGAGAGAGACTAGGTTCTTTCTGGTTGAAGAAGAATATAAAGATAAATATATCCCCAGACTTTTTGTTTACATGAACCAAAGAATTCCTTTTTCCTTAAAACTTTGGGCTTGCTTTTCTGACACTCAAAATCAAAAGAGTCCTCAATGATATAAAGATCAAATTTAGATTTCATGACATATAACATTGTGTAAGTTTAAGGTGTAAAATGTAATGGTTTAATACATGGATATGTTACAAAATGATTATTACCGTATAGTTAACACATCCATAATCTCACATTTAGACTTTAATATGATAATAGATTATACCTCCTCTTGAAATTAAATGATTTGCTAGCATCCTTATCTAACCCAGCTGTTCTTGACAACTCTGCAAATAAACTCTTCCTTTTATATATGCTATTAGCAAACTTTCACATCTCCTATTGTCTAGCAATGGCTAGCATTTGATCACAGTCCACAGAAAATTCTGATGGACTAAGAGTTCCATAAAATACAATCTTCATTAAATAAATTTGTTTATTCAAGAATTACTGATTTTGCTTTTTTCTTGAGGTGAAACTTTTTCCGTACCCAAAATTCCAGGCATTGGGGCAATTATAATTGGCCCATTTTGGGTCAAGTGCTCAGTTATATTTAACAAGGACATTAAAAAACATGGAAATTCCCATTAGATCCACATGGATGGAAAGAACACTTTCCAGAATTTGTGGTACAATTTCCAAAAATTAAAGTGGCTGGGTAGACAAAGCAACAGATGTCCACTCCAAGCTGCCTTTCTCAGGTCTAAAAGTGCCCTGGTATGTTGTTCTGAGATAAATGCCTTAATGCCACACCACTGAAAGACACTCAGAAGATTTTTTCCAAGATAAAAAAGATCTATCTGTCTAGGGGCACCCAGGTGGCTCAGTCAGTTAAGCGTTGGACTCTTGATTTCGGCTCAGGTCATGATCTCAAGGTTCGTGAGTTTAAGCCCTGTGTGGGGCTCTGCACTGTCAGCTTAGGATTCTCTCTCTTTCTTCTCTCTCTCTGCCCCTCCCCTGCTTGTGCTCTCTCTCTCTTTCAAAATAAATAAATAAACTTTAAAGAAAAGAAGTTATATCCCAAGGTTCTACAAGTAGAAATAGGCATTACTGGAAACTTTTCAAGGATAGTTTCTTTCTTTCTTTCTCTTTCTTTCTTTTTCTTTCTTTCTTTCTTTCTTTCTTTCTCTCTTTCTTTCTCTTTCTTTCTTTCTCTTTCTTTCTTTCTTTCTTTCTACAGCAGTTTTAGGTTCACAGCAAAATTGAGAGGAAGATGCACAGGTTTCCCATTTACCTCCTGTTTCCACATATGCATAGCCTCCTCCATTATCAATATTCCCCATCAAAGTGGTACCTTTGTTACAACTGGTGGACCTACATTGATACATCATGATCACCCAAAGACCATAGTTTATATTAGAGTTAACTCTGTGTTGTACATTATGTAGGTTTGAACAAATGTAGAATGACATGTAGCCATCATAATAGTATCATACAAAGTATTTTCACCACTATAAAAACCCTCTATATTCTGCCTATTTGTCCCTCCTTCACTCCAATGTCTGGCAACCACTGATGTTTTTACTGTCTTCATAGTTTTGCCTTTTCCAGAATGTTATATAGTATATATCATACAGGTAGGTAGCCTTTTCAGATTGTTTTCTTTCACTTAGCAATATGCATTTAAGATTCCTCCATGTATTTCTGGTTTGATAGCTCATTTCTTTTTGGCACTGAGTAATTTTCTATTGTACGGATGTTATTTATCCATTCTTGACATCTTGATTGCTTCCAAGTTTTGACAGTTGAGAATAAATCTTATATAACATCCATATGCAGGTGTTTGTGTGGACGTGTTTTCAACTCCTTTCAATAAATATCAAGCAGTGCTATTGCTGGATAGTATGATAAGAGTATGTTTAGTTTTGTAAGAAACCACAAGTTTCCCAAAATAGCTGTACCATTTTGCATTCCCACAAACAATGAATAAGAATTCCTGCTTCTTCACATCCTCACCAGCATTTAAGGTTGTAAGTGTTCTGGATTTTGGCCATCCTAATAGATGTGTATTTGTATGATTTTTTGTTTTAATTTGCATCTCAGTGATGACATATGCTGTGGAGCATCTTTTCAGATTATTATTTGCCAATCATACATCTTCTTTGCTAAGGTGTCTGTTAAGGTCTTTGGCCCATTTTTTAATCAAGTTTTTTGTTTCTTATTGTTAAGTTTTAAGAGTTCTTTGTGTATTTTGGATAACATTTCTTTATCAGATGTACCTTTTGTAAATATTTTCTCCTGCTCTGGGGCTCATCTTCTTATTCTCTTAATATTCTCTTTCCCAGAGCAGAAGCTTTTAATTTTATGAAGTCCAGCATATCAATTATTTCTAACGTGGATTGTGCCTTTAGTGTTGTATCTAAAAGTCATTGCCATACACGAGGTCATCTAGATTTTCACCTATTAGGTGCAATTAGGTGAAAACACCTTCTAGGAGTTTTATAGCTTTTCATTTTACATTTATGCCTATAATCCAATTTGGGTTAATTTGTGAAAGGCATAAGGGTTGTCTACATTTTTTTTTTTTTTAATGTGGACCTCTACCTGTTCCAGCACTATTTGTTGAAAAGACTGTCTTTATTGCATTGCATTGCCTTTTCTTCTTTGTCAAAAATCAGTTGACTATATTTATGTAGATCTATTTCTGGGCTCTCTATTCTGTTCCACTGGTCTATTTGCCCATTCTTTCACCAATACTACACTGTTGATACTGTGGTTTCGTAGTAAGTCTTGAAGTCACATAGTGTCAGTCTTCCAATTCTGTTCTTCTGTGATGGTTTCTTTTTGATTTCTTAAGTTATGTGGTAGTTTTACCGATGTGTTCATTTTATTATCATGCCATATGATGCATATATTTTACAGATATTCTCATATAAGACTCACATATTACATTTGAACATAATAATCTTAAAACCAAAGACAATATGTAGAAAGAGTATTTTTCATGAGCAAAACTATTTACCCATCTGACTCTCTAAAGTATTTCTTATATAATATGGAATAAGTTTTTATTTAACAAATTAATTTCACCTTTCACTACTGTTAAGAAATCTTTTCTGGTTCATAATTAAATGACTCTCATCTTTTCCCCAGAAACCATTCAGACATAGAGCAATGTAATGTAATAAAGACCGCTAATGTAATATTTAGACCATGTTTTGGCCTCACCTAGTTTTTACCATTTTTTTTTTATTTTATGAAGCATGGAGTGCTTCACTGTGTTCCTATTTCCATAGAAACTGTTCAACTGTTTTCACCCTTTGATGTAAGAACGTTAGTATATGTGCTGCCAAAGCAAGCACATGAAAGAATGTTAAGTAAATAGTTGACACAGGTTCTCATTTTATTGTTTAATGCTCCACTGGATAGAGAAATGCATCTGCCATATCTAGCACTAATAGCAACAGCATAGTATAAAATACTAATCCAGTGTTGTTACAAAGCATAGGATTACTAATACTATTTACCTTTCCATAAATTTATTCATTAATTTATTTAACTCACACAACTTTTTTTTAACACCTACAATGTTATACTTATGCTGAGTGATGATAAATGGAAAGGAGAATGATACTATAGTATGACATAGGATGTGCTCAAAGAATGTGGCTGACGCAAAGAGAGGAAAAATCAATCCCTCCTAGAGATCTTAGAATGTCTTGACAGATACGGACACAGTTAAGCTACTACTTACAGAATAAACCAGAGTTCTTCACCTAAACATGACGGAAAAAGAATTTTCTAGCAGAAAGACCATATACTAGAGCAAAGAGATGGAGAAGAAAAAAAGAAATTAGTACTTTGGCCAACTGAATTGATGACAAATGGCCAACTTCCCACTACACAGGAATGCTGGACAAAATCTCTGTCTCTCTCTCTGTCTCTGTCTCTGTCTCTGTCTCGCTCTCTCTCACACACACACACACACACACAGGAAAGTAGAGGAACTCAAAAGCTGGAAAAAAAAAATCCCTTAGATCTGGAAACAAACAAACAAACACACTTCAAAAAGTTGGAATTCTCTTCTCTCCCCGAAGAACATGACCAACTGGTTCTATGGAAGCTCCCACCCTCATCAGTCTCCTCCACACGCACACCCTGCCCCACTAACTGTGCATACACACCAGGTGTGTGGGGGCTGGAGCTTAATATATTATCGGGTACATCAGATACAGCCTCTAGCTATTAGCTGGAACTAACTCAGTCATAAAACTGGAATCCCAAAAGGACAGCACTGGCCATAAAATGAGAAACAATAAAAACAACCCAAATCTCTTTGAATATTGGCTCAAGAAAGCAACAAACACACAAAGCTGCTCTGGCAGGAGGGAGGGGGAAAAGAAAAGTTGATCTAAAAATCATAATCAATACTTGGAAATGAATTTCTAAGGACGGAATTAGCATATAGACAAGGTACTAGATTATACCAGGCTAATAGATAATCTTAAACATCATGCTAATAGGTAGGTGATAGAATAATCTCAATAAAACTGTAAAATGAGTATGTTTACAATGATTAAGGGGGTAATGAAAGAAATAGAAAGCATAGTGAAAAAACAGAGCATCTTAGAACAAAAGATTTTTAAAATATATCGATATCTTTTTTTTTCTTTTTTTAGAAATGAGAGTTACAATGATTGAAATGAACAGTTGAAACTACTGATTTAAAAAAAAAAAAAAAAAAAACAGTAAAAATGTAAGGGTGCCTGGTTGGCTCAGTCAGTTGAGTGTCTGACTCTTGAGTTTGGCTCAGGTCATGATCCCAGGATCTCTCTTTCTCTCTTAAGATTCTCTCTCTCTCTCTCTCTCCCATTGCCCCTCTCTCCCGCCCTTTCTCTCTCTACTCCTCTCTCCCACTTGCTCTCTCTCTCTCTGAAAAAAATAAAAAAGAAAACCTAATTTACTTTAATAAATAAATAATAGCAAAATATAAAAAAGGTAAAATATATGAGGCAATCATCTCAAATACAGCATAGAAGCTTTTAAAAAATATTAAAGGTTTGTGTAAGATGAACAACAGTATAAATTATGTTTACTCCATTTATATTTGTTTAATATAACTGATGATTTTATTTATATCATCTTTTCTCTTTAATATCACCATGTTGTTTTCTTGTTTTCCTTCTGTTATCCTTTTGCCATATAAACTTTTCCTTTTTACTTTTTGCTTTGTACTTTTATGAATGAGATTGAGGCAAGACTGATTTTATTCCTTTTTACTTAATCTGCTTCTGCTAAACAGATTGTTAAAGAATTATGTTTTATTTAAATGTTCATTTCAAATCTTCCATGTTATGCCTAAGTATGGTTTTTTTTTTTTTCATAAATTGTGTCTAGTAATCAATCAACACTTTCTAAGTCAAGGCTTTAATCAACGTCAGAAAATCAAATTCAACTATGCCTTTGATTATTGCTTCTTTTATGGTTGTTTTGGTTGCTCCTTTGATGATACCTGTAATTATTAGGTGACATCACTTCAAATGACTCCTTATCAAACACTGGTCCCTTTTCATCTCTGCTTGTTATCTTTGTATCTTATCCTGTTGTCCTCTTGTCTTTTTCTAGTCTATCCTGATAGCTTTCTGTTTCTCAGAAATTTTGCTTACTGGATCATACTACACTTACAAAACAGATTTCTAAAATACTCTGCAGGTAATTGTGATTCTCATTATTCAAGTTACTGTGAAATGTCAGAATGATGCTCTCTTTCTTTATTTCCATAGTATGTTCTTTGGTGTTTTTATTCCGCTTTTCAAATCTTTTTGATTAATATTACAATTTTTTCCTTAGGAAATCATGTAGGATTTTGTATTTTTTCCCTTAATCTTGAATGAATATTTGTCCACTCGCTTTGGTAGCCACTTGAATCTCTTTCTCAGATCTGGAAAGCAGATCCATGTGTATAATTTATAAATCAATTTTCAGTGTCTAATCATTTTTCCTGAGTATAATTTATCTGGAGTACCACTGTGTAATCCTCTACCTGAAAAAAACTGGCTTTCAAATGTTTCGAATCAATTAAGTGTATGAAAATGTGCCACCCTCAGCATGATTTCTACTGGGGCTCCTCTCGCCTCTGCTCTTATCTCTATACCTGTGGGAATTTCATTTTTGACAATGCAGTATGCTGCTTCCAATTTCTCTTTGCATTCTGCTCTGTCATTTCTGAGGCATGTGCAAATATAGCAAAAGAGGGGCAAAGGAACACTGATCTAATCAGATCCAAAAATGGTATCTGTGTGTTACCGGGATAAATTTCTATTTCTCAGACTAGGGGATTAGACCATCAGGGACAAGCTAATTATTTTTCTATCATATTTATTGCAAATGGAGCTGCTTTGTTTTATGATGGAAAATACATATCAGTCACAAATTATTTTTATTAATCCTTTGCCATCCACCCTCTATATATAGTAGAAATACTAGGTTCCAGCAACAGGTTACTGGTAAGAATCCATTCTTAGGATTAAGTTCTTATCTTTAAAACTATATATGGGGGCACCTGGGTGGCTCAGTTGGTTAAGCATCCAACTTCAGCTCACTTCATAACCTCATGGTAAGTGAGTTCGAGCCCCACATTGGACTCTGTGCCAACAGCTTAGAGTCTGGAGCCTGCTTTGGATTCTGTGTCTCCCTCTCTCTCTGCCCCCTCCCCCACTCATGCTCTGTCTCTCTCTGTCTCTCAAAAATGAGTAAATGTTTAAAAAATTAATAAAAACAAATAAAAAATATATATGTATCTCAGGGGATATTTAAAATAGCATGTCTTTAATCTATTAGACTGGTACATTTTAAATTTGAAGCTTCAGGATATTTCTGGTTTTAAATCTTACTTTACATTGGTACACAGGAACATGGATTAACTAAACTGCCATTTGGAAGATTATATATCTATATCTATATAGATATAAATGAATGGATGGATGGATGGATGGATGGTTGGATAGATAGACAGACAGACAGACAGATAGATAAATAGATCTCCATCCCAAGTAGCAAAAGTATATATAACTGGATCATGTCTGTATTTTTATGTTCTCTCACTTAATCTAACACAAGGGAAAGTTTAATTTCCTCTCCCAGCCTCAACCTAATATTCTACTATTGCCCTAAATTGCAAACATTGTAGGAAAAGACAAATAATCCACATCTCAATTTCCAGCCTTGCAGTTTCAAACTTAATAAAGGATGGCTACATAGAGTCATAAATAAATCTAGAGATATGCAAGGGTGTCCAAGATTGTGTCACTTGGTAGGTATAGTGACTTATACACGTTATTAATATCACCGAGTCTCAGTCTTCTCACTAATAAAATGGAGATAAAGTGGGGTGGGGGAAACTGGATAAGACGATATACACAGGAAACCTGGTACACAGTAGATTCTCAATTAATAGTAGATAGTATTTCAATTAAGTCTCTGAAGTTGTTTCTCCCTCTTCGTTTTTCAAAGAAAAAAAAATATTTCCTTCAGAAGTGAAGAACAGAAACATTCCCTTCTACATTTTTCATTAGAAAAGAAAAAATAAGCATTAAATGAAAGAACAGGAATTAAGATCAGGATTATCCTGTGTAACCTATTTGTTATTAGCATTTCATCTCCAATGTCATTTCTGAAATAGGTTAGCATTTCATTTCCAATGTCATTTCTGACAAGTAACTCAATATGTATATTTGTCTCATTGGTGGGGATTTTGCATAATCATAAAAATTAAGGGATTATCCACCTGTATTCCACCGATATGGCGAATACAAACTCAAATTTAATTTTGTTTTAGAAAAGTTCAGGTTAATCTTTTTCCTACATTAAATGCACACTCTTAAATATAGAAGTTAAAATCACTGTACCACTTCTTTATAATTAACCATGTCATAATTTCTTTGAAAGCAAAGATTAATTTTACCTCTTCTGTGTCTACCCTACCACATAGCATACATTTGGGCCTTTTGTGGGTCTAAAATCATTACCTTTCATGGGTCTACAATATTTTATATCTATAGTAAAATGTTGCATGATATTTCAATAATGATTTTTAAATATATGACATCAAATTACATTTTTAAATTATTTACATTTCTTTGTTTATCATCAACTCAGAGATACAAGGATTTAGCTCACCGGTTGAGGTATAGCGGTATGATCCTTTTTGTAGTGGCACTAGCCATTCTTTTATGATCTATCTCAGATGCAAGATTTTTTTTATCAGGGTGTGGAGAACAAGGTAGGAATACAGTGACTGGCTTCTGGAAAGGATGTACCAAAGGGTGCTTCATGTGGATCAGCGGGCTTGTTGATATCACCGGGTAGGAAGTATCTTGCTGTGTTTTTAAATATGCCACCAAAGATGGGTCAACTGGTTGGACCTAAATAAGGAAAAAAAATGCATATATTCCTATAATTTGATAGCAAAAGATGCAAAGTATCAGCACATTTCTAAGGCAATTTTCTGAAAATCTGACAGAATCTAGTTTTATATATTTATCTATGTGTTGTTGACTGGAATCAACACTGAATTAATTTATTTAGAAACACAGCATTTGGCCCCCCTTTTACAAAGTCTTTCTGAATCTAGATTCCTTGTCCAATGTTATAAATAACTGAGAAACACTCATTGTAGGCAACAAAATGACCTAGAAAACAAAATAGACATTTTACGTAATTTCTAATTAGAACTGTTGTCAGATCAACAAGAAACTAGAAACTAGAAAAACAAGACTATATTTGTTTCCTCTCACACAAGAGTGGCTAATAAAAATAGCTAGCATAATTCTAAAATTTCAAAGTTTATGGAAAATACTTATGAATACATAGTTCATCATATGGGTTTTTCCCCTATTTTTTCTTCTCCGTTAACCACTTACAATAACTGAGAGAAACAGGAGAACATGAGGGGAGAGTCTAGACTGGAAGAACAGAAAATATTGAGAAAGTGTATCTTCTAAAATGTGCACTGATGCTCTATCATATCTTGTGTATACTGTGCAAATGGTGTTTGTATATATTAAATCCTCATTCCCGAAAAGGGATGTTTTATAATTAAATATAACCAAATATTCATAATCATAAATATTTAAATTGGTTAGCCTCTTTTTTTTGCCATCCTCTCCAATGCAAATTTTGAATCATATGAATGTCCCAAATTCTGGCATCAATTCTATCATAGATACTCAACATATGTTTTTGTTAATAAACATATGTTTATTAACAAAACATACACACACACACAGCTAAGAAAGCTTTCAAATAAAGCAGGGATGTACTTTGGAGGCTCTCAGGTCATGATCTCACAGTTCGTGAGTTGAAGCCCTACATTGGGTTCTGTGCTGAACATGAAACCTTCATGAGATTCCGTATTTCCCTCTGTCTCTGCCCTATCCCTTTCATGCTCTTTCTCTCTCAATAAACAAACAAACATTAAAAACAAACAAACAAACAAAGAAAAAAAAACCTGGACCACTTTCTTACACCATACACAAAATAAACTCAAAATGGATGAAAGAGCTAAATGTAACACAGGAAGCCATCAAAATCCTACAGGAGAAAACAGGCAACAACCTCAGCCACAGCAACTTCTTAGTAGACATGTCTCCAGAGGCAAGGGAAACTAGAAGCAAAAATAAACTATTGGGACCTCATCAAAATAAAAAGCTTCTGTACAGCAAAGGAAACTATCTACAAAACTAAAAGGCAACTGACAGAATGGGAGAAGATATTTGCAAATGACATATCAGATAAAGGGTTACTATCCAAAATCTATAGAGAACTTATCAAACTTAACACCCCAAAAAATAAATAATCCAGTGAAGAAATGGGCAAAAACATGAACAGACAATTTTTGAAAGAAGACATCCAGATGACTAATAAACACATGAAAAGATGCTCAACATCACTCAGTATCAGGGAAATACAAACCAAAACCACAATGTGATGCCACCTCACACCTGTCAGAATGGCTAAAATTAACAACTCAAGCAACAACAGATGTTGACTAGGATGTGGAGAAAGGGGAAAACTTTTGCACTGATGGTGGGAATGCAAACTGGTGCAGCCACTCTGGAAAATAGTATAGAGATTCCTCAAAAAATTAAAAATAGAACTACCCTATGACCCAGCACTTAAACTAGTAGGTATTTATCCAAAGGATACAAAAATGCTGATTTGAAGGGGCACATTCATATATATATAATATGTATATGTGTATATATGTATATATATGTGAATATTACTTGGCAAACAAAAAGAATGAAATATTGCCATTTGCAACAGGATGAATGGAACTAGAGTGTATTATGCTAAGCAACATAAGTCAGTCAGAGAAAGATAAATATCATATGATTTCACCATGTGGAATTTGATAAACGAAACAGATGAGCATAGGGGAAGGGAAGAAAAAATAAGATAAAAAGAGAGGGAGGAAAACCATAAGAGACTCTTAAATATAGAGAACAAATTGGAGGTTGCTGGAGGGGTATTAAGTAGGACAATGGGATAAATGGGTAATGGGCATTAAGGAGGGCATTTGTTAGGACGAGCCCTGGGTGTTATATTTAAGTGATGAATCACTAAATTCTATTATTGAAATAAATTAATATATAAAACTTAAATAAAAGACAAAAAGGATAAAAAAGAAAAGTATAAGAGAAGAATTCATTTACTGTTATATTAAATAGTGGTATCTTCTTTATCCTTTTGGGACTATCTTTGATGACCCACAAAATCTATGAGAAGAAACTTACCGGTTTTTAGCATTTACCTTTAATTGTACCAGTACTGATGAGCCAAAAACTCCTGGAGGGTAATTTAAGGACACTCGGGAATCCATGCTTGGCTTAAGAGTATGGCCTTTCTTTGTTACTGTGAAGGACTCTTTCTTTAAACAAGACACAACAGAAAAGATACCCAACTTGTACACTTTGACTTCAGCACAGGTCCCCTGTATGGATTGAGGACATGAAAGGACATTAATGCGGCACTGTTCAGGGAGTATCTGCTGTACATACTCTGCTGCGAAAAAAAAAAAAAAAGAAAGAAAAAAGAAAAAGTCTATCTGCTGTCCCTGTAATCTCTCACAATTGAGAAAGATTTCATTAACACCAAAGGGTTGGTCATTTCATGAGATGAGGTGGAAGTCGATATTAGTTTCTCAAATTTGGACTACGTGATAGAAAAGAGAGAAATAAATGTATTTTTAAATTTAAATTAAATCCCCCCCGAAGATGTATAGTGAATGAACAGTCCCATTTAGTGTTTTCATAAATATTAACTATTTTTGGAATCCTATGTTCCTTTACCAGAATAAACTTTAAATATTGGCCTTTAGGGGCACCTGGTTGGCTCATTTGGTTAAGCATCCAACTCTTGGTTTCAGCTCACGTTATTTCATGGTTCGTGAGTTTGAGCCCCCCACTGGGCTCTGTGCTAGCAGCCCAGAGCCTGCTTGGGATTCTCTCTCTCTCTCTCTCTCTCTCTGCCCCTCCCCTGCACTCTCTTTCTCTCTCTCTCTCTCTCTCTCTCTCTCAAAATAAAGAAATAGACTTAAAAAAATTAACAGATATTGGCCTTTATCCAGAAAAGTCAACACTGTTTTAGGAAATTCCAAATTTCATTATTTGGGTAGTTTATGCAAACACTAAAGCACCTGTACCGTCAGCAAATTCTTCCTTCTGACAGCTCACAATCTCTTAGCAAAGTCATTTTTTTTTTCTTCCCCTTCATGCAGTGGGAATAAAAAAAAAAACTGGAAAGAGACATTTGTGTTTATTTTTTATATACTGACATTTACATTTGTAATGCATATATGCAGTCACACATTGAAGCTTTTTTTTATCATACAAAAGGGAACTGAACACATGAAGGAAAGCAAAATGATCTATTCGTGTAACCACCAAAGCTTAAAATGAGGAGGAAGGCTCTATTGGTCTGTTGGTAATTTGGTCTTTAACCTTAGTTCCCGTCAACTTTACGCTGATTTAACAATTGTTATATTCTGTCTTCAAAACAAGAATTTGTGACAGTAGAGAAGTTCAGAGTTATTACAATAAAGTCTAATTTATTAACTTCTAACACATGTTTATAGGCTACTTTTATCTTAAGTGCATTTACTCATTTGATCCCTATGACCCTATCAGGTAGACACTATTATTGTGTTCATTTTCAGATAAAGAAATAGAGTCTTGGCAAGGTTACATAATTTACCCACGCTAACACAGCAAGAAAGTATAGGACCCCTTCTGCAAACCCAGCCAGTCTTCCTCCACAACCCACATCCTAACTACCACATATACTGTCTTCTGTGTATAAACAAAACACAATTTATAGACTTAATAACTATCACCAGGCACGTGCGCACACACACAGACACAATTGTTCATTTTTTTAGACATATTTTCCCAACTCATGAATGATATAAATGAAACTAGTATTATCTGGGGATACGAATCTTCTTAAATTTAGACAGAGGTCCGTCACATTAGAAATTTTAGTCTAATGCTAGTCTAGGGCATGAAGCTGAGTAAGCCATGATTTTGGTATTGTTTTCCAGGTGAAAATACATTTGCTGGGTCCTAGACACAAGTTCTTCATTCCTAAGTTTGGTCAATAACTTCTGCTCTTTGATCTTTATAGATAGCAAAAAATAAATAAAAATTGTGAATTCACTGGTGTTAACCTAATCAGCCAGCCTTTCCACTTATTACACAATCTATCTATATCTATACACAATCTGGTAGCCTGACTAATATTTAGTAGAGGAGTCAAACAGCAAATGTAGATATAGCCAATGGTTTACCAACCTTGTAACTTCTTCTCATTCCTTCCAGTGAATTTGGAGTTAGGTAACTTGATCCAAGGTTTACGTCAGACACTTTCACCATGATGTCTCTGTAATTTCCCCTGTAACGTGCAGTAAATGGAATTGCAATGCATATTGGAAACGGAATTTCCTTTTCCATATCTGAGCACTCAACAGTGATGACATTACTGACCAACTCTTCATTATCACTCACTACTAAAGAACTCATGCTATTAATAATCCGGCATTCTAGATGCTGGAGAACATTTGATGGTGCTGTAATATAACAAGACACTTGGGGGCTGGTATCACTCAGTATATCAAAATACCTGCAGGGAAAAAAAAAGACATAATTTTTGCAATTATTTAGTTTGTGTACTGTATAGCTAAATGCGTAAGAGCACAAGCTCGAGAGCCACGTTGTTTTGGTGTGGATCCCAATTCTTCCACTTAGTAACTCTGTAACCTTTGGCAAGATACTCCACCTCTCTGTGCCTCAGTTTATTCAACTGTAAGACAATTCAACTCAGTTTATTCTCACAGACTGTCTCATAAGAAGGCTGTGAGAATTAAATAAACTAGCGTATGTTAAGTAACTAGAAAGCTATGCCTGACATAGTTGGTATTGTATATTATATATATTAGCTATTGTTACTATTGACATTACCACTATTATTTAGGTGGTTGATTTCTCAGTTTTGTTCACTTTACAAAATGAACCTGAAGACTTCTAATGCTTTTTGATAAACCAAGAACTTATACCTGAATCATTTACTAAATTTAAGGGAAGGAGACAAATATATATATATATATATATATATATATATATATATATATGTAATATATATCTGGTATTGGAATTATCCAAACACATTACATCAAATGATGATGTTTATTATGTTTTTGCGAAACACTGAGAAAGGTACAAAAATACTGTGAATTTATGATTAATCAAGGTAATTAGAAGCAGAATATTTACAATCCTCAAAGAATCAATACAAACACTTATTCTGACCACTTGTTATACTCTTGCTTATTATAACTATCACTTTTGCCAAAGATTTTAGAGTCTTAAACATTTAAATTCAGATTTGAGATCAGTCAGTCCCTTACTATTTGCTTGACCTTAAATATCAATAATTATTTTTTTAAATGTTTATTTATTTTGAGGGCCAGAGGGAGAGACAGAGAAAGAATCCCAAGTGGGTTCTGCATTGACAGCACAGATATGTCTATGGTGCTTGAACCCAGAAACTGAGATGCGGGCTGAGCCAAAACCAAGAGTCTGATGCTTAACCAACTGAGCCACTCAGGTGCCCCAAATACCAATAATAATTATTAAAATAGCTAATATGTCAGCTCTCTCTATGGACCAGATTTTAGGCTACACATTGTTTCTTTTTTTTTTTTTTCAAGATTTTATTATTTTTCAATAATATTTACACTCAACATGGGGCTTGAACTCACAACCCTGAGATCAAGAGTTGCATGTTTTACCTGCTGAGCCAGCCAGGGGTCCCCACGTTGTTTCATTTAATCCTTACACTAGGGTGTCAGGCAGGTACTACTGTCATCACCTTTCACAGGTAAGGAATCCATACAAGAATCCATCTGTCTTTAGTACAAATGCCCACATGTTCTAACATAATATTCTCAAATCACTCCAAAGCACTGGCTTCTTTGTCCATTACAAACTGAAACTAATGCCTAATTCACAATGGTGTGAACATGGAATGAGATAAAATATTTAAACTTCTCATAATAAGGGGTTAGCATAAAATATGTGCTCGGTAAATGTTAGATCTCTACATTAAAATTACCAGCTGTAGTTTCTCTTCTTCCGGTTACTTCACATTTCTCATCAGTGAAATGACTGAAATGTTGGCAATGTGAAAATATATAAGACGATCAGTATAAAATGCAGCATTCATACCCAGCTCTAGAATAATAAGGTCTTAACCATTTTTCAATTATTAGTAGATTGGATTTAATAGTGTCCTTTAACAAAGATATCAAAAAACAAAACAAAACATGTTGAAATTGTAGGGAGGGTCATTTATATTGATACTTCCGAACCTGTAAATTTAGAAAGAAAATTACCCAGTACATTGGTCTGTTTTTATATTCTCTGATGACAGTAATAATGGTACTTCAGAAAATGAGAGACAATTTTGGAATTGTTTAATAGAGAATACAGTGACTCAGCCTTGTATAACTTCAAAAATGATTCTCTTCTGTGCCCTGGAAATGATCTGCATACACTCTTCTAAAAGACAGATGAAATGAGTGAAGAGACCTATAAACGCTTCCATTTCCTCTAGGCTTAATCAAATAGATCTAGTCCAGCAGCTAAAATAATCAGATTGGTTTATTTTAGTCTTGTTTCCCTTTGAGTCTATACATACTAGGACAACAGAAGAAGAGATAGATTTCTTACAGAAAAATATCCAGCAAGGAATCACAACAGATTCCCAGCAAGATTTTGTTCATGACATACATATTTTAAGTGATCTGATGGCATTCTAGCCTGAGGGATTTAAAGGAGTCATCATCTTTATAAATATGCAAGCCAAGCACAATTGGTTTGGATGCTATGAAGAGGAAATCACTAACCAGGGAACACCTAGGGAGGTGTTAGAGGGAGTGGTTCAGCAGTGACTCATTAGTTGATGCTTTGAGTCATTTCTGAATATAAGAATATGAAGTGTTAATATTTTTCTCCAGTAAAGTGGGTAACTGCATATTAACTAACTTAATAGTTGTTTTTCAGGGGCAGTAGTTCTTTGAAACTATGGGGGGTCTTTCATACATTGAATGCACTCCTATGACATCTACAAAATTCATTAGATTCTCAGCCATGTAGGGACCTCACTGCTAACCTAACTCAACCTGTTCATTTTACTGATGAGATAGGTAAGGTCAAAGTAGCAAAATGAGTTGCTTGAGGTCGTTGACGCAGTTGTGGTGCTGTCCTGGAAACGGTATCGTACACCTGAAAACAACACCACACGTCATGGCAGAGAGGGGTTAAATGAAGTTTGGAAGTGTGTGGAGTTTGGAAGTGTGCGGGAGGTAGAGAAAGTGAGGGTTGTTGAGAGTGAAATCAATTATATACTAACATGAAGGCCAGCGTGAGCAGCTACAAAGCGATGCGGTGCTAGGCCCTTTACGTGATTTTCCCATTTGACCTTACCAAATAATCCCAGCAAGTATATACAATTTCTACAAAGCAGAAAATAGGGCTAAGAGATGAAGCAAGCTGCCCAGGGTCACAGAACTATTATGTAATAAAACAGGATATAAAACGTTAAGTCTTTCTGATTCCCAAAGCAATGATTGTTTTCATTCTTCTCCATTGCCTTCCAAGGATGTGATATTTGCTAGAAAACTATGGCTTGTGAATATTTTATTTTATTTGGACAAATAGGGATTATTATTCCCTTGTATAGGGGAGATAATTGCTGAAGTATATCAGTCAATTTCCACTTTTATTCTTTCACATGTCATGGGCTCTTTGGAAATCTGGTAAAAGTTTTGAACCATCTTCAAAGATAAAACAGGTATGAAAATACACACTTAGTTTTAAAAACTGCTTAAAGCTTACCCATGCCCCCTGGAGAGTACAGATACAGGTTAAGAATTTATGATAATTCATAAATAAATGTGAGGATTTATTTGAGGATATAACTAAAACAAATCTGAGGCTAGAAAATGCGTTTCCGGTATATGAACTCTCTGTAATCTCCTAGTTTCTTTTTATTATAATTGAAAGAGTAGTGATTTAGAATACCATTCAGGTTCTGGACAATTGTTCATTTAAACTGCTTCCATATATAGTCAATTCCTCTCCCTCTGGAGAAACATTGAGTGTTTGTTTCCTAAAACTATAAAAAAAAAAAATTAGTAATAGCTGCCACATAAATTTTGCTAAGAGTAATTTAAGCTGAATTATTGATTTGTAATATTTTGGGGGGATGATCTGAAAGGGAAATGTAAAATTCTAGTCATGTATAAATATTATTATAATCACTATAGAAACACACATATCAGTAGGCATTGTATAAGCACCACTCACATTAATTACATTTACTTACTCCTTTTCCATTATGTTATTCTTTTGCTTTAGATTCTCTGAATCATTGGAAAGGAGACTATTCAGATATCTGCTGGAGATATCACATGTTATTGAGGATGTGGTAATCTCTTCTCTTTGGTTCTCTGAGGTCTCTTGTATTTCTCTTTCTGTTGCCTGGATTATGTCATGTGTCTCTTCCCTGTTGCCATTTACGTTCTCAACAGTCATGTGTTCTGTTTGTTTATCATCTTCATTTTCTACATTATCTGGGAACATTTTGTTCTCTGTTTCCTCTTGCTCTGTTATATCTTCATTCAATGATGTATTGTTTTCTTTTTCCACTAAGTCTGAATTCATATGTGCTTTATTTTTTTTTAACTGGACCTGGTTCGTATAATGACTTTGCTCTCCATTTGTGGAAGAAACAGTAGCTGTTTCTATGACATTCTGTTCCCCTCTTGCAGCAATGTCTGCTTCTTTGATATCGTGAATGGTGGACATTGTCTGCAGTGGGGTACATTCATCATGCATGCCGCATAAATTACACATCTCCTTTTCTTCTTTCTTTAGAAGTGTAGCAGTGCTCCCCAAATATTCATTTATTTTCATGAGGCAGTCGATGAAAGTAGTCATTTCTACACACACACACACACACGCACAAATACATAAAAAGAATAAAATACAAAGCTGAAACAAATTATATTTCTCCACTGAGGTATGGCAAGATAACCTTACAAGCCTACCAAGACCCTTACCAGTCATTTAAGACGATCTCCCTCCTGAAGGAGAAGTCATTTGTACAACTGTCATTCTTTTAACATGTCTAGGAATTGGGGACAAATTGTTTTTTACTGTAGTGGCAAAGAGTAAGTCTAATACCTTCTGCGCATGAAAATACTTTGAATATTTGCAGGAGGATACCATGATTTCCCCTACACAGCGACAAAACTATTCAACTGAACTCAACATTTCCCTCAATCATTCCTTGATGATTTAGTATGACTTTGAGACTTGTTCCTTCTCCTTTTAAGGTACTATATTGTTTATCAGTGATCCACTTAAAGTATTTCCCTGAAATTCAGCAAAACACTTCAGAGGAGACTTGAGTAGCAGGTATACCATAGCCACATTATTTTTACTGGTGTAGAAACTATACTTTTTTAGGTACTTTGCTGGCTGCTATGAGAATTAAATTAAGTTTATACTATTCTTCCTGCTGAGCTTGTGATCATTTACAGTTTTCTAATCAGGCTTCCAAAGAATAGCTTTAATTGTACAGCTTCTGATTCTCTGATTAGAACCTGCATTAGCTACTCAAGGACTACTAAACCAAGTCAAACCTCTTCATGCTAGTGAAGATCTTCATCATCTTATTTGAAATAATATTTTACTCCATCCCCATGTCCTACCATTCTCTTCTTTGTTCATCCCTCCTCTGAGGTCATAGCTCATAGCTCAGGTCATTTGATCACTTCTTGCAGGCTTAGCAATTCTCCCATCTTTAGAATTCAATTCTGAACTAAGGAATGTGTAATTTAGGGCCCCATACATAGGTCAGTATTTTAAGAATCATCATTAAATCATCCTTTTACAAGTCTAGGTTTATCTTTGGGCTCCAATTCTCACAACTTGTGTTTTTGTCTTGTACCCAAGACCACCTTTATTTTGATCTCCTATTCTGGTAGCTGTGACCTTATCATTTTCCATGAATAAGTATTTGTCTTGATATGTTGCCTAAGACCATATTCAACTCGTTCCAGAGACTAGAGTCCTAGGTATGAGCTCCAGCTGCCATTGTCTGGATCATGCTGCCTCTGGGCAGATTTCCCCAATGCCTACCATCTGCCTTCTAGATAATTTCTTAACATTATCTACCCTGGATGCCTGATTGATGAGACCTGCCCACTTACCTTGACACTATATTATTTAGAGTTCGATTTCATGATACCACCCATCTTCTTATCTAGAGTAACTGTTGTCTGAGATCATATTCATCAGATACAATATTCTTCCTGTCATACTTCTCAGCGCCCATAATTGGGACTATTCCCAAGAACCTGCTCCCCTCTCAGTGTGTGTGTAAGGGAGTGCCCAATTCTATAGCCCAGCCCACCCCAGTCTTTCTACTGTTTTTATAATTAATGGATAAGCTCAAATAATTCTACAAATAGAACTTCATCATATTCCAATATAGAAAAACTGCTTGTTCTGTCTCAAAACAGGAATATTTTTCTGCTTAAAAATTTTTTTCTTACTGTTTATTTTTGAGAGAGAGAGAGAGAGCGAGCGCATGAGTGGGGGAGGGACAGAGAGAGAGGGAGACACAGAATCCAAAGCAGGCTCCACACTCTGAGCTGTCAGCACAGAGCCCGAGGTGGGGCCCAACCTTCAGACCATGAGATCATGACCTGAGCCGAAGTTGGTTGCTTAACCAACTGAGCTACCCAGGTACCCCAATTTTCCTACTCTTAATTGTGGATCCTGCTAATAATTGTGGATTCCTACTCTTAATTGTGGATCCTCTTAATTGTGGATTCCTTGCCTGGAATGCTTTTTCAAGATTCCTAATTTCCAGCTGCATGAATCCAATTCATTCCTTAAGATTCAGCTTACTTATTTTTTAAAAAAGATTTTTTTAATGTTTATTTATTTCTGAGACAGAGAGAGACAGAGCATGAGTGGGGGAGGGACAGAGAGAGAAGGAGACACAGAATCTGAAGCAGGCTTCAGGCTCTGAGCTGTCAGCACAGAGCCCGACGCGGGGCTCGAACTCACAAACTGTGATATCATGACCTGAGCCGAAGTGGGTGACTCAACCGACTGAGCCACCCAGGCACCCCACTTAAGCTTCAGTTTATTTTTTTAACATTTATTTATTTTTGAGACAGAGAGAGACAGAGCATGAACGGGGGAGGGTCAGAGAGAGGGAGACACAGAATCTGAAACAGGCTCCAGGCTCTGAGCTGTCAGCACAGAGCCCGACGCGGGGCTCGAACTCACGGACCGCGAGATCATGACCTGAGCTGAAGTTGGCCGCTTAACCGACTGAGCCACCCAGGCACCCCTTAAGCTTCAGTTTAAAATACAACATTTGATCTAGCAAAATTCCCAATTTCCCATTCTAAAAATGGAATCATTCTTGCTTCTGAACTCTTAATGTACTTTCTTTCTATTTCTTGAATGGAACTAGTTTTGATATCTCTTGCACTATTGTGCATTTGTCTTACCTTATTTTCCCGAATAGTCCCTTATGGACAAGACTCTATCTTAGCCTTCTTTGCATGCTCCTTAGTACCTCTTAAAGTGACTACTCAATCAACATTTCTTAGAGAAAGAATAAAAAGGAATACTTGCCTTGTTTCCAGATACACTGATTCTCCTTGTCAAGCAATACATACAGCTGCTGGCAGATAGAGCGCAGAGTCCCTGCAGTGTGCTCCAAGAGTTGGTGAAGGGCCCCACTGAGCTCTTGCCCCAGAAAGACCACTGTGGCTATCCAAGTGGCCCCACCAGCCCCTTCACAATGGCTATCTCCCAGGAGGGCCTGTTTTAGCATCAGATTTTGTCTCCAAATCTGCTTCAATATTTGGCCTAGTTTACCTGAGCCCATGTCTTCTGAATCCATTTATGCTCCAAGAGTGGAATGCTTCTTTTCTGCCCGCAAAGCCTTGAAGGTTTAGCGAATTCAAACTTGGCAATGGAACTTCTCATAAAATCTAGGAGATGATCCAAGTCAGCTAGCCAAGCACTTTCTCGCAACATAATACTTGATTCAGCTTCTTGTTGACCAGTGAAAAGTTACTAGGTGACCAAAGGAGGGGCGTTCCCACACCCTGGTTGCCATTGTGTACAGAATAGATTAATCACAGGGATAGAGCTAGCTCACACAATCCCACTCTCCATGGAAGTTTTACACATTCAGTACATATATGAGAAGCCCTATGTGCCTTTCAAGTTTTGAGGCAACAAAATATAGATTCTATGGTGGGATGACAACTTTATTAATCAAAGGTAAACTGTTTAACAGTATTGTCAATAAGATTCCTATGTGATAATTAAAAATATTTATGAATGAAATAATATGATGTTTGAATTGTTGCAAAACAATCAGGAAGTGTTGGAGTGGTATTGAGATGAGTTAAGATGGGCTGCTACTTAATTGTTGAAGCTGGATGTGGTTACAGGGAGGGTCTTTACGATTTTATCTAATTAGCATATATTTATAATTCTTTTATAATAAAGAGCTTTAAAAACAGAATCCTCTGCTAGAGTACATCTATTACCATTGGTTAGGTAAGTCAAATTAGTACCTTTTTATACAGCAAGCCTGCAGTGGGATTGAGACAGGTGCCTGGCCACTTTCCTCTGTGATAATTTCTCTCTAATTACATAAAATGCCCCTTCACTAAAATAAAGCAAACGTGAAGAGTGGCTCTCTCTGATCTAGCAAGGACTCTTCACCATGTGTAATTAAAATTCACATACAACAGTTTCTCACCACTACTAATGTTTCAGGTAGCACGTTATATATGAGGCCACTGCAATACAGGACTTGATATAAGAGAACCTGGGGGGGGGGGTGCCAAGGAATCCCTCCTCCCCCCGCTTCCTCCTCTCCAATCCCCCTCCCCTGATTAGAGAGAACATAGCACCTGGAGAGGGCAGTGCATTCCAGATTCATATTCTTTCAGAGATACTGGGATGAAGTGAAAGCTTTCCAAAGGGAGGACCAGACTGCTTCTCCCCAAGCCATCACATTTTCTCATTTGACACTGCGATTCTTAGAGCCACACTCATGATGCCTGGATGACAAGATAGGGAAAGAAAACCCAGTGAATAAAGAATAAAGAATGAACCACAGGCCTCATTACTGTCCATGCTGCCTGTGGTTTGAAGAGTCTTCAGGAAAAGAAAGGGAACGGCATGAAGCATGATGGCAGGGTGGCCGCGAGAGGAGGGCCTCTGTGAACCTTGGTTCACTGAAAAGGTGATTTCTTTTTGAGATATTAGTTCATACATCATGGGCCACTTTGTTTTAATATTTTTCACCATCTTCTCAATACTAAACGCTTTCTGCTTCAATTTTCTTTTCTTTTCTTTACTTTTTTTCCCTTTAACTCCTGAAATATGTATGTAATCCTCAGTAATAGTATATATAATGGCTTTCAGTCAATGCCAATTCTGAAAACTTTCTATAGCATTTTCTGTGGGCTGGGCTTAAGGGCTAGGCAAGAGGGCCTTTTTGGACTTGGGAGGGAGGTTGACACCTATCAGATTATGAAAATGCAACTCAGACTTTGTGAGAGATAGAGCAGACATATACATAAAAAGGTTATATACATAAAAAGGTTATGCAAGCTTTGAGGAGTAAAAAAGTAAGTCCATCTAGAGGCCTGGGAGGTTTTGGATTAGGAGCTATAGGATGGTCTGGATTTGAGCAGGCTAGAAGATAGAGAAAAGGAACATTCTAGGGTAGGAAATAATCACATGATCAAAGGCATGGAGGCACGAAATGACCCGGTGCAATCAAACATGGGAAAGCCTGGCTTTACAGGAAGATTCAAAAACAAGTAGGAGGAAGTGATGAAAGAAGGATCTAATAACTGAGGAGAGTCGGGAGAAGAAGTTGGAATTTTGTTTGGCAGGCAAAAGAGAGAAATTAAGTATTTTTAAACTAAGTTAAAAATATGACCAAAGTTGTGCTGCAGACAGTTTAGATGGTAGAGACCCAGGAGGCAGAAGGCTTGAGGGCCCGTATTAGAGCAGCAACAGTACAGGCAGGGAAGGAGATGTCTTGAGAAGGGGGTTGAAGTCAAGTGACTAGAACTCACTAAGTCATTAGAGGGAGAGGAATCAAAAGCATTGAAAATCCATTCATTGATTTAAGAAATATTTATTGGCCATTGGTGGAATCACTGTGCTTGGAGAGAGCATGAGACTAAAACGTTTTAGTTGAGATGAGCAAATAAATGAGAGAACAATTCAATGAACTAAGGAATTTAGGAAGAACGTTAGACTGGATGAGTAGATAATTTGATTAATTTTGGATTTGCTGAGTTTGAGATAGCTTAGGACAGTTCTTTGAAATGTACTATAAATTAAAAACAAAGAATAATATTGGAATATTTGAATGTCATCAGCAAATAGGTGATGGATGAGTCCCTGGAAATAGAAGAGATCAATGGAGATTTATACTATGCATGTTTTAATTGTTGAATAAAACTGATAGTGAAATGCTGAACATTGGACCAATACACCAATACACTTTTTTTTTTTCCTTCTAGATATGTGGTAAATTTCTTTCTCAGGGCAGGGGGGATTAAAAAAAATCACCCAAAAACATTTCTCTTCAGCCTCATTGACATTTGCTATCCTCAAGTCCAAACTTGTTCTCTGTCTGACTTCCCAAGTACATGTAATATTTGCAAAGTCAGACCTACCACTGGCCATTGCTACATTTACTTGTTAAAACAAGCATCTGCATGTTCCTGCATCTTGTTTCCAGTTAATTGAAGTCACTAACCATGGAAAGAACTGACATTTGCAATCAAGATTTGTGACATCCACAGACACTAGCTCCTAACATTTATCTTGGTGGGTTGAACATTTGATTGGCATCTTCACTGTGGCTACTAGCTCTTATCACTACTAAGACTATCTTTTACTTTCTTTACTGAGAACTCTTTGCTTCCACTGACATTAAAGCAACTAGCAGGCAGCCTTCAATTCCTATGCAACATTGTATGGTTGAAAAACAACAGTTCTCCTTAACATGAAAAGCATCACGGTGAGTAGAGATGAAATTCAAGTGAAGTGGATGGTCACTTGTGTACTACAGGAGAAAGAAACTTCTGCAATGGACTGAACAACCTGTTGATACTAATCAGGAGGTGAGGACAACATAGTTTGAAGTGTGATAAAGTATGCTACTTTCCATGGAAATTAGAGTGAGCCAGGGTTGATAAGTCAGATGTAAGCAAAGGGGTTACGTAGGCATAAGGCACTATGAGTCACTGTTACAAGTCCTGTTATCTGATTTTGTTATTTTCTTTGAGTGCCTCTAGCTGGCTCCATCAGAGATTTGGGTACAGTGAGCACAGACTAAATTTGCCCCATTTGAAAACTCTTGTTGAATTTCTGTTCATCTTTTATCTGATTAGGACAAGCTCATACAACTGAATGATGTGTGGAAGGAAAAAGGAAAAGTAGTTGTTTTGTTTTTGTTTCCCCCAATTCTTTGTTACAGAATTCCCAGTGTGCTTATCAATTTTTAAAAGTATTTAGAGAATAAGTCGTAAAATTCGAAGCTTAGGCTCCTGGTTAAACAATGTAGGTTAGATATATATTCTATCTCTGCTTCTCCCAAAATGCCACTGAAGAGGGTAAGAGAATGTATAATCCCTAAAGGACAGAGAGAATGGGTGATACTGTGACAGACAAAAGATGTCAACAAACTTTGGGAACAACAAAAGCAGCTGGACTAAGTAAAGGACTTAACAGGCAAAGAGAGCATGTATAGGGGCGAAAATAGGCCAGTTCATGCCATGTAATCTCAGAAGGTACCAGGAATTAGAGACATCTAGTACCTCTGACAGTGAGAGTGAAGGGGGGAGCATAAGCCAGTTTTTACTGGAACTCAGTTTGGGGAGCAGGTAGATTCCTAAATCCCTTCCTCTGTTCCAAATAGCCAGATAAGTCTCTCTCCCACACAGCAGAAGCTAGAGACTTTCTCTATGAAGAAACTGCAGCAGGAAGGTAGGAGGCCTGGACCTCGCCAAGAACTGGAAGGAAGTGCTATGATGGCATGGGTTAAGAGAAATCTGACAATGTTAAATAGTGAGGTCCCACGCGACTGTGACCGTTCTGCTCAGTTCCAAGAACAGGGGCCTGCAGGCATAACCTCTCAGGCAGAAGATTAGAGGTTTCCTCTCTACAGTAATTGAACATCCAAAGGGAAAAATCTATTAATAGTGAAACTTTTGGTGCTCCTCCCCACCCCCCATCCCTGACCCCATGCCCCATCAACAGTGAAGGACCCAGTCTGTTATAAACCCCATCTAAGGCATAAGAAGTTACTGGAAGTTTCTCCTAATGCCTCACTTTTAAGAATGGAGTAAGAGTGCTGTTTCGAAGGGACACAGGCACCCCAATGTTTATAGCAGCACTATCAACAATAGCCAAAGTGTGGAAAGAGCCCAAGTGTCCATCGATGGATGAATGGATAAAGAAGATGTGGTGTATATATATATATATATATATATATATATATATATGTATACACACACACACACACACACACACACACACACAATGGAGTATTACTCAGCAATCAAAAACAATGAAATCTTTCCATCTGCAACTACGTGGATGGAACTGGAGGGTATTATGCTAAGTGAAATTAGTCAGAGAAAGACAAAAATCATATGACTTCACTCATATGAGGACTTTAAGAGACAAAACAGATGAACACAGGGAAGGGAAACAAAAATAATATAAAAACAGGGAGAGGGACAAAACAGAAGAGACTCATAAATATGAAAAACAAATTGAGGGTTACTGGAGGGGTTGTGGGAAGGGGGATGGGCTAAATGGGTAAGGGGTACTAAGGAATCTACTCCTGAAATCATTATTGCACTATATGCTAATTTGGATGTAAATTAAAAAAAAAAGAATGGAGTAATAGACAAGTGAGTCAGGCGTTTGAAAAAGCCTCTGTTATGACATTAGACACTGAAGCAAACATGAATAAAAAATTTGAGAAAATAGAGCTAACATAGGGAAGAGGAGAAAATATCAAATAAATCTATAATTAGCATCCCTAGAGTCTAGGATTAGAGAACATACTACATCTACAAAACAAAACAAAAAGATTTTCTAAAAAAAGGAACATTTGGACAAGGGGAAAGAACTCACAGAAATTAAAGTAGGATAACAAACAGAAATTTTTCAAACTGGTATACGGGTAGAAATAAATAGTTGAGGAAATTGCCCAGAAGATCAAACAAAAAGACAAAGAGACAAGAGGGAAAAAAGGAGGTTAAGGTCATTCATCCAGGTGGTCCAAATAATAAGTCTTTTCCCTGGAGAGAAAAGACTGAAGGAAATAAATTATCAAAGAAATAATACAAGACAGTTTCCCAGAACTGAAGAACTTCATATTCTGGATTGAAAGGGCAATACATGCAAACAATACATGCAAAAAAAAAAAAAAAAAAAAAAAAAACAATACATGCAAAACACATGCAAAAAAAAAAAGGCATAGCTAGTCATGTTATAATGAATATTCAAAACACCAAGGACAAAGATCCTAATAGCCTCCGAAGAAGGAAAAATGCTCACGTTTAAATCAAAAGGCACTGAATTTCTCAACAGCAACATGAAGACCTAGAAAATAACAGATTTGTGATTTTAATATTCAGAGGAAAACCTCTTTGTAATTTAGAATTCTGTTTCCCCCAAACTATCATGCAAGTGTGCAGTGACACGAAAAAGAAATGGTAATTAATGTGATGGAATGGAAGGATTGGCTAACGCTATGGTGAAAATCATGTAGCCATATTGTGATATTGCGATTTATAATAAGAAATGTATGTTAGGATTTAGACCCCATTTCTTGACAGGAGCTACTAAAACTTTGGGAATTTCCTAAGCGGTGAGAGCAATAGGGTGGCCATTGTTATATTAATGAAGTGGCTATAGGATAGCCCTTTGGAAGAGGGCTGGTTGTCAGGGGTTGAACCAGGAGACTGGAGTGTTGCAAGTGTCAGTCCCACCCTCATAATCCTACCATCAGAGAGGCTAGAAGGGCTGGAGTTTAAATCAATCACTACTGGCCAATGGTTTCATCAATTATGCCTACATAATGAAGCCTCCTATCAATTATATTTTAATAAAACTGGGAAAAAGTAAGAAAATATTTTTTAAAGTGTTCAGGGGGGCAGGGTGGGCATTTTCAGGTATGCACATATCAAAAATTTGCTTCCTGTGTACACTTTCTTGGGAAGTTACTAGGGGTTGTGTCCATCAAAAACAGCAAAGTGAACAGACAGAAAACAGCTTGGGAAATAGAAAAGCCAGCAAAGAGAGGAACAAATTAAATGCTTAAAAGGAAGTCGCAATGTTACAGCAATGTGATAGGCTTCAAGAGCTCCTAGTCAAAGGGCGCCTGGCTGGCTCTGTTGGTGTAGCATACAACTCTCAATCTTGGGGTTATAAGTTCGGGCCCCATGTTGAGTGTAGAGATTAATTAAAAAAAAATAGCTCCAGGGCCCTCAGTCATCTGAGTGTTCAGGAGGGCTGTCTACAAGAGGAAAATGGAACTAAAGAACTATCTGATGTTTTAACCATTCAAAGAAAAGTTTTGCAATTCTACTGGAGAATTTAGGGGAAGAATTATTGGTAACTGAGCAAATCAAATCAAATAAGACAATTAATAAAATTAAATTCTAAAGGAAAGGATATATAATCATAGTATTCTGTACAGTACTGCTCTGGATAATATTTTCATAGCCATAAAAACAAAAATAACTATAATTACTTTTAAGTAATACTGGTGATATCAGCACATACCAGGATGGTGAGAGGAGGCATGTGTGTAGAGAATGAGTATAAATGGGATAGATAAGAGACCAAAAGGCTTCTTTCTTTTATTTTTTTTTAATTTTTTTAATGTTTATTTTATTTTTGAGAGACAGAGCACAAGTGGGGGAGGGGCAGGGAGAGAGGGAATCCGAAGCAGGCTCCAGGCTCTGAGCTGTCAGCACAGAGCATGATGCGGGGCTCGAACTCATGGACTGTGAGATCATGACCTAAGCAGAAGTCAGAGGCCCAACTGACTGAGCCACCCAGGTGCCCCAAAAAAGCTTATTTCTATAGCAGGAAGTCAAATATTTAAAAATAAATCAAAACTTTAAGAATAAGAGGAAACTAGTACTTAAGAATCTGGAGGTAAGTTCCAGAAGAAACTGCTAAAAAATTGAATGTGATGTGGGAGAGAGGAAAGCCACTCCTGACCCACAGGGGCTAGTTCAGGGCTATCTGCTGGGCCGTAGTGTTGCTAGGGACCCACCTGACATTCACTGCTAGGCTCTGGTGTTCTCCTGTTGAACATAAAACATTTCACAGAACATCAATATCATACAAGGACACTCTGTGACTATAATGAATCAAGACACAATGAAGACCACTTTATAATCATGTCTAAACACAGACAAGATATGAGCACTGACCTAGCCACAAAATACCCAACATGTCCCTATTTCAGCTCATGTGGCTAAGGCTGCTTCTTACCAACTAAGTTTTAGTATTTCTCTGGTCTTCCATCCCTATAGAGAAGATTTAGTGAAATATCCAATCATAGAATTGTTCCCATTTCTTTTTTTTTTCATTATTTGTTTGTTTGTTTGTTTATTTATTTATTTATATTTGAAACAGAGAAAGTGTGCACAAGCGGGGGTGGGGCAGAGAGAGAGGGAGACACAGATTCGGAAGCAGGCTCCAGGCTCTAAGCTTTCAGTGCAGAGTCTCATGAGGGGCTCAAACCCATAAACTGTGAGATCATGACCGGAACTGAGATCAGATGCTTAACGGACTGAGCCACCCAGGTGCCCTGCATTGTTCCCATGTCTAAACAAATTCTTATGCAGAGCAAGAAATTCCCCCCAAACCCAATCCTATAAGTCTCTTTAACTTAGATACCCCACGGCTCCCTGTGATGTGAGTTTTCCGTTGCTGAAATGAGTAATTAGCTCTATCTATTCGATGATAGGTGCGTTCTGGTGGCCTTTGACTGTAGATCATTGACAGATACTTGGGTATTTCAGGTGGGAGGTGGGAAAGGAGCAAGGGCTGTTGCTTTTCTTTAAAGTTGTCATGTTATCGATTCTTAAGAACTATATACATATCAGGGCGCTTGGGTGGCTCAATTGGTTAAGTGTCTGACTCTTCATTTCAGTTCAGGTCATGATCTCATAGTTCCTAAAATTGAGCCCAGCATTGGTAGTCTGCTTGGGATTCTCTCTCTTCCTCGCTCTCTGCCCCTCCCCTGCTCACGTGCTAGCAGACACACACACATGCTCTCTCTTGCTCCCCCCCAAAATAAATAAATAAACTTAAAATAAAGAACTATATACATGTATTACTTTGATATAAATGAAATATATATATTAAAAAAGAACTAAGGCCAAATGTTGCATTCACTATGAGGTCCTTTGGTGATGATATTAAAGTTGCATAACATATTCACATCAAGTGAGTTACTGCAAAACAACAAACACATATTCTAATTGACTTTATAAAGAGTATATTTTGACATTCAAATATGCTTGGAATACAGTGGCAGGTGTTCAAGAATGAACTTAAATTAAAAGTAGTCAGTTGAGCTTGGCATGATCTTCAAACAGAGGTGGAATAATTACCACCTGGTAATGACCCAATATCAACTACTTTATCTGGAGCACAGAGCTCTAGATACAGCAGAAGATAAACAAATGTTCGATGATTAAGACGATGATGAAATGTAATAAACTGTCCACGCATTCTTCTTTTTTTAAAAAATCATACTATTCTTCTTTAAAAATTCCATAATAATGTCAAATACTTGCTTAGGGTTCACTTTCCCAATTAACTTATCAAAATCACAAACACCTTATTTTTCACACAAGTTTTAAAAATTAGGCTCCAAATAAAGGCCACATAGACAACTAACTCTTTGTTATTGATTTTCATATGAATTTAAACAACTGAAAAACTCATTAAAAAGTATGCCAATAAAAATGGTGACAGAGCAATTTAATTATAGATTTGAAACTTATCTTTCATTTGTGCCATTTTTATGTGTTGAGAAGTAGAAGTAAAAGAGTTGATTTAATTTTTTAATGTTTATTTTTGAGGGGCAGACGAAGTATGAGCAGGGGAGGGGAAGAGAGAGAGGGAAACACAGAATCCAAAAGAGGCTCCAGGATCTGAGCTGTCAGCACAGAGCCCCACATGGGGCTTGAACTCACTAACCGTGAGGCCATGACCTGATCCAAAGCCAGACGCTTAAACAACTGAGCCACCCAGGAGCCCTAAAAGAGTTGATTTAAACTAAGTCACCAGATTTGTAAAGCTACAGAGCTACAGCAGACATGTAACAGATAGTTACATTCCTTTATAAGTAAATTCTCTATCTTTACCATTCAATTGCAGTAATAACTGAATTTGAGATGTCTTGTCATACCTGGGAGTTTAATACTTAAAGTCTTTGTTGCCAAGTTCTATGGTCACTTTACATAAAGAAAGGAAATGGTCTGTTCAGGGTGTCAGGGACTGTATTCGAACTGAAAAGTAATTAAGGGCATTCCATTATTTGGTTAGCAAAAGTTCCTTTTTTAATAGCATTAATGGCCTCCGAAATTAATACCAGTGTTTGGACTACAGCTTTGCAACACTTCCCTGTTGAGTCACTGATGTGTTTGTCAAGATTATGACTCTTTATACAGTCATGGGCCTATGACATGAAACCAATGAAGCAAAATTTTGTGAAATAAAAACTGGATAGTTTCCTCTCTGCCAAAGTTTTAGGAGACAGTTTCAAATGAGGGTGTGCCAGATGCATTGCTACTGTGTACTTCATGGTATCCTAGTATTTAGAACGTGTTTCTATAGCTTCCTCATGACTTGACTTCTTCCAGGGTGTGATTAAAGTTTGGAAGGTAGTTCTGGCAAAGAGAAAGAAGAAATAACGAAGGAAAAGTCTAGAAAGGAGAAAAAGGAAGAGTCTGATATAAACTACATATTTCTCCAAGTTTGCTTCCAGTTTCCCTCCTTTCCTGTGGACAATCATAACATAATGTGCCAATGGAAAATGACTGTGGTGTCCTAGATCTCAGCTCCACAAAGTGACCTTTCACCTATACTCTATGATATCTCTGAGAGACCTATTCCTAGTCATGTCATACAAGGACTCATGTCTTTGAAAGTGGAATTGACACCTTGTTCCTCACACTGAAAAAATAAATTTGCAAGAAACAAATTCTTCAGCATGAGCCACACCCTCAGTATCATGGAAACTCATTTTTAAAGTGAGGACAGGATACTGAGGGATGTGTGATGTGCTGCTTTTCAGAAATACTACGACTCTTCCAGTTGGATGTGGATGGGCTAAGACACCTCAGGACACCACAGTATTGTCATTGCCAGGAGAACAATATTACACACGTTCAATCCTCAAGTATCTTTGCTGCTCAGAAATAAAATCCACTATATAAATAGAAAGTACTAAGCTCCTCAGCACCACAACTTTCTCCCCTCTTTGATCGTTGTTATCTTGATGCATCCGATCAATGCATCCAGCTGCTGTCTTCAGTTTATGTCCATCCACTACAGATACTAACTGTGTCCAATATCAGAAAAGAAAATGTCATCAATCTTTTCCTTTTGTGTCACTTTCCTCCTTGTTGTTCTGATCTCCAGGTTCTGGGTCACCCTAAGATCTCAGTGAATGGCAATAGGTGGGAGGAAGACAGCCATAACCGGCCCTCCGCAAACATTTGTATTATGAAATTATCACGGGCATCTCCTTTCTGGAATGGCGTCCCACCTACCTCTCCCTTTCAGTGTATCTTCCCTGTTCTTTCTCTCTTGCTGCCTTGAATCAGCTGCCAAAAATCACTTGGATAAACGCATTTGCACTAGAGTCTTGGCAGGTCTGTGAGTTTCCTCACCAGCATTACCTAATTTTTTTTTTTTTTTTAATGGATCTGCAATAGCACCTCTCAGCCTCTGCGTTAGGTCTGCACATCAAGAACTTTTTTTTTTTTTTCTGTCATTTTGAGCACTGTTAGCAATGCATGATTTTTCTACTGTTTTCTTAATTCAGAATTAAACTATACAATTTTAAGGGAACTTTATTTAACTGTCAAATACTAAGGGGGTGCCTGGGTGGCTCACTAGGTTAAGCGCCGACTGGATTTCGGCTCAGGTCATGATCTTGCGGTTTTGTGTGTTCAAGACGCATGCCGGGCCCTGTGCTAGCAGTGTGGAGCCTGCTTGGGATTCTCTGTCTCCCTCTCCCTCTCCCTCTCCCTCTCCCTCTCCCTCTCCCTCTCTTTTCCTCCCCCACTCGCACTGTCTTTGTCTCTCTCAAAATAAGCTTAAAAAAATTTTTTTAATGCTAAGAACCAGAGTAAATTAATTTCTGGGATACCTGGGTGGCTCAGTCAGTTAAATGTCTGACTCTTGATTTTAGCTCAGGTCGTGGTCTCACGGTTTGTGGCACCCCTCTGAGCCTCTGCTGTCAGCACAGAACCTACTTGGGATTTTCTCTCTCCATCTCTTTCTGCCCCTCCCCCGCTCATGTGCTTGCTCTCTCTCAAAATAAATAAATAAGTGAATAAACAACCAAACAAACAAACGTTTTTTAAAAAGGAGTAAATTAATTTCTGTTCTCCTGAGGACACATTTTTTGTTAGGACAGGACACCAGCAATCCAAGATCGTGCCACCTTGTAAAGATGCTTTTACAATTATTGATAGACCCAGATAACAGCTCCACTGTAATCCCAGGTTCCCATATTGAATTAAATCTGCTTTGGGTTATTTAGGTCACATACTGCATAAACGCCCTCTCTGTGTCATTTCTCTGTAAATAGTGAGTGTGCTTCAGTTTTCTCTATTATATACATTTATTTTTGGACCTCATTAAACAGGTTAAGGAAATTTAAATAGGTCTAGCCAGTAGACAGAAGCTAAGGCTGAAGTTAGAAGTACTCTCTGTGGTATTATCTAACACCAAGATGAGGGGCGTTTTTAACTCTGGCTGCTACTTACAAAGAAACTAAGAGCATTATTTGAAAATCAGGTCTGAAATTCAGGCCTACGCTTTTTAAAATATGCTATTATTGCTTAAGCAATATTAGTGTTGTTTTAAACGCAATAGATAGTGATTGCTATAAGCCATCCTTGTCGGGTGGGGGTGGGAGTGAGAAAATTGTAGTTTAAATAGTACAGTTCAATTTGTCTTCATACTCCTTTTGCTGCAAATACATTGTTGTAATCCCACCTTAATCTTAAAACAAATTTTTTTAATGTTTTATTTTATTTTTGAGACAGAGTATGAGTTGGTGGGGGGCGGGGTGAGGGGGCCAAGAGAGAGAGGGAGGGAGACACAGAATCCAAAGCAGGCTCCAGGTTCTGAGCTGTCAGCCCTGAGCTGGACGTGAGGCTCCAACTCCCTGACCGTGAGATCATGACCTGAGCCGAAGTCAGACGCTTAACTGACTGAGCCACCCAGGCGTCCCCATCCTCTTTAATCTTAAGCTGGTTTGTAATTTTCTAAAGTCTAAGATCATTCCTGGAAAAAAAAAATAAATAAACTAGGTGGTTAGGCATTAATTATCTAACTGCATTTTAGTAAAGGTGCCATATGAATTCATTTGATTTTACAGGAGGGCATAGTAAGTCAATGCCTCTGTATGGGAAGCTTCCTTATGTTCTGAAAGAGTTAACCCCTCTGTGCCTCATTTATGTCCTAAGAGGGACTGATGATACCAGGAGAAATATATCAGTATGTTCAACACTAGAGGACGTTTCTTATTTCAGAAGTACAAGAGAAATAATGTATTCATCCAAGGGAAGAGCAGACTCCTCTGTTTGGGTACTTTTGAAAACCACAATTTTATTAATTAAATCTTCAAAAGTTTAACGATAGCTTAGAATAGTAAAAAGGAGCAATTTGTAAAGAACTGACAATTACTAATTCAATTACTGGAAATGCAAGGAACCTTCAGCTTTACCCTGTGGGATAAGTTATAAGATTTTAAATATACATTTTCAATATATTCAAAGTATGCTCATTAAGAAATTTTATGTTTTTAAAAAGCACCAGACTCCCAAATATTTTATTGTACTTTATTTGTTCTCACCTCAGCAACATGCTCAAAGCTTAATACCTGAAAAACAATCCCAACATTCTTAAGAACCCAGAAAGTAGAGCACTTCAAGGAAAGATAGCAAGGAACATGTTAGGAACTAGAAAAAAAAAAAAAAACACAAAGAACAAGGAAATACTTTCAATATGCCTTTTGAGAGGAAAAGATGATCCATGGGAGGACTATTCAAGTGAGTATGTAAGTGTATTTTGAGGATTTTTGCAGTAGTTGAAATCCTTGTTCAAAGGAAGAAATAGCAGTGTGTTTGCGTGACCTTGTAGACTGATATTTTGAGCCATTACTTAATCCAGCAGCTGTGGCAATGCCCTTTTGTATGATACAAAATAAACAAAGAAGCAGAATATAATAAGGCAAGTGAATTCTTGAGCAAGTCGACCGTGTGCATACAGCTTCAGCTTCTATACAGTGTGGACTGTTTCAATGTGAGAATGGTGATCTCCTCCTTACAGCTTAGTTGTGAGATTCAGGCCAGTCATAGACATTGCAACCTATTTGGGGACGACTTTAATCATCACCCTCGAGCCATGACTTGCACAAAGAGCAAGACAAGCTAATCAGCAATAATCCACTTGAGAGAAGCTAGGTGTTTATCAACAAACCTCTGCTGGTAAAAATGAGGACGAATAACCTGTACATCTACATATTACAGAGACTAGGAGCCTGGCAGTGAGATATTTGCCTATCAGTCAAAATATATTGTGGGTATATCGTGTGCCGAGCATTCTCCTCATCCTGTATGTGGTTTAAAAAAAGTAGTTCTTGTCCTAGTGGATCTTAAAAATCTAGCAAAAATGGGGCGCCTGGGTGGCTCAGTTGGTTAAGCGTCCGACTTCAGCTCAAGTCCTGATATTGCAGTCCATGGGTTCGAGCCCTGTGTTGGGCTCTGTGCTGACAGCTCAGAGCCTGGAGCCTGCTTCAGATTATGTGTCTCCCTCTCTGCCTGCCCTTCCCCCGTTTGCACTCTGTCTCTTTCAAAAATAAATCAACATTTTTTTTAAAAGTCTAGCAAAAATGGCCAAACATTGCATTTAACAAGAATCAAAGAAAACCAAAAATTTACATCAAAAGAACAAATAAGCCATGTGTTAAACAGGGGTTTAGAAGAATGAATGCTATAGACTAGACCCAGGAGAGGAAGGGGAAGAAATGACAAACAGCACGGGCAGGCCAGTGAAGTAGAGGATGCTACATACAAATGACTTTAGACTGAACAGTGGACCCACAGATGAACCAAGAGTGCAGCAATCAGGAGAACTTCATGGTGAAACCGTCCCCAGGGATGCAGCCCAGCAACCACGCTGTTGCCCCACTCATCACCTAGATAGACCAAGCACATCCTGTTTCCGTGGGGACAAGAAGTGTGACACAGCTAGCATCCTGAACGTGAAAACAACTTCTTCTAACTTACATACCAACGTTTTTCAGTGATGACAGTCTTCTGCTCAGTCCTCGAGTCTCTCAGGCTGCTGGATGAATGAATTTGGTTGGTCCAGAGAAAACTCTGTGGATGTGAGTTTGAATGAAAACGAAAGCATTGGTATGTGGCTTTTGTTTAGTTTTGTTTTGTTTTTTGTTGTTTTGTTTTGGGTTTGTTTGTTTTTGTTTTTTGTGGTTTTTTTGGTTTTGTTTGTTTGTTTGTTTGTTGACCTGCAATAGGTAAGGCACTGGAAGAAACAATTTTACTCACACCTTCTCCAGAGGATCCTGGGATTTCTACTACTCCTCTGTGGTAATTGCCAATATGACTTTTCCCCCTATGTTTACTCTCAAATGATTTTCTAGGATACAAAACTGGTATAAGGTAATATAAGGTAATTCATTCCAGCCCCTTTGAGTTGAATCTTGAGATTCACAGCATTTGGATCTCTCATAAGCCTTCCAAAAAGTGCTGTTTTTGTGCTGTGGCTGATTGCATCTGTTGCATAAAATAGTTTCCTTTGAGGTTTTGAATGATACATCCTTTGGGGAGCCTCAATACCAAGATAAAATAGAGCTTATAGCACTTTGTAAGCTCAGATTCAAGGGATTTCCTACAAACAGGGAGTTCCTTTTCAATTTTTTACAAGAAAACAGCACCCACCTTCAAACAACTGTATACGATGCCAGAAATACAACTAACATCTAAATATACATGTATATTTACACACACATTCTAAAATGTGTTCCACGTGCTGTGGAGAAATAAAATCCAGCCATTTTGCTGAATATCAATAACTTCACTTTTAAACCCTCGAGCAAGATAACCCATGAGCAAGATAACCTACAAATATGTTCACTCACTACAAATGTTTACTAAGCATCTACTATGTGTCAAATATTCTGTTAGGCACTGGGGATACAAGTCCCATTCCTTATGGAACTGAAAGGAACCTAGAAAGACTTGCATCCTGTTGTGTAGTTCAGTCTACCAGGAGAGGCTAACTAGCTGACTATTTAAGGTAGACTTAAAGAAACAATTGCTAATGCTGTGTATTCTGCCTCTCTTATGTATTTTTGTTTAGAGTTTATCTTAGTACTACAGGTAAAAGGACAGTTCTCAACTTGTTGCAGCCTGTAAAAATTATCTGATTACTTCACAATAAAGTTAATACCAAATTCTTTCAGATCTGACTGTTTTATCTTGAATGCTAGAATAAAGTAATTGTGCACAGTTGTGCTTGAAACAAAACAAATCACTATTTCAAAATAATTATAGAGTGTTCTCCTTTGTTGTCAAGCATAGTCTCTGATTTACATGATATGTACCAAAAAGTGTGTTTTTATCCTGGTTATCGTTTCACAGAACTACTATAATGACTAAGAAATTGTAAATATATTTAGTATCATTGTTTTCCCCATCATGAACTTGTTCTTTTGACTGGTGAAATGTCCATTTTCACGATGTCAGATCACTGAATGGAATTTTGAGTTCTTGGAACTTCAAAAGGCTCATTATGCAATATAACATTCAAATCTAATATGAAAGGAAACACTTGACTAGAGTCCACTTCCTGAGTGTGTCTTGTAAGTAGATGCACGTTTGGACACTTCCTCTTGCTAACGCCACCTCTTCTGGTCATTCCTGTACATGTTCTCTTAGGATAATTAGACATTTGAATGTTGAAATCCATAGAGCTTAAACTTGAAAGGAATTCTACAATTCCCGAGCTGGGAGTAATCTCTTAGGTGCCCCTAGTTCTACCTTCTTCTTTTATGATGAGGACACTCAGGAAAGAACTATCTGCAGTGCGTGAAGTTTTGCTACAGAGCTTGTCTGCTGCCGGTTAGCTACATTTTCCATTTATGGTACCTGGCTCAGGTGAAAAAGATTTGTCCTTTGAACAAACAAACATGAATTATAAACTTCACGCACTTCCTTGAATTAGAATTATTAAATTATTCATAACTCCTTTAAGTGTCATTTATTTCTTGGCTCAGGTTATGATCTCACAGCTTGCGAGTTCAAGTCCCATGTGGGTCTCTGCACTGACAGCTCAGAGCCTGGAGCCTGCTTTGGATACTGTGTCTCCCTCTCTCTCTGCCCCTCCCCTGATTGCGCTCCATCTCCCACTCTCTCCCAAAAATAAATAAACATGACAAAAAAATTTTAAGTATCATTTATTTCTAAAATTTGGTCAGTAATTTGTAATCATGGTTTGAATAGAGTAAGCATTTATATATAATATATATATATATTATATATAATTTAAAATGTTATAGCTTTTTTATTCCTCTCCCATCCAAAACAAATATAAATATTTTATGGTTCTTAAAATAAACTCATAAACATTATGATTGTTACCAATAAAACCAGAAAGATCAGAAATCATATGAAGAGAAAGGGGGAAAATTACTAGAAAAGATTATGATTGTTACTAATAAAAACAGAAAGATCAGAAATCATACAAAGAAAAAGGGGGGGGAATTACTAGAAAAGAGGCAAATTGATTCTTTTTTTTAAGTTTATGTATTTCTTTGTGGGGGGGGGGGGGGGCGGACAGAGAGACAGGGAAAGACAGAATCCCAAGCAGGCTCCATGTGCAACACAAATCCCTAACGTGGGTCTTGATCTCATGAACTATCGAGATCATGACCTGAGCTGAAATTAAGAATGGGAGGCTTATTAACCGACTCAGCCACCCAGGTGCCCCTTTTTGGTCTTATTTTTAGATGAAGAGAGGTAGGAAACATTTCTGGTACTGAATTCTAGGTCATTTTAGCATACATATCTTTATGTAGAGAACACTAAAATAATGAACGAGGCCTCTGCAAGAAGCTTTGCAAAATCATCGAACTTTCTTCATGGTTCTTGCATTGAGTTCAGTGAAGGCATTTGAACATTAAATTGCATTACTGGGAAAGAATTTTCTTTAGCACAAAAGAGTTTTAACTTAGATATGTGTATTGCTGATAACCTCAACTGAAGCAGGAATGGAGTTTAAAGCAATTGAAGAAATGATTAGCTTACCCCATTCAATTACTTAAACAAGGAGGCCATTAGATCGATGTGACTGTAATGCTATAGTGGCCTATATAAACAAACCAAAATCTAAGCTTGTAAATGCCTCAAGATTATGAAATGGAAATGCTATGGACAACCAATCACAAATAGCCAACTAAGCTTCAAGCTCTAGCTAATCAAATAATCTCCTTTCTTTGTTTCTGCACTTCATATAAGATTCTTCCCCAGCTCCTGACTGGGTTGTGTTCTGGACCACTGTGGTTTAGGTGCTGCCTGATTTGAATGTTTTGTTTTGTTTTGTTTTTTTGCTCAAAGAAATCCTTAAATTGTTTTTATTAAAATTTTTTTGATGTTTATTTTATTTTTGAGAGAGACAGAGACAGAGACAGAGCGTGAGTGGGGAGGGGCAGAGAGAGAAGGAGACACACAATTCAAAGTAGGCTCCAGGCTCTGAGCTGTCAGCACAGAGTCGGACACAGGGCTCCAACCCACAAACTGTGAAGCCATGACCTGAGTGGAAGTCGGACGCTTAACCTACTGAGCCACCCAGGCACCCCAGTCCTTAAAAATTGTTAATATGGGCCTCTGTTTATCTTTTAACATCCCTTACAGTCTCATTCAAATATGATATCAACTATGTTTTGGGTAGAATAGATGCCAGTTCGATCAATGTTGCATCGTAAACAGAAGAAGGAAATATACATCCACCTGCTTGGATTACCTGGGACTGTGTAGGGAAACTTGATACTCTTCCCAGGATATTCTTCCAATGTTGGCTTCATTCCAGCCAAAGTCCTGGTATGGAGACATGAAAAGGGAGTGGCTTCCATGGGTTTTCATCAGTGTGGTCTCAAGAAAACAGGATTTTCTCCTTCTAACTATAGGACTCTCTAGTCATAATGTGGCTGTTGTCAGGGAGGGCAGGTTATGTAAACCACATAAATTCTACATTAAAAAAAAATACATATATGTGTTGAAGAGAAGAAGAAAGAAAGAGAGAAAGAAAGAAAGAAAAGGAAAGAAAAGAAAGGTGGGCACTCTAGAATCAATATCCAGGCAGTTTTTATTGGTGATATAATCCAACCATGAAGGTCGGTTTTTCTATATTAATCATCACTTTTTAATTTCCCCTTTTTGCTGCTAGACCTTACTGTCTTAGGGTGATGTTATTTTTCTTTTGCACTCATGTTAGTCTATGTCCTCCAAGAAGCAAACACCAGTACCAGATTAAACATGCTAGAAATTTATTAGGGGAATTGCCAGTGAGAGACAAGGGTAGGGAGCTGGAAGAGGCCTCATCCTGAACTTGGGTGAAGGAAAGAGAGAAGGAAGGAAGGAAGGAAGGAAGGAAGGAAGGAAGGAAGGAAGGATTCTAGATGGGACTTGCAGTTCTAAAGAAAGTCGAGCATGGCAATCTGGGAGGTCTTGAGCTAAAGGTTCTATGGCCAGAGAAATCCCCAGTCTCCCAGGAACAGACCTGCCTTAGGATCACCGCCACACCCAGTCATTGGCTGCAGGCCAGCGGGGAGGCGTGGCCAGCACTTGGCCAGGGCCAGCATTGCTTTTACTCGCAGCAGAGATCCAAGAGACACTCCCAGGGCTGCCATAGCAGCCCTAGTTTACCTTAAGCAGAGTTGTTTATACTACTTTCCATTTTTGTTTATTTAATATACAATAATAATCACTTTCTGAGCGTTCACCATGTGGCAGACACTGTTAAAACTTTTATGTGCATTATGTCATTTCATCCTCACAACCACCCTGTTATTATTCCCATTTTACAGAAGATTACTTAATAAGTTTCTTGCACGGACAGGCTGTGATGAAGTATTATGTCATCGTCATTAAGTGGAGAACTATTTCCCAGAAACCCCTCATCTATATGGTCCCCCTGCTGATAGTTTGCCAAAAGAAGAACTTGCAAGAGATTTGAAAATTGGAAGTGATGCAGCAAACATTATTCTCTGAAGGTTGTTTTGCAGCCAGATGAAATGATGGACAGAGGAGGCTGTGATCAGTAGGTTTCGAGTGCTTTTCTTCCTCCTCTGCTTTGCCAGTAGGTTTTCTTGCAGCCAACTAGCCCTGACGATCAACAGTGACCTCAGGTATGTCTCAAAGCACTTGACTGTGGACCCATAGAGTTGGTCTCCACAGAAAGAGCAACTCTCCATAAAGCTCTCCATGGGAACCCCTTTTATGGTTCCAATTTAGCAACCGGCTATACTTGGCTTCTCAGATTGGCTGCTTGCTAACTACTCTGATCTAAACTCTGCCTTCTAGACTTTCACTTCTCCAGCTCCTCCCTCAATTGTAAAGTCTAATTCCTATAATAAATCCTTTTTCCCAGAACACAGAGTTACTGTCCTCCCCTGTCAGAACCCTGACTGATAGAGTAACCGTGCAAACATCTGTTGAATGAATGGGCGATTTCGGCCTAGCCCAGGGATTAAGACGTATGTAGTCAGTCTTCAGAGTCCAGTATCCTTTGTTTTAGATTAAAGTAAGAACAATTCATTTGTTTAAAATACCAAATATACAAGAAGAAAGTGTGACCATAAATTATTGAAGTCGAAGTCTGTCACTGGCAGTGTCCCATATAGAAGTTCATCCTATAATCTCACAACGTGTGATGTGCAGGGCCAAATTTTTGCCCCTCTCAAATCAAATAAGTACGAAAACCTATAAATGTACCTACCTGAGACTCTAGACTTTTGTGTCCTAAAAAGCAGAGGATAACGTTCTAGCCAAGAAAATTTTAGGGATGCCTGGGTGGCTCAGTTGGTTAAGACTCTGACTTCGGTTTAGGTCATGATCTTGTGATTCATAGGTTCAAGCCCTGTGGTGGGCCCTGTGGTAACAGCTCAGAGCCTGGAGCCTGCTTCATGCATTCTGTGTCTCCCTCTCTCTCTCTGACCCTCCCCTGCTCGTACTCTTTCTCTCTCTCTCAAAAATAAGTAAAACATTAAACAAATTTTTAAAAATACAAAAAATAAAATTTTTAAAAGCAGGCATTATCAGTCAGGCCTCTAATATTAAAAATGTCTAATGTGTCTACAATTGTCTGCAAAATATATCCCCAAGACACTGAATGGAGTTTGTTTAATAATACTATGTCAATATATAAAATTGAGTGTTGAAAAATATCTTGCAAAAATAAGGGCTTTGCCATAATTTCTATCAAACTATTTTTTTTCTGAGAGTAATTTTACAGTACATTTATCTCTTTTATGCTTTTCCACTCTAATGTTTGAACAATACAGAATCAAAATTTTAAAAATATATATATCACCAAAGGTACTATCACACCAACCTGGGAGAAAAAAAATATGGGGCTGTAGTACGAGTTGCACACAGTTCTTTTCTGTGCTTCCTGTATTTATCTATTGTCTGCCCCAAATATGTCTTTCTGCAAGCCTGAGGTTGGTACAGCTTTGCTAGCTAATGTCCTATTACATTCTGCCAAAAGGAGTCACTAGAGGGAGTTTAGAAACAAGGGAGGGGGAGGGGAAGAGCAGAAAGAACCTTCCTTTTCTTTCTTATTTTATCTTTCAGCACTGCCCAGCAAAAGTGACTGTTTATTCTCACTCCGTTTGGCACCTCTAGGACAAGATTCATCATTTGCCTTAGAGAAACCAGCACCAGCCAGGTGGGTGCCCCTGATCAGAGGTCTGAGTCTGAGCTCTATGAAGTTCCTCCTCTAAGCTGCTGCTGTGGTAACTTCCATCTTTTGCCTTTTGTTCCCATAGCTCTTGGGGCAATACCTGCTAGTTCTTTTTAGCTCTGAGTTTACCCTTGTGTCTCCCTCTTGCTCTGAAAGCTCCAATACCTGCGTCACTGTTCCTTATTATTCAATCTTCCTTATTGAAGCCCTGAATGTGAATTCTGTTTTCCTGACTGGACCCTGTCTGATACCTTCATTTTTATACAGCTTCTAGCAAATAAAAGGGGTTTAGATGGCCTTCCTTACCTCCTTCTTCCCCTCCCCTATTTAAGAGTGTTTTAAAGGGTTGCTTTACATGTCCTCAAGAAACACCCTGTCAGCTACTATGGGGCACCTGCAGTTTCCTCTACTTCTCAGGTTTTTTGTGATGTCTATTGCCCAAGCCTTGAAAGCTGTGATGAAACTTTGGTCCTGCTGATAAGCGTCAAAGGTGAGGTCTTCCTCGAAGGTCCAAATGGTGATCCATCCTACTTATTTTGCTGCTCAGTAGACTGTGGCCATTCTTTGCTCCAGAAATTTCCGGCATAATACAACCTTCACTCTCCAGGGCTGCTTTCTTTAATGTACTTTACATGTTATTTTTGTGTTGGGTTCTCAGTATCTTTTAGATTGTACAGCACGGCTTTCACTTTTAGCGTCTATTTTATGACAAGTCCTACCGTATGGCAGAGGTCTGAGTCATGGGCTGAGCTGAAGGGCAATCTGTGTCACTGGTAGAGTGAAGTACTTAGAATTACCCACACTTCCACGGAGGGGAAGAGCTCCCACCCCCATGCCTTCCCTCCTTCAACCAGATTATCATCAATTTTATTTGTTTCATTTTCATTTCCTCTGAAGATTTCATTTGGACAAAGGAGTCTTCTGCTACAAAAAGATTTTCAAAACTGGCATAGAACCTCCAGATGCACCCAAACTTATCCAAATACAAAGATAAAAATACCTAGGTTCCAAGCAGAGGTCACCACTATAAATGTAAAATATATATATATTTACACGGTCTATGATTCTTAGGATTTAATACAAAATTTTCTCCCAAGTTTTATAATATTGAAAGAAGAATAAATGTGCCCTTTATTTGTTGAAGAATATTGCTGTGGGTACCTGGTCTCCCAGGAAACACAAAACCTACTTTCCTTGAAATGATATTTATGGCACCAAAGAACTTAGAAAAGGTGTGGAGTGACATTTAATGCTTTGGAGGCTCCAGAGTACATGAAGAACTTCCATACAATTAAAATGATCATAAATCAGAACTTCTGGATTTCACTAGTTAAATAAGAGAAAATTAAGAAATGTATTGAGCTTCAGATATCTCTAATAAGATATTGTACTTTGCATTAATATGCATTAGTTCCAAAGAGTAAATGAAAATTGCATATGAAAGGAATTTGAAAGCTGTGAATTTCTAACAAAAAATGACACGTAGCTATTTGCAGTGCTCTTCTCAGTAAAAGTGAATGCCTGGGAAAATATTTGAAAAGATAAAAAAAGAAAAGAAAGGTAAATGAAAATACAGAAATTTAAAAGATATCAGAACTCTGTATAGGTGAGAGCTATATAAAGACAAGATTTTAAAAATTGACTTAATTTGTTCAAAGTGGTAAATTCACTATGCATTAGTGTTTATTAGTTCTAATAAGCAAAATGTGGGAAAATTTTTGGTATTTAAACATTGAGCCATTTACTTGTGATAGTTGCAATAATTTCTGTGTGGTTCCAGAGCTTTTTTTTAAAATACTTTTTTTCCAAAGGAAAATGATCATTTATAGAAATTTCTATGAGTTTTTTTTTTAAAGATTTTATTTTTAAGTAATCTCTACACCCAATGTGGGGCTTGAACTTACAACCCTGAGATCCAGAGTCACATGCTCCACCAACTGAGCCAGGAAGGCACCTCTCTGTGAAATTTTTTTGATGCGTTCTATCCTCACAGATTTTAGAATGGATTGCTGTAATATAGATTTATCTCTCACACATTGTCCATAGGTAATCTCATAGAAAGCCTGATGGCTTTCATATGTGTATTTAGCTAGAATAAGTATTCTTTATTGCCTATGATGTCACCTCTATTTAGTATTTAGTATCACTTGTATTTCGTTTTCTTCTTTATGATGCATTTAATCCAGTAGAAATAAATGAGACTGTCAGTAGTTTAAATGACTATTCCTTGACCCTTATAGACATGTATCATTCATGGACTCATCTGCATGAGCTTAATGTTGATCTTTTATGCTTTAACACAATCTATATCTTAATAACACTGTAGAGACATAACAAGTATTTTTTATCTCTAGGTGGATCCAACAATAATTTCTAACAACTTTATAATACTTTTGAAGATGTTTGATGTATCTTCCATCATGCCAGAAAGATCCACCCTCTCCCATCCATATGAAGAAAGAATTTTTGTTGACTCAGACTTCACACCATTCCAGCCAACTGGCTCTGTTATTCAATTTCTAGCAGAAAAGATTGCCTAACATAAACTATTCTAAACCTAAAATACAGTTTTGGGTAGGGATCCATAATTAAATAGCTTGTAGCTAATGACTGTGACAAAAAGTGCTAGTTTTCCCCAAATAGTCATTCTCCCCTTATTCATTTAATAAAAAGAATGATGCAATTTTTTTTTTAATTTTTTTTTTCAACGTTTATTTATTTTTGGGACAGATAGAGACAGAGCATGAACGGGGGAGGGGCAGAGAGAGGGAGACACAGAATCAGAAACAGGCTCCAGGCTCTGAGCCATCAGCCCAGAGCCCGACGCGGGGCTCAAACTCACGGACCGCGAGATCGTGACCTGGCTGAAGTCGGACGCTTAACCGACTGCGCCACCCAGGCGCCCCAAGAATGATGCAATTTTAATTGAGCACATGGATACCCAGCATAAGGATTTCATTTCTTTGCCTCCCATAAGCCAGACATAACTATTTCATTAAGTTTTAGGCCATAGGTTATGGGTAGAAATAATGTACAGTTTCTAGGTCTGGCCTATAAAAAAGGACACTGTGCATTTTCTTCTCCCCTTCTCACCAGCTGGGATGTGGATGTGATGATGAGAACTAGAGCAGCCATAATTGGCTATGAGATAAATTCCAAATGTTGATCAAGAGCTTGATCCAGTTCTGAAATACTTTTATGTGAACTAAGAGAGGAAGAAGCTTCTGTATTATTTAGGGGACTGTTATTTTGTCTCTTGTTGTTACATCCAAAGAAGCATAAAACCCAAACACGTAAAAATCCTATACTGGGCTTTTGAATAGAGTGCGAATTCTGACTCAACTACTTATCGCCACTATGAATTTGAGCAAATTCCTTAATGTCTCTTATCCTCAGGTTCCCTTCCCTTCTATAAAATGTGGGCTTCTATGAGGATCAACACACTTAATCCATGGAAGTGCTCACCTCTGTAATTGACTCAAATTAAGCCTTCAAAAATATTATCTAGTCTTATTGTTATACCTGTATGTCAACCCATTCAATTATATTGTTATTTTTGGCAAATAACTATTTCAAGAATTTCTCTATAAGTTATGTCACTAATTAACCTAGTTAAATTAGTTATAGGTCATAAGGTACTTTACTAGCTCTTTTAAGGCTTATATCAGCATTTGCTACCATCCACTCACAAATTTTCTAGGTTAAATTTTTCTGTGGTATAAACTTTGTGATCTTTACCCTCAGCTGTGAGTAGAATTGGATTCCAGAATTGATTTTTAGTCATAAGGATATCGTATTTCATTTCCATGAAGAGGTAGACAGACCTTCAACTGAGGCCCATATCCTGGAGGCCCTATGATTTTCATTTGAGTTTGTCACCCTTGTTTCCAGCTTGAGGTCTCGGATCTTGAGCAGACATTTAGAATAGCTGTACACTGGAAATATTTTAAAGATAATTTCCTGTAACTCATTTTGACCAAAAAATTCTCAATAGTTTTGCTGTAAGAAGCAGCAGTCAATAATGTTCTTCGAGCTTTACCTATAAGATGTGGGGTTCCCTTAATTAACTGTACCAGCTTTACTGAAAGTGTGGTTCAGCAAACTAAACGTGTTATACAAAAAAGATGGTCTCTTGATCTGACAGACCTGGGAAATCATAAATTAGGCAAGATTAAACAGGTTTGGTCTTTGTGTGTGTGTGTGTGTGTGTGTGTGTGTGTGTGTTGCAGGATTCCCATAAAGACTTTATTATGATAATGTATGTCATAAATCTCTAGGAGAGAGTATTGATGAAACCATTTTTCAAACTTGAACAAATACTCTAGTTTTCATAAAGCATTATGTAGACCTAATACAAAACCTTAGTTTGGATTTGCTAATTTTATGACTGACTTAAGCAGGGCCTTTGGAGAACTGCATGGGTTCTCTGCTGGCATAACCATCCCATCAGATTAAGTCAATAGTCAAATGCTTTCTGGGATCTATCTTTACTCCTTTCACCCTTTTGGCATTATATGTTAAAATAATGACTATTCCCTGGGTCTGTCCTCAGGCCAAATTCTGGTTTTCTCTTTTTCCATTGAATCTTGCCACTGAGACCCCTGTAGGCCTAATAGTCAAGAACCTTAATGTTTTCAAAGTCTTGGTATGCTCTCCTGCCTATGAAGCAAATCTATGTGCTCTGAACTCACCATGATATTCATGTTCTTGTGGATGACCTGCTTAATAATGTTATGACCTGAACCCATTTTTTCTCACAAGCTACTGTAAATAATATGATTATTTCCAATGTTCAGAGATGCCACAAAGAACCTATAAACTGGAATTTAAAATGCATAGCTAGATTCCTAGAAATCATAACTAAGTAAACTATAAATTTCATTAACTATGAGAAGAAATTTTAATCAGAACACTGTTGAGTAGATTATTGATGCTATATGAAAGAAGTTGTGTGAGGGGGTAGATGGATGACTTTGAAGTCTTGGGTCTTGTTATTGTTTTGCATTGTTTAATTGGAAGATTACAGTCATGTATAGGCCTGTACCCAGGAAACACCTCACTCAGTGAAAGATTTCTATCCATAACACAGAGATGACAACTGCTGTCAAAGTCTGTTATCTGGGCAAACCTTTGGCAATGGATACAAGAATCCATTTAAATATCCCAGCTCTAGTCACTGCTTAAACTAATCACAGTCCGGTCCCAAGGGTAGGTGGCCTGATGTGGTAATTGTGGTGAGCAAGACCTATGCATCTGACAATGGTACTAAGCTGAGTTCCAGCTCTACAATTTATAAGGTATGTGACCTTGGACAAGTTAAACTCTTAAACCTTTAAGTACCCTCATCTATCAAATGAGGCTAATAATAGAATCCAATTCATAGAGCTGGTATGAGGATTATGAGAGACAGTTTATGCACTGAACTTGCATGTGGATAGTTAATAAAGATGACCCCAGCACTAATAAATATGGGTAGTATTTAATAAGTATGACCACCCACACATGCACAGATGCCTGGGCTCCTGTAAAAAATTAAAGACTCCAGCCTTGTGGATGTAGTGACGTGTTCTTACAACTTGTCTCTCTCAAATGATACACTTGTCCACTGACTCTTCCCTACTATTCTTAGCCATGTTTAATATAGTATGGGCAGCAGTTTGAGCTTCAGCTTTGAAAAAAGGACAAGAGTTCACATATCTGTAGTAAATGCCATCTGTGTATCTTAAAATTTGCTGAAGACTGTGGACTGTATGAAAGGTCTGAAGTAGGCACTCAGTCTAGTGGAAGAAACTTAATTTACCAGGAAGGGCCTGACGAGAGGTGTCAAAAGCTGCTGGCTGAGAGGAAATATTTCCAGCATCTCTGGAGCATCCATTAGAATCCTGACTCCAGCAGTGGCTATGGGGTGGGGGTGGTGGCAGAGTGGGAGAGAGTTAGGAAAAACTAGGAGAGGAAAAGCCAGAAAATTACAACTGCACCCACCACTTAAGAGACAACCTTTCCTCTCAATCTCCTTTTCCTATTGACCTGATCCTTGAGGGGTCTGATGCAGCAGTTAGCAGATGAGGGAAAAGGTGAGCAACTGAGAGAAATATGTCTAGTCCTCTAATCCTTCCCTCCCCACCACCCCAAGGAAGCATGATAGAACTGAAGCAGGCTTGTGGGAAAGAGGGTGGTAATGGAGAACAGTATGTTTTATATTGAATGAAATAGATTGGAGTTAGTCTGTTGTGCTAGAGCACATAAATTAGACTATTCTTTTCAATGACACAGATCAGAAAATGTAAGGAATCCACCCTGTATTTCATTCATGAGTAGAGTAAATCTGAAAGCACAGTTTGGAAGGGACAATGAAAGAGAAACTAAAGTTCTTTATGTTTGATTATTGCCTATTGAATTCAGCCGATTCAATAAAAATATTTACCCATTTGATAGTTGTACAAATGTGCTTTTTATTTGAAAATGCACTTGGCACTTTATGAAGATATTCTAATGCATTAAATTGGTGTCTTTTTAAAAATTATAGGTTTAGTAGAAATCGTCCCTCGTTGGGGCATAAAGACAAGTGACTGATTCCATCCAGTACTGTGTTATTTTCTTTTCTTTCTTTCTTTCTTTCTTTCTTTCTTTCTTTCTTGTGGAGATGAATGAAAAATAAAAACAAAAAACTCCTTTTTCAGTGTCCTAGTAACTATAATAAAAAAGCCAAGCATTCATGGCTGAATGAATGCATGAGTAGTAGTTCCTTTGCAAGTGAAAGAAGAGAAGTTCAACCAAGCATGACTGCCATGGTCTCCTTAATATGCTTGCAAAATGTACTGAGCAGACACCCTGTATTCTGATCGCTAAACCAGATTGAAGCTGAAGTAGTGCGGGTTGGAGAGTTTCCACAGGAAAAAATACAAAACCATTACACAGGATGCTGCAGAAGCCATGTGGAGTGAAGGAAATGCAAAGTTGAGAGTTAGGTCTTTGAAGGTCTGCGCACCTGCTGTTTGGTATAACTGAGATGGTATGTCATATTTCACACAGAGAAAATGATCAAATGGCAGATAGATATCTTTTCTAAAAAATGTGTTTTAAAGAAACTGAGAATACTACCTTTTCAGACAGAGAAACAGGATATACGGATTTTTGTGTGTTTTTTTTTTTGTAGAGTAAGAACAGCAGACACTGATAGCATAGAAGTTGCTAGTAACCAGTGTCCAAACTGTACATGAGGTCAGTGATGAATGAAGCTTTAAATCACATGTCCATTTGTGACACTCTTAGATGTAGAGAGAGTGACTCAGTGTCTTCATTGTCCAATCTACCTACCAACACTCTTTCATGAAGTGCTCAGACCTTCTTATCCTCTGTTTCCCTTCCTCCAATCTATGTTGAGTTACCTGTTTTGGGGGGAAATGATTGAACTTGCTTATGTAACACAAAAGGGGCGCCTGCAGTTAAAAAGATTAAATCTTCCCTAACGTTAGAATTCTGTAGAAACTGGAAGGATGTATCGACTCATTTGTCCATTTTGTTTCCCCAAACTTAGAGGTATGAAATTATAAATACCAAACATTTTTTATAAATCCCTCAACAAGCTGGTGAATTCATCAGTCATATCTGTTATAGGTAAGTTAAAGTCTACAAATGCACATACACCCTGAAATTTCTGCCGATTAGACTGTGTACTACTTTTGGACAGAAGGAACAGAAGGGCAATTAAAAGAGTGGTCCCTGGAATCATATGTGTGTGCTATCAACAGTATAACCTTTCTGCAGTTTAACTTTCTGCAGTTTCTTGCAGTTTAACCTTTCTGCATCTCATTGTATTCAGCCGATAGATGGCCATCCCAATGACTTCTGATAAGATCCCCAAACTTAGACATGGTGTAAAAGGCCATATACAATGCGTGTGCCTGTCCCTCCAACTTCATCCTGTCTAATTTGCTCACTATCTAGCTCAAAGAACTTATTTCAGTTCCTCCAAAGTTCCTGCTTTTGGTGCATCTGAGGTTTTACAAATGTTCTTCTCTGCCTGGAGCCTATCTCTGTACTCTCCCACACACAAGCTGAGCACACATAGCTCACTCCCACCCAGCCTTTGCTTTTCAGTGTAAACGTCACTTGTTTAAAGAGGATTCTTCCGATAAACTGATCAAAAATTATTCCTTCTCCTTTTTATTTGCTTGCATGCTTGCATATAACCTTGTTCATTCCTAATACCACAAATGTCGGGGTGCTTTGTTTGAAATAAATGGGAAGATCTACAGGAATCAGGCAGACAAGGAGTCAAATATTACTTTGAGACAACATGTCAGTTTCTGGAAGCTCTGAATATATTTAAACCTCCTATAGGTCTTACAGCTTGAAAGAGCAACACAGAATTCTGGCTCCCTGACGACAGCCCATGCTACAAGAAAGGGGATAAAGAAGCAGGGCTCATGTGGCCAGGCCCTTCTTCCAAAGACACCCAATAAATAGGGTACTCCACTATCATAGGGTAGCGTGTAAAAATGTGAAAAATGGGAGCTAAGAGAGGCTGGGAGGGTTAGAAATTCCCTCTGCATGAAGGAAAGATTGGGAATAGGAGAAAAACATTTCTTCCAGTTTCAATTTAAATGTATTAATATAAACCCTACGCAGTGACCATTTCTGAGGTTAAATATAGACAAATATCAGCAGATTCATATGGTTCACACATAATCATACATGTATATGTTATATATACATGTAAACACGTAAATGTGTATGTATGCATGCATAGATATACTAAGTAGTATATGTACCATATGTATACTATGTGTTATATATATCTATGTGTGTGTAATAGCATTTACATGTGCCATATACATACATATATATTTGTGTAATAATTTGTGTAGTATCTGCCTCTGCTATCATACTGAGAGTTCCCAAAAGATAGTGAAGTATGTCTATGTTTGTCTCGGCATCTGTGACTCATCATATCTTACAGCATCTACAAAAATTAGTTGAATGAATAATAGCTACAGCGCATTTAACATGTTATTTGACTTACTTTAAGAACTCAATAGATACTAGCTATTTTGACGATCACACTGCTGCTGCTTCTGCTGATGAAACATTCTTAATATACTAACTTTTGACTTTGGCTGTATACTTCTAAGACTTCCATTTCAGAAATCCATAGTTTGTCACTCATACAGTCTGTCTTCCACAGCTCATAATTTCGGGCCATGTCCCGTAGTTGCAACCTCCACAGCTCCGAAGTTATAACCTTAAGGAGAAACAGGGTGAATAGGACTATAGCAGATTAGAGAACATATGTCTTATCCAGAAAGGGCAGCCATTCTTCCAGTTGGTTCAGACTTGCTTTGTGGGAATAGGAGTTCAGTGTTATCAGACATTCTGATTTTTGAAGAGAAGCTGAAAATCCGTATTTTAATATAAAATCTTCTATATCTGGGAAACTAATTAAAAATTGCTAAGCTCTATGTGCTTCTGAAAGATACTTGGACTTCATGCTGCCCACAGCTAGTTTGTGACCTCTGCTTTTATGACAGTTGTCTTGTGGTAGGAGGTTTTATCAATCCTTTCCTTGTTTTTCTTTTTCATGTATCTTTTTAAAAATTTTTTTAAAATTTTATTTATTTTTGAGAGAGAGAGAGAGAGAGAGA